>NC_091286.1:658278467-658631467 GCF_032444005.1 Ranitomeya imitator | reverse complement strand
GGCGCAATAAGTGACAAAAAGAAAGCATTTAGAGAATTAAAGGAAGTAGGTAGTGAGGAGGCACTAAATAAATACAAAAAATTAAATAAATTCTGTAAAAAGCAAATCAAGGCAGCAAAGATTGAGACAGAGAGACTCATTGCCAGAGAGAGTAAAAATAATCCTAAAATATTCTTTAACTACATAAATAGTAAGAAACTAAAAAATGATAGTGTTGGCCCCCTTAAAAATAGTCTGGGTGAAATGGTGGATGAGGATGAGGAAAAAGCCAATATGCTAAATGACTTTTTTTCATCAGTATTTACACAAGAAAATCCCATGGCAGACAAAATGACTAGTGATAAAAATTCCCCATTAAATGTCACCTGCTTAACCCAGCAGGAAGTGCGGCGGCGTCTAAAAATCACTAAAATTGACAAATCTCCGGGTCCGGATGGGATACACCCCCGAGTACTGCAGGAACTAAGTACAGTCATTGATAGACCATTATTTTTAATCTTTAAAGAGTCCATAATAACAGGGTCGGTACCACGGGACTGGCGTATAGCAAATGTGGTGCCAATATTCAAAAAGGGGACAAAAACTGAACTCGGAAATTATAGGCCAGTAAGCTTAACCTCTACTGTGGGTAAAATACTGGGGGGCATTCTAAGGGACGCTATACTGGAGTATCTGAAGAGGAATAACCTCATGACCCAGTATCCATCACAGGATCCTTCATTCACAATAGGTGATGTCACAGCTCACCTCCGCCTCCTGTACAATGACTGATAACACCTCTATATACAGTAGATAATACAGGATCCACCATTCACAATAGGTGATGTCACAGCTCACCTCCTCCTCCTGTACAGTGACTGATAACACCTCTATATACAGTAGATAACACAGGATCCACCATACACAATAGGTGATATCACAGCTCACCTCCTCCTCCTGTACAATGACTGATAACACCTCTATATACAGTAGATAACACAGGATCCACCATTCACACTAGGTGATGTCACAGGTCACCTCCTCCTCCTGTACAATGACTGATAACACCTCTATATACAGTAGATAACAGTCATTGTACAGGAGGAGGTGAGCTGAGCTGTGACATCACCTATTGTGAATGGTGGATCCTGTGTTATCTACTGTATATAGAGGTGTTATCAGTCATTGTACAGGAGGAGGAGGTGATCTGTGATATCACCTATTGTGAATGGTGGATCTTGTGTTATCTACTGTATATAGAGGTGTTATCAGTCATTGTACAGGAGGAGGAGGTGAGCTGTGACATCTATTGTGAATGGTGGATCTTGTGTTATCTACTGTATATAGAGGTGTTATCAGTCATTGTGTAGAAGGAGGTGAGCTGTGACATCACCTATTTTGAATGGTGGATCCTGTGTTATATACTGTATATAGAGATGTTATCAGTCATTGTACAGGAGGAGGAGGTGAGCTGTGACATCACCTATTGTGAGTGGTGGATCCTGTGTTATCTACTGTATATAGAGGTATTATCAGTCATTGTACAAGAGGAGGAGGTGAGCTGTGACATCACCTATTGTGAATGGTGGATCCTGTGTTATCTACTGTATATAGAGGTGTTATCAGTCATTGTACAGGAGGAGGAGGTGAGCTGTGACATCACCTATTGTGTATGGTGGATCCTGTGTTATCTACTGTATATAGAGGTGTTATCAGTCATTGTATAGGAGGAGGTGAGCTGTGACATCACCTATTGTGAATGGTGGATCCTGTGTTATCTACTGTATATAGAGGTGTTATCAGTTATTGTACAGGAGGAGGAGGTGAGCTGTGACATCACCTATTGTGAATGGTGGATCCTGTGTTATCTACTGTATATAGAGGTGTTATCAGTCATTGTACAGGAGGAGGAGGTGAGCTGTGACATCACCTATTGTAATTGGTAGATCCTGTGTTATCTACTGTATATAGAGGTGTTATCAGTCATTGTAATCCTGTCTGTGATGATAAGGAAGCTGCTGAAATCTCTTCCTGAAAAGACGGGAAGTAGACAGTCTAAAGATATTCCCCAGTGGCCAGTGTAATAACTGCAATATTTTTCATTTTCTTTTTCAATTAAGATCATGAAAAGAAAAAAAATCAATTGGCAACGTTTTTAAAAACATATTTTAGATTATTTTATTTTCTGATGATAATAATGATTTCTGATGATTTTCCTTTAAAAACATTTCAATACAGAAAATAAAATAGTTGCAGTATCTTCTGGGTCACTTCAGGTAAGTTATATCCTTAACTTATTTGCCATCATTTCTCTATAAATTACCATTTATCGTGACTGGTGATGACACCTGAATTCCCTTTACATATATTAAAAGCTTAATGGCATTGTAATAGAGTGAAAAAAATTAGTTTAAAAAAAAAACAAAATGTACAGCCCTGCCTGTTACTGAGGGACAACTCCTAGATTTTAGGTAGAAATTGACCAAAGATGAGCAATTAATCTCAGACAAAAGGGAAGGGTGGAGAACACATCTGACAGGACAATATCGAATGGGAGGATGAGTTACGTGGTGCCTTCAAGAAAATCTACATGATAAATATTTTCCTTTCTCTCCATGATCAGATTCATGATTGAATAAAAGATTACATTTTTTTCTATTTTCAGTTATTTTTTAATTTATCGGTTGACATCATTGAGACGTGAGTCTTGGAGCACTTTGACCTTGACTAGGGACACCAGATCCTAACTCGAACGTTAAGGTTCTCCCAGTAAATCTGGCTACAATGTATCACCACAGTGAAAATGGATTTCAAGACGTGAACATCAATACGGTGGTCTTGGTTAGACTAAACCCGATGGTACTCTACAGCCTTAAAACCAGAGACTTTAGGTCTGTTATGGGCTCTCCTGATGAGAGAATGTCTCCAAGCCATTAGTGTCGGTGAACAGCACGATCCAGAGGTGATGTTGTAGCAGAGCAGTTCTTGATGAATGACACATGGCTCGGTGAGAAGCAGGACAGCAGAGGAGAAGATATCACAGAAGAAGAAGAGTCTAGTGAGAGACATGCAATATAGGAAACTAGTAAATAGCAGAGAAATGGTTGATAGCAGCAATGTTAGGCTACCTTCCCCTATCCATGTGAGTGTAGTAAATAGCAGGGAAATGGTTGATAGCAGCAATGTTAGGCTACCTTCCCCTATCCATGTGAGTTTAGTAAATAGCAGGGAAATGGTTGATAGCAGCAATGTTAGGCTACCTTCCCCTATCCATGTGAGTGTAGTAAATAGCAGGGGAATGGTTGATAGCAGCAATGTTAGGCTACCTTCCTCTATCCATGTGAGTGTAGTAAATAGCAGGGAAATGGTTGATAGCAGCAATGTTAGGCTACCTTCATCTATCCATGTGAGTGTAGTAAATAGCAGGGAAATGGTTGATAGCAGCAATGTTAGGCTACCTTCCCCTATCCATGTGAGTTTAGTAAATAGCAGGGAAATGGTTGATAGCAGCAATGTTAGGCTACCTTCCCCTATCCATGTGAGTGTAGTAAATAGCAGGGGAATGGTTGATAGCAGCAATGTTAGGCTACCTTCCTCTATCCATGTGAGTGTAGTAAATAGCAGGGAAATGGTTGATAGCAGCAATGTTAGGCTACCTTCACCTATCCATGTGAGTGTATTAAATAGCAGGGAAATGGTTGATAGCAGCAATTTTAGGCTACCTTCACCTATCCATGTTAGTGTTATCAACTGATATACACAGACCAATTATTTTTTAGGTCTCATCCTAGTTGTACCTTAGTTGCATCCATTTTTTTAACATCCATTTTTTTTTCATTAAAACATGTAGATTGTCTGAACTTTAATCGATTGACTCTTAACAATGTAACTGTTAAAAATGGATCACACTAGGATGGATCTCTGCAGTACACAGTATGTGTTCCATTTTTCATTTATGTTACACAGATCCCCAAAAACTTTAATGGTCAAGTCTGATCTGCAAAATAGATGAGATTAGGAAATGTCACACAGGACAGATACAGGGACTCCTTTTTAAAACTGATGTGTGTGTGGCTCTATTAAACTTTATGGGTCTGTGTACTGTTAGAGAAGAAAATGAACAGCAGAAAATGTGTCACACAGATATGTGAATTCAGTCTGGTATTTTTCAGCAAGGCAATAGTTAATAGCAGCAATATTTGCAACTCAAACTTGTAGAGTAAAAATAAATAATGCAGGAATGTGATGAAGTACAAGCAAACTGGAGACATGCTTCAAGAGATGTGTTACCTTGTTTGCCGAAATTAGGTGTGAACAGGACTGAAAACAGTTGGGAGGAGTTGTTAACTTGTTGAGAGGTTGGTATCAAAGCAAAACTGAGTTTGGAAACTACTCCGGTTTGTAGCATGGAAGTCAGGAGTAGCAGAGATGATTGCCTCCATGCTGGAGAAGAGAAGAAGCAAACTTCGGACAGGCTTGCAGCAACTGAGTATTATGCTGCTTGATTTCCAAGCACCTGATCTCTGCCCGACTTAGCCTTAAAAGACCTGGGTGATGCTGTTTAAGGAGATTGATGGACTTCTTGAGAAACCCAGCATTGACTAATGCAAATAAAGGCAGGCATTTGAGAAGGGATCATGGGCCAGCATCGGAGTCGGGATAGGTAATTAACAATGTCCCTTCTTAGCATTGATCTAAAGGAGACAGAGGAGGAAACTATAATAAAGGTCAGTAAGATGTGGTGCCAATGGAGTAGAATGGAGCATTGGGGGTCCATACAGACACAGACAGAAGCACTAGGGGCCTAAGAAATGCAAACTGGAACACTGATGGACCAGAAGGATCCTAATCCCTAATTCATTGTACACTAGAGCTACCTTTTCCCCCCTTATCTTCATGAGTTACTTTACAAAACAGTTGCCCAGAAAAAACTAAATCATCTCATCTTATATAAACCATGCAAAAGAAATGTTAACTCTTGTTGACTAGAGGCTGTTTGACAATAAATTTGATTTAAGATCAGGAACCATATTTTTCTGACTGCTTTCCACTCTGTCAATCAGGTCACATGGTGACAATTACTCAACATTGCTATTGTATATACTGTACGTTTGGTGTGTTAGAAGCGATGCGCGTCGGGTCCACAGAGGCGCCTCTTATCCACCCTGGTAAATATTCTGTCAAATATGTTTATTTACTTATCTAATTGATCTGGTATATACAGTGGGGCAAAAAAGTATTTAGTCAGTCAGCAATAGTGCAAGTTCTACCACTTAAAAAGATGAGAGGCGTCTGTAATTTACATCATAGGTAGACCTCAACTATGGGAGACAAACTGAGAAAAAAAAATCTAGAAAATCACATTGTCTGTTTTTTTATCATTTTTTTTGCATATTATGGTGGAAAATAAGTATTTGGTCAGAAACAAACAATCAAGATTTCTGGCTCTCACAGACCTGTAACTTCTTCTTTAAGAGTCTCCTCTTTCCTCCACTCATTACCTGTAGTAATGGCACCTGTTTAAACTTGTTATCAGTATAAAAAGATACCTGTGCACACCCTCAAACAGTCTGACTCCAAACTCCACTATGGTGAAGACCAAAGAGCTGTCAAAGGACACCAGAAACAATATTGTAGCCCTGCACCAGGCTGGGAAGACTGAATCTGCAATAGCCAACCAGCTTGGAGTGAAGAAATCAACAGTGGGAGCAATAATTAGAAAATGGAAGACATACAAGACCACTGATAATCTCCCTCGATCTGGGGCTCCACGCAAAATCCCACCCCGTGGGGTCAGAATGATCACAAGAACGGTGAGCAAAAATCCCAGAACCACGCGGGGGGACCTAGTGAATGAACTGCAGAGAGCTGGGACCAATGTAACAAGGCCTACCATAAGTAACACACTACGCCACCATGGACTCAGATCCTGCAGTGCCAGACGTGTCCCACTGCTTAAGCCAGTACATGTCCGGGCCCGTCTGAAGTTTGCTAGAGAGCATTTGGATGATCCAGAGGAGTTTTGGAAGAATGTCCTATGGTCTGATGAAACCAAACTGGAACTGTTTGGTAGAAACACAACTTGTCGTGTTTGGAGGAAAAAGAATACTGAGTTGCATCCATCAAACACCATACCTACTGTAAAGCATGGTGGTGGAAACATCATGCTTTGGGGCTGTTTCTCTGCAAAGGGGCCACGACGACTGATCCGGGTACATGAAAGAATGAATGGGGCCATGTATCGTGAGATTTTGAGTGCAAACCTCCTTCCATCAGCAAGGGCATTGAAGATGAAACGTGGCTGGGTCTTTCAACATGACAATGATCCAAAGCACACCGCCAGGGCAACGAAGGAGTGGCTTCGTAAGAAGCATTTCAAGGTCCTGGAGTGGCCTAGCCAGTCTCCAGATCTCAACCCTATAGAAAACCTTTGGAGGGAGTTGAAAGTCCGTGTTGCCAAGCGAAAAGCCAAAAACATCACTGCTCTAGAGGAGATCTGCATGGAAGAATGGGCCAACATACCAACAACAGTGTGTGGCAACCTTGTGAAGACTTACAGAAAACGTTTGACCTCTGTCATTGCCAACAAAGGATATATTACAAAGTATTGAGATGAAATTTTGTTTCTGACCAAATACTTATTTTCCACCATAATATGCAAATAAAATGTTAAAAAAACAGACAATGTGATTTTCTGGATTTTTTTTTCTCAGTTTGTCTCCCATAGTTGAGGTCTACCTATGATGTAAATTACAGACGCCTCTCATCTTTTTAAGTGGTGGAACTTGCACTATTGCTGACTGACTAAATACTTTTTTGCCCCACTGTATGTCTCTTTTTTGTGTATTTCCATATTGATTTATACTTATTAATTGTTGTCTTATATTATATATATGATCTTCTCTTATTAGGAATGTGTTATGTATATACTGAATATTGATCCGGTGCCTACACCTATTTTGCCTGCCGGTTAAGGAGAGGCGTTCTATGGATTATTCAAGCTAAGCTGCTGCCAACCTCCATGAATATACATTTTTTAAATGTTTTTATTAATTTGTTGTGTGTTTTTGCTGTTTATCATACTTAATAAAGATTAATTAATGTTTGCGCATGCTGAGATTTTTTTCCTTGGAAAGGATTTATCCGAGGGAAAAAAAAAATCGGTTCCATAAAACACTGGTACGAGTGCGATCCGATATTTTGTCGAATCACTCTTGGACCAAAAATACGCTCGTCTGTACCTGCCCTATAAAAGCATAATCAATATATATTGAGCAGTAGAATAATTGTTACAGCCAATCACTTGGCTTTTTATATCAGCTGCATGGCTGAGCCATGTGATTCATGTAAAGAAGCTGCGGAGACACCATCACGTGTTTCTCGACGCAAGCAGTGAATAGCCAGGCCTTTCCACGGGAAGGAACAACCACGGGAAGGGCAGCATCCTATGAAGGAAAGCCACCTATGCCAAGCATGGTATCCATCCACAGACAGCTGTTTCGGGGTTTTTTGCCCCTCATCAGTGTGGAGTAGGAATCTGGCTATTAGGAGCAGTGCCTAGTAAAAAGGCTATAAAGGCACAGATGATTGGCCTCGATACCATGCTTGGCATAGGTGGCTTTCCTTCATAGGATGCTGCCCTTCCCGTGGTTGTTCCTTCCCGGGGAAAGGCCTGGCTATTCACTGCTTGCGTCGAGAAACACGTGATGGTGTCTCCGCAGCTTCTTTACATGCATCTGCATATTTCCCATAAGGGATGGGGGCAATGTTCTGGAATCACTGCGTTGAGAAACACGTGATGGTGTCTCCGCGGTGTTGGATGTTTTGGTCTCCCCGAGGCCAATCATCTGTGCCTTTATAGCCTTTTTACTAGGCACTGCTCCTAATAGCCAGATTCCTACTCCACACTGATGAGGGGCAAAAAGCCCGAAACAGCTGTCTGTGGATGGATACCATGCTTGGCATAGGTGGCTTTCCTTCATAGGATGCTGCCCTTCCCGTGGTTGTTCCTTCCCGGGGAAAGGCCTGGCTATTCACTGCTTGCGTTGAGAAACACGTGATGGTGTCTCCGCAGCTTCTTTACATGCATCTGCATATTTCCCATAAGGGATGGGGGCAGTGTTCTGGAATCACTGCGTTGAGAAACACGTGATGGTGTCTCCGCGGTGTTGGATGTTTTGGTCTCCCCGAGGCCAATCGTCTGTGCCTTTGAGCCATGTGATTGGCGGCAGCGGTCAGGTGATGTTGATATGATGTTTCCGCTGTAGCCCTATGGACAAAGACTGGAGAGCAGGGAACCGATGCGGAATTGGCAGTGGGCGATCTGATCTATGCTGCCAAACCACGGCTAGCGTCAATCCTACACCGGCAGCTTTTTTGCAGTTGTGTATTTTTTTTACTCTGAAACGCTGCGGCATTTTTGAGAAAACGTACCTCGAAAAACCAGCCAAGGACCATAGTATGTCTTGGATGTCAGAAAAATAGAACTCTGACATCTAATGGCCACAGCGTGTCATTACTGCATCTGTCGGCGAGGACATCTAGTGGCAGACCAATAGAAATTACATCAAGAAAGTGGTCTGTATTCTATAAAGGACTGACCTTCTCAGCTTCCGTAGAAACCCCAGAAGAAGTAGAGCCATACGCATAATCCATCAAAGCTTGCGACATATTTTCGGATTTTGACTAGAGGAATAAATGATACCCACTCTATCCTTTATCCGGAGCTCAGGAAGTGAAAAACATTGTGATGAAGAAATTAGTATGGTAACCTATCATCCATCCATGATGTCCCCTCTGCCCACCTGAAGGAGCGTTAGAAAGATGTGCAACACCGCTAAGTGGATGCATTTACAATAACGTAACTTTCTAATGAATTGAACCTATGAATATCTCACCCCCCAAAAAAAATTAAATTAAGTACAAAGGAAACAACATCTAAAATATATACAAATGTTATTAGCTGACAATTAATCTACACGGACCCTAAAGAAAAAAACATAAAAAACACCCCATAAAACCCAGATAAAAGAGAAGGCAGTGTGGTCGATTATGGATAACATTAAGGCAAATGAAAGTCATAAATAGACTAATAATTACAGAGACCCGGAAATTATGAAGACATGATAGTACCTGACAGCGTTCTCGATCAATAAATCAATATATTTTTATTCCATTTTTTTATGGATTTGATGAAGAAAATAAAATCAATCACGCTTTTTTATGCCATTTACCGGTCACTGATTACGGTATTCTATTGTGTAGGTTGTTACGATTACAAATATGTCTGTTGTTTGCTGATTTGTGATCTTTATTCTTTTTTAAAAGAAAAGTGCATTAAAAATAACATTATTGTAATTATGGTAGTTTTTTTTAGTAATTTTATAGGAAGAAAAAGAATCTGACGTTTCCTTTACCTCTAGAGTACAAGGGACATAGAAATACACTGATATATACCGATGTGCATGTATCAGTATACTCTACCTGTGTGTTAAGTAGTTGGTTTAGTTGCTGCCTACAATGATGTAGGTTGTTGGTTTGATTCCTGGGGAGACCAAATCACAAGAAAAGAAGAGAAAAATAGTATTTTTCTAATTGTTTTTAAATATGTTTTAGTCTTTTAGGAAGAAAAAAATCTGACTTATACTTTCCCTGTAGAATACATGTACATAGAAATACACTGCTATGTACAAATATATCTCTATGTACCTGTACAATCTGTGCATTCACAGCCTGCAATGCAGCTTCAAGTCTGTCAAATAGCTGTGTCTGGAATAATGCAGATTGTGGGTATGATTGGCAGGGAGATCACAAAAAAATAAGAGAATTGTTTATTTAATTAATGTAAGTGCATGTAGAGCGGAGATGCCAACCCACCCCACCGAGGAGGAGGTAGGGAGCAATAAAGCAAAGAGACTGAGTGGAAGTTGGAACAAAGCCCTGACCTAGCTGGACTAAGCTCTCAAATTGGGACAGTCCCGCTGAATTGGAAACTGCTGGTAGCTATGTATTAGGGTTGGCAGAAATTAAATACCTGGGCCTCGGACGCTAGCCATGGGTTTTTGGGTTCCATAGGTAAAGGAGGATTCTATGCATGCGCCCACAAAGGTCTCAGGTTAGACCAAGATGTATGACTTCATCGTGTGTGCAATGACCTTGGCGGATGTAAAGCCGTCCCAAACCTAGGAAACCCAGAAGCCTCAGCCTGGCCCGGGAATATCATTTCTGCCAATGTCGATGCTGTGACAAGGACCGAACGGGTGGCGGTGCAAGTGATCAAAAGCCGACTTGTCTTTAAGCAATGTAAAAGGTTTATGTATGAAATAACAAGCTATCCCATATCCATATAATGCTGATCGCTGGGAGTCTGACCACTTTCTAGCAATCCTAGGATTGGGCTCTTGGGACCCCAGTAAATGGGCTCTCCATGCTAAATCATTGGTCCCTACTCCATACATTTTCTATAAGACTGTAGAAACTGTGCGCAGCTGTTTCCAGCAGTCCTCTTATTTAGCGACTTAATGGGGTTATCCAGGCTTTTTTTTCATCTGGACCCAGCACTACTCGGGCTTCCTTGTTTGTGGATGGTGGGGGGGGCGGGTCGCAGGCCGCTGACCATGTGCAGTACTGGATTAGGTACATTGATGATTTATTAATTTTTTTCTCAGGGTACCACTACTGAGCTGGAGCAATTCATGGATCAACTCAACTCAAATCCGTTTAATATTAATTTAGCTTTAAATCGTGATACTCGGATTGTACATTTTCTTGACCTATCGGCTCGAGAGGGTGTATAGTAAACGATGTATTAAGCGAGAGTTAATGGACTCCCTGCAGTCAATGACTTAATTCTAAGACCAAACGGCACAATGATCGTGGACAGCTGAGCTTCATCTCCACTTATAACCATAACTGGGGGAGTATGAGACATATTCTCCAAAAACATTAGTCGTTCCTATTAAGTGAACCTTCCCTTTAGCCTCATCCGCCTTAATGACACCAAAACGTAGCAAAAATCTAAAAGACATATTGGTTAATAGTCACTATGTTCCTCCAAAAGTGAACCCCTTTGGATCAAAAGGACCAACCCAAGGGTGTTTTCCGTCTGGCCTTCACCAATGTCTCTCGCAACACAACATTTAAATTTCACGGCAATTTTTGATTCTGTTTTTTATTAGTGATGAGAAGTTGGATCGCCCCCACGTAAGGGCAATGGGGTACTCGGTACTGGGTCCTTCAGCGGGGATGTCACAGTGGCCCGACCTGGCCCGTTGCCCTATGAGGGGCGCCCAATAAAAGACAGAGTTTGGATGGATTGATAGTGTTCGTGACGCCACCTGTGGTATTCGGTCAGGATGACTGACGCTGCTTAGGGGTCCGCTGGGGTGATATGATGGCAGCTAGATGGTATACCTTCCCACAGGTGAAGTATGTCCCCAGGGCTTCCCAGAAGAGTAAGTGGTAGATGGTGGATGGTGTGAGGCGCAGTTAATAACGAGGACACAAAGGGTGCAGTCTCTTTACCTTTACTGAAGGCTTCAGCATCCACATTCCAGAGTACCGGATTGCAGGGTTGGCAGAGTCCAGCCGGTCTGAAGGCAAGTCCAGAGTTCCCTTATCCAGGTAGAATTCAATAGCCTTCCTATAGCACTCGTGCGTTGTAGTACCTCCCTGCTGAACAACTTGGTAAGGTCCTCACAACTGTTGTAGATGTTATGTCTTCCTCCCTGTCCCCCAGATGGTATGGATAGGACGAACCCGTATGACTGATGGCCTGAGGCTTGTTTATAGGGACCCTAGAGATGCCCCGACCCCCACAATTGCCACCATGCCTCCTGGGTGTATGGTCGGGCAGCCAACTTGGAATTGACCGTCCTGCCAGTCTCTGAAGTAAAGCATAGAGTCTATTACTCCCTCGGTGTTCTGGCTACCGGTCCGCGCACCAGAAGGAGGCAGCCTCTCACAGGACAGGACTCCTTCTGGTTTTCTTCTCCTTGTGCTATGACTTTGTTTCTGACTCCCTACAATACAATTCTCTTCATTTCCTTTCTTAGGATGCTGCCGCACGTGGAGCAGGCGCAGCTCCGTGTCTTTCTGTCTTGCTAGGCCTCTGTCAGGATTCCACCCCTGACAGGGACCTCTGTCTGCAGCTCCGATGTTCCTCCTTTTCCCTCTGTCTGCCTGACAGGTGTTGCCTGGGCCGAGCCCAGTCAGCTTCTGACCAACTTCCTACCCAATCCACCAGTTTTACCCTAATGTGAGGAGTGCCCTAGTAGATAGGAGCAAGGCTCGCCCTGGTGGACTGGAGTGTGAAGTGTGTTGTGTGTTTTGTGATACCTGGTAAGGTGAACTCCTTTGGTGCCATCAGACGTAACATCACTCCCCCTGGTGGAAGAATAACATTACTGCAACGACCAGGACTCTGGGGCGCTGCACAAATATACTCGTTACTCAAGATTTCTCGAGCACGCTCGGGTGTCCTCCAAGTATTTTTTAGTGCTTGGAGATTTAGTTTTTCTTGCCGCAGCTGAACGATTTACATCTGTTAGCCAGCATAAGTACATGTGGGGTTTGCCTGGCTGTGCATGATCCCCAGTGATTGCTGGGGGGGCGTGGTCAGCTCTCACCGCCATGTTCATGCGCCATTAAGCCGGACTACGATTCGGTGAAATTGACCACAGGCTCTGGTTGATAAATAGCTAGTGGAAGGTCCTATTTACTATATCCCCAGAGGAAGCCAGCAAAGTTAATAGGCGAAACGCGCGTTGGGGCTATTCATTCCCTGTGTGGCCATACTACTTTTAAAAATAGTTAAGGACTCTCTGCCTTAATATGCCGTAACATTTACTTGCGCTGGGTATATTTATTGTGTCTTTTTATGCCCGCTGCGGCAGTTAAGTTCTGAATGACCTTCCTCCACTGTTTGCATAGCATTTAATAGGCTTCTTTTCTGTCTTTTACAGCAGGTATATGTAAGGGGGAGAAACTAACCAGGTTTGCATCATTCGTAACAGGTCCAGAACCGTCGGGTCTGTCACCTAGGATACAGGGGGGAGAGCTTGTGGTGTCCCTCTGCTCAAGAGAAGGGGGCGTGGGTAAGCAGACAGTTAATGCGCTTGCAGAAATTCAAACTGTTCAGGCGGGAATGGCGCGCATAGGAGGGTCCTGTCAGAAAAGATCAGCTGTGAGGCAACGGGGCAGCGCTGACTGGAGCCGAATACAAGAGGACGCGCTGACACGAAACGACCGACGGGGTCCTGCTGAGACACCATAGATAATGCTGTCCTCGCTAACACTGCTGTCCTTGCTTACATCACAAACCTTTAACCCCTTTCTGACATTAGACGTACTATCCCGTCGAGGTGGAATGGGCCCATATGACCACCGATGGCATAGTATGTCTAATGCGATTAGCCACACTGCGATCGCGGCCGGGTGTCAGCTGACTATCACAGCTGACATCCGGCACTATGTGTCAGGAGCAGTTACGGACTGCTCCTGGCACATTAACCTCCGGCACACTGTGATCAAACATGATCGCAGCGTTCTGGCGGCATAGGGAAACATCGCGCAGGGAGGGGGCTCCCTGCGTACTTCCCTGAGACCTTCAGAGCAACGCAATGTGATCGTGTTGCTCCGAGCGTCTCCTCCATCCTCCTCCCTGCAGGCCCCGGATCCAAGATGGCCACGCGGGTCCTGCTGGGTGCTGCAGGGAGGTGGCTTGCAAGCGCCTGCTCAGAGCAGATGCCGTCAAGCCTGGAGCACTGCCTGTCAGATCGCTGATCTGACACACTGCATTGCAAAGTGTCAGATGAGCGATCTGACACTATAACATGATGTCCCACACTGGTACAAAGTAAAAAAGTTAAAAAAAAAAATATTTACATGTGTAAAAAAAAAAAACCTAAATAAATAAAAAAATATATATATTGTTCCAATAAATACATTTCTTTATGTAAATAAAAAAACAAAAACAATAAAAGTACACATATTTAGTATCGTCGCATCCGTAAGGACCTGACCTATAAAACTGTCCCACTAGTTAACCCCTTCAGTGAACACCGTAAAAAAAGAGGCAAAAAACAACGCTTTATTATCATACCGTGGAACAAAAGTGGAATAACACGCAATCAAAAAGACAGATATAAATAAACATTGTGCCGCCGAAAACATCATTTTGTTCCGCAAAAAATGAGCTGCCCTACAGCATCATCAGCAAAAAAATTAAAAAGTTATAGCCCTCAGAATAAAGAGATGCAAAAATAATTATTTTTTCTATAAAATAGTTTTTATTGTATAATAGCGCCAAAACATAAAAAAAATATAAATGAGGTGTCGCTGTAATCGTACTGACCCGAAGAATAAAACTGCTTTATCAATTTTACCAAACGCGGAACGATATAAACACCCCCCCCCCCAAAAAAAAAGAAATTCACAAATTGCTGGTTTTTGTTCATTCTGCCTCCCAAAAATCGGAATAAAAAGCGATCAAAAAATGTGACATGCCCGAAAATGATACCAATAAAAATGTCAACTCATTCCACAAAAAACAAGACCTCACATGACTCTGTGGGCCAAAATATGGAAAAATTATAGCTCTCAGAATGTGGTAACGCAAAAAATATATTTTGCAATAAAAATGCGTCTTTTAGTGTGTGACAGCTGCCAATCATAAAAACACGCTATAAATAGTAAATCAAACCCCCCTTCATCACCTCCTTAGTTAGGGAAAATAATAAAATAAAAAAATGTATTTATTTCCATTTTTCCATTAGGGTTAGGGTTGGGGCTAAAGTTAGGGTTAGGGTTGGGGCTAAAGTTTGAGTTAGGGTTGGGGCTCGAGTTGAGGTTAGGGTTTGGATTATGTTTACGGTTGGGTTAGGGGTGTGTCAGGGTTAGGGATATGGTTAGGGTTGGGATTAGGGTTAGGGGTGTGTTGGGGTTAGAGGTGTGTTGGGGTTGGGATTAAGGTTAGGATTTTTTATTTTTACGGCTCTGCATTATAAACTTCTGTGAAGCACTTGGTGTTTCACAGAAAAAAAAAAAAATACTGAGGGATTAATAAATAGAACAATTTCACAGAAAACAACCCCTAATACTAAAAATATCTTTATTAACAGTAATTAAAAACAACAAAGTGCATACAAATCCATCACCAAAAGAAAACACTTGAAAATAGAAAAAGAACCTAGGGAGGTGCCTGTCCCTAATAGCCTAACACTTCTCAGTACCCTACCTACCAGCGGAGGTTGGCACCCTAATCCTGCGCAGTGGCGCCCCCGCTCAACGTCGACTGTCCCTTCTAGTTTATTTGACTCTATTAAGAAGGGAAATAGAAAAATGTAGTGAAATGTGGAGGGTGAGGATATCAAAATAAATACTGTCTCACAAAATCACCCTACCTACCAGCGGGGGTTGGCACCCTAGACCTGCGCAATGGCGCCCCCACTCCTCGACGGCTGTCCCAATATAAATGGCCCTGGCAGAAAAATTTCCAACCCTAGTGATGGTAGGGTACTGAAAGATGTGAGAACCAAGTGAACCAGGAGAAAGAAGAAAAGAAAAAAAAGGGGTATACTAACCTCCCAAAAATAGATAATGTTAGGATAACACCCAAAATGTTGGCTATATTAAATCTACAATAAATGGCCTTCCACTATAGAAGATATTCAGCCACAATACTTACTCTCAATACCACTCCTCCAAAATTGGTTTGGAGTGGAGAGAGAAGGAGCAATTTGAGCTATGAGACTGTTGTATGCCTATCTATCTTAGAATGTGAGTTTTTATATTTTTGCAAAATTGAGGGATTGGCCTCTTTTTGCAGAGTGCGGGTCTTATTATTTTGAAGCCAGAGAAACAAGCATGTTTGCTTCATGACCCCACTGGGTATTGTGTGAACCAGGACACCACCTCGGGGAGTATCTTCTTTTTTTTTTTTTTTTTGTATCAAGCGTTATATTGGGATATATGACTCATTTGATGATGATTATGGGCAATGTGCAATATTTGTGTGCATCTAATCTGTGGTAGCCTGCTATAAGCTATGTCATATAATATGTGATATCTATAAGGCAAGACATATGACACATTTCATTAGTGGATAAATTTCTGAGTGCAATATTTGTGGTTTGTTTAAGCAGGTTATATCACACTTTTTGTTCAAACAATGGCAGCCTAGGACTGTGTTATTTAGCACACCAGTGAAATAATCTTTTATTGCTACATTCTTAGACCCCCGTTTTGAGGTGTGTTTATTTATTTATTTTTTTTGGCTCCCTCTCTCTCCACTCCAAACCAATTTTGGAGGCGTGGTACTGAGAGAAAGTATTGTGGCTGAAGCCCTTGGTGGGTTAAAGTGCTCACCACACATCTAGATAAGTTCCTTAGGGGGTCTAGTTTCCAAAATGGTGTCACTTGTGGGGGGTTTCAATGTTTAGGCACATCAGGGGCTCTCCAAATGTAACATGGCGTCCCATCTCAATTCCAGTCAATTTTGCATTGAAAAGTCAAATGGCGCTCCTTCACTTCTGAGTTCTGCCATGCGCCCAAACAGTGGTTTACCCCCACATGTGGGGTATCGGCGTACTCAGAACAAATTGTACAACACCTTTTCGGGTCCAATTTCTTCTCTTACCCTTGGGAAAATAAGACAAATTGGAGCTGAAGTAAATTTTTTGTGAAAAAAGTTAAATGTAAATTTTTTGTAAACATTCCAAAAATTCCTGTAAAACACCTGAAGGGTTAATAAACTTCTTGAATGTGGTTTTGAGCACCTTGAGGGGTGCAGCTTTTAGAATGGTGTCACACTTGGGTATTTTCTATCATATAGACCCCTCAAAATGACTTCAAATGTGATGTGGCCCCTAAAAAATATTGGTGTTGTAAAAATGAGAAATTGCTGGTCAACTTTTAACCCTCATAACTCCCTAACAAAAAATATTTTGGTTCCAAAATTGTGCTGATGTAAAGTAGACATGTGGGAAATGTTACTTATTAATTATTTTACATGAAATATCTCTGTGATTTAAGGGCATTAAAATTCAAAGTTGGAAAATTGCAACATTTTTAAAATTTTCACCAAATTTCCACTTTTTTCACAAATAAACTCAAGTAATATCAAAGAAATGTTACCACTATCATAAAGTACAATATGTCATGAGAAAACAATGTCAGAATCACTGGGATCTGTTGAAGCGTTCCAGAGTTATAACCTCATAAAGGGACAGTGGTCAGAATTGTAAAAATTGACCCGGTCATTAATGTGCAAACCACCCTTGGGGGTAAAGGGGTTAAGAGACTGCTGACTCAGCCAACGACACTGACAAGACCGCCACGGCTGGGAGTACTGACTGTGAGAGGCAAGGTCTGTGTACCGGATACAGGCGCTCATCGGTACGGCACAGCGGACAGAGCTGGCCATTATAGAGTGTGTCGGGACAGTGTCACAGGGTCCGGCAGTGTGGGGACTCTCACCGCTGAGGGAAGAGACTATTCCTCCTTCCTCCCTTCATCCATTGGGGCCATTGCCCGTGATAATACCACAGATTATCACCACCATCGCCATGTTCACCAGAGGACATCGCCACGGCCACAACCACCAGAGGACACCGCCATCATCAGGACCACAGGAGGACACCGATAACACCAGGGAAGTTTCCCCCATTGTTTACACAGAACTGTGACAGACACTTTTTTTTTGTCTCGTAATCTAAACATCCTCAGTCACGGGCAGGAGTACACCCGTGGCTGATGCCCAAAGTGTTAAGAGTATTATTAATATTATTCTCCTCTGTTCATTAAAAAACCTTCCCCCCTATTAGTTCTCTCTGTATTAGGTATAACCTTGCTCCATGTGTACATATCTCCCTGCGAGGAGTAACTACTGTTTATTAAACCCCTTGTTAACTCTTGGTCTGCCTCCTGTCCGTCACTGCATCCCGCAACAGCTGATATCTATAATATAACGCTGGGAGCGTCACTCTGTCCGAAGCCTTTATGGACTGCGCAAGCGCCGGCGCAGTCTGGCCCCCACAGAGTGACGCTCCCAGGAGATCGCGGTATGCGTAAACACTGAACGCACACCGCGATCTCCAACAGAGAAGCAGGGACCGCCAGGAGGGTGAGTATATTCATCTGTCCCCCGTTCCAGCGCTGCGTGCGGCTCCGTCTCCCGGGTCCTCTGCTGTGACGTTCACAGTTCAGAGGGCGCGATGACGCGCTTAATGCGCGCCGCCGCCGCCCTCTGACTGAACAGTCACAGCCAGAGGAGCCGGAAGATGGCGGCGCGCAGCACTGGATCAGGGCCAGGTGAATATAGCAAGTGTCGGGGGCCTGAGCTAGCGGCGATACCGGCACCTGACCCCCACAGCGCGCCGGTGTCCCCGCCTGCTCAGGCCCCCCAGCACTCAGCGCCCAGCGACGATAGGTGAGTATGGTATTTTTTTTTATATATCGCAGCAGCATACGAGGCATATAATACTATGGAGCATCTTATGGGGCCATCAACCATAATTGAGCAGTGTACGGGGGCATATATTATGGAGCATCTTATGGGGGCCATAAACCATAATGGAGCAGTGTACGGGGGCATACACACTGGAGCGTCTTATGGGGGCCATAAACCTTTATGGAGCAGTGTACGGGGCATACACACTGGAGCGTCTTATGGGGGCCATAAACCTTTATGGAGCAGTGTATTGGGGCATACACACTGGAGCGTCTTATGGGGGCCATAAACCTTTATGGAGCAGTGTACGGGGGGGCATACACTATGGAGCATCTTATGGGGGCCATAAACCTTTATGGAGCATCTTATGGGGGCCATAAACCATAATGGAGCAGTGTACGGGGGCATATATTATGGAGCATCTTATGGGGGCCATAAACCATAATGGAGCAGTGTACGGGGGCATACACACTGGAGCGTCTTATGGGGGCCATAAACCTTTATGGAGCAGTGTACGGGGGCATACACTCTGGAGCGTCTTATGGGGGCCATAAACCTTTATGGAGCAGTGTACGGGGCATACACACTGGAGCGTCTTATGGGGGCCATAAACCTTTATGGAGCAGTGTATTGGGGCATACACACTGGAGCGTCTTATGGGGGCCATAAACCTTTATGGAGCAGTGTATTGGGGCATACACACTGGAGCGTCTTATAGGGGCCATAAACCTTTATGGAGCAGTGTACGGGGGGCATACACTATGGAGCATCTTATGGGGGCCATAAACCATAATGGAGCAGTGTACGGGGGCATATACTATGGAGCATCTTATGGGGGCCATCAACCTAAATGGAGCAGCGTATGGGGCATATGGATGGGAGAAGCAAATTAAAGAATGGTGACGCAGGATGGGAGCAGCACATGACAGAATAGGGCAGCATATGACAGAACGGGGGTGCAGGATGGAAGCAGCACATGACAGAACGGGGGTGCAGGATGGAAGCAGCACATGACAGAACGGGCGCAGGATGGGAGCAGCACATGACAGAACAGGGGCGCAGGATGGGAGCAGCACATGACAGAATGGAGGCGCAGGATGGAGCAGCACATACCAGGATGGAGACCATATACCAATATAAATGCTCGCCACCCGGGTGTAGAACGGGTTCAATAGCTAGTACTGTATATACAGCTCTGGTAAAAATTAAGAGACCACTGCGCAGTTTTATAAAAATCTGCTTCTCTACATGTCGTACAGCCATTCCATTCCAGTGTCAGATGAATTCCAAACATAGTACACCTCATTCTACTTAATGTGCTTCTGATTAGGTGATCACCTGAACCAAATCTTATTTAACGAAGGGAAGTATAAAAAACCCTGCTGTAGTGTTCACAATCCTCTTGCAATAGGACAAGCTGGATGGCAAAACAAGTGCTAGTAACATCCCAAAAGTAATATGAATGAAAAAATAACTTTTAACCATGGCAAATGAGTTGAAATGAAAAGTCTTGAGTGAGGAAAAGAAGGGCTCAATTCCGGTTTTACTAGCAGAGGGACACAGTGAGTGTCATGTTGCCTCCATCCTTAAAATTTCTAGGACGGCAGTCCATTACAACAAGGTCAAGCAGGAGATATTGGGGACAACAAAGCTACAGACCGGCAGAGGGTGAAAACGACTCTCCACTGACCGTGATGACCATCATCTTAGTCGAATGTCATTCAGCAACCACAGGATGACATCAAGTGACCTAAAAAAGGAATGGCAGCTGGGGAGAAGTGCACGGCAAGAACAGTTCGTAACAGGCTCCTAGAGGCAGGGCTCAAGTCATGTAAAGCTAGAAAAAAGCCTTTCATCAAAGAGAAGCAAAGGAGAGCCAGGCTGATGTTTGCAAATACCATAAGGATTGGACCATAGAGGACTGGAGTAAGGTAATCTTCTCTGATGAGTCTAATTTTCAGCTTTGCCCAACACCTGGTCGTCTAATGGTTAGACGGAGACCTGGAGAGACGTACAAGCCACAGTGTCTTGCACCCACTGTGAAATTTGGTGGAGATGATGATCTGGGGATGCTTCATGAAGGCTGGAATTGGGCAGGTTAATCTTTGTAAAGGACGTATGAATCAAGCCGCATACAAGGTTATCCTGGAAAAACAGTTGATTGCTTCTGCTCAGGCAATGTTCCCCAACTCTGAGGACTGTTTTTTTCCAGCAGGACAATGTCCCATGCCACACAGCTAGGTCAATCAAGGTGTGGATGAAGGACCACCACATCAAAACCCTGTCATGACCGCCCAATCTCCAGACCTGAACCCCATTCTTTGGAGCTCTGTAGCATGCATAATAAAATCTCCAGTTAAAAACCTTGAGTATATAAAGTGTAAAAGTTGAAAATGTTTAGGTTAAGTTATTTGAGAACATATGATGACCCCCATATGCCAATTTCTTGCTGCAACAGTCTCCACACATTGTAAGGGAAAGGTGACTCGTCCTGTTCCAGAAAGTTCCACTCTTGACCACAAGATGGCGACAAACATCATAGGAAAATATTAAAATCGGATTTTTCCGCTACACTAATGATTGTCATTCCACCATTCATTATTACTGTGTTTTACTTAAGAGTGAGGGTTGGAAGAATTCAGCTCTCACAATGACATTGACGTCAGAGGAATGATCTGCTAAATGACAAAGCCGATGTAGCAGACCTGCGTTTGTTATATAAACGTATCATGAAGCTGCTGAAAAAAATTCAATATAAATGTAAATAATGTGAAATGTGTATTTCCTCTTATTTAGGGACTTAATGGGGTTATCTAGGCTTTTTTTTTTTTTCATCTGAACCCAGTACTGCTGGTTTCTGAGCCTCCTCTTATGGCCCGAAGGTGGTGTCAGGAGAGAAGAAAACTATCTTTTTTTAATTATTATTATTATCATTTGGTTTCCAGCATCGTCTGATGACACCCAATTATACACATCGCCTCCTGCCGTCACCCCTGCATTACTACAGAATACCGGGGAATGTCTGTCTGCTGTCTAACACCATGTTCGGCCTCTATTGAAAACTGAATTTCTCCAAAACTCAACTCCCGATATTGCAGTTTCCTTGGGTGGCTCACCCATCACTCCCCAGCAGCACGCTCGCTGCCTTGGGGTCATATATGACCCAGAACTTCCTTTATTCCCTATATCCAGTCACTCCCTCATGTCACTTGCATCTAAAATAACCTTCTCCAGAATCCGACCTTTTCTTACCTTTGAAACTACAAAAACTCTTACTGTCTTTCTCATTGACTCTCGTCTGGACTGCTGCAACTCTCTACTGATCAGTCTGCCTCTTACCAAACTCTCCCCTCTCCAATCCATCCAGGGTTATGTTACTGTCCAGCCGTTACACCGGTGTTTCCTCCTTGTGCCAGTCATTACACTGGTTACCTATCTGCTACAGAATACAACACAAAACTCTCTCTCTCACCCACAAAGCTCTCCACAGTTCTGCACCTCCCTATATTTCATGCCGCATTTCTGTCTATAACCTCACCCGTGCCCTTTATTCTGCAACTGATCTAGGACTAACATTCTTCATAATCTGAACCTCTTAGCTCCGTCTCCAAAGACATCTCTTGTGCTGCACCAGTTTTCTGGAATGCACCACCGACTGATATCTAGCCCCAATATTTTAAGCCTGCTCTTTAGACAACTCTCCCAGCTTCCCTTTTTCTGAATGTTAATCATAATCTGCCCCTCCTCACCTGTCTCCACATCCTCCATGCACCCAATAACACACGGTAACTGCACTTACAGACGCCCGATTTATTATAATGATGGCTGGACTGTACATGATAATAGATGATAGATAGATAATAAATAGATAATAGATAGAAGATAGATAGATAACAGATATTAGATAATTATAGATAACAGATAAATAGATAGTAGATAGATAGATAATAGATAAATGATAGATAATAGATAGATAATATATAGATAATATATAGATAATAGATAGATAATAGATGGATAGATAATAGATAGATAGATAATAGATACATAATAGATAGAAGATAGATACAGTTGTGCTAAAAAGTTTACATACCTCAACAGAATTTTTGCTTTCTTGGCTATTTTTCAGAGATTATGAATGATTATTATTATTACTAGATGGTGGCCTGATTCTAACGCATCGGGTATTCTAGAATATGCTGTGACAAAACACTCTGGGATCGCCTTTGCTGGGGTCAAAGGTCACGTGGTTTGTGCATTGAATCTGAGGCGTACAGCAGGTTTCTGAGCAGGCTGACCTCAGGTCAGATTTATTAACGTGAAAGCAACACAAAAAACAAAACATAAAAATAAACCCTAACCTGTCCGGCACTAACTAAACAAATACGTTGCTATCTCAACAACTGGGGGGGCTTCTCCCACCCAGCTAACATCATACAGATCTTGAGCAGAGCTCTTCACTCACGTTTGTCTCACACAGGCAGGCAATCTGTGTGCCCCAGGCAGACACTGGAAACACCCAGCTGGTCATCTTTTATTCCTGCAATCATTAACCCATTAGCACCCTGAAGATACTGAGTGGCCTAATTCACATAGGACAAACACCTGGGCGAGATATACCTGCCTCCATCTACCACACCAGCATGAGTCTTACATATCCCCCCCCCTTGCTCAGACCACTCCGGTCGAGCAAGAACACTTTTGAAACAGTGCACTCGGGATAGGGCATCGGCGTTCCCCATCTGCACCCCAGGTCGGTGCTCCACCGTAAAAGAGTAAGCCTGCAGGGCAAGGAACCACCTGGTTACCCGACTATTACGGTCCTTGTGGAGGTGCATCCACTTGAGAGGGGCATGGTCTGTGACCAGCCTAAACTTCCTACCAGCCAGGTAATACTTGAGGGAGTCGAGAGCCCATTTAATGGCTAGGCACTCTTTTTCAACCACGGCATACCTCTGCTCATGTACATTCAGTTTCCGACTGAGATAGAGGACCGGGTGTTCGACTCCGTCCCTCACCTGGGAAAGTACAGCTCCGACACCAGTATCAGAGGCATCAGTTTGTACCACAAACTCGCTGCTGAAATCAGGAGTCACTAGTACGGGCTGAGAGCACAAAGCCCGTTTCAGGCTGTGGAAGGCCTCTTCAGCAGCTGAGGTCCATTTTACCATGACGGAACCCTTCCCCTTGGTAAGATCCGTCAAGGGAGTAGCCATGGCTGCAAAATTGGGTATGAACCGGCGATAATAGCCGGCAATCCCCAGGAAAGCCTGCACTTGTTTCTTGTTCACTGGTTGTGGCCAGCCCTGAATTGCCTGTATTTTGTCGATCTGGGGTTTAACCACTCCTCGGCCAATCACGTAGCCCAAGTATCGGGCTTCTTCAAGCCCGATGTGGCATTTCTTGGGGTTTGCCGTTAAACCTGCATCTCGCAGGTCATCAATCACGGCTTGTACCTTCTGGAGATGAGTTTCCCAGTCCATGCTGTAAATTACGATGTCATCCAGGTAGGCAGAAGCGTACTGTCTGTGAGGCCTCAAGACTCGATCCATCAATCTCTGGAACGTTGCGGGAGCTCCGTGAAGTCCAAACGGCATATAGACATACTGGAACAGACCTTCCGGTGTAGCAAATGCCGTCTTCTCTCTGGCCGCCTCGGCCAGAGGAATCTGCCAGTACCCCTTTGTTAAATCCAGGGTCGTAATGTATCGGGCTTTACCAAGCCGGTCGATCAACTCATCGACCCGGGGCATAGGGTACGCATCAAATTTAGAAACTGCATTCAGTTTCCTAAAGTCATTACAAAACCGGATGGAGCCATCCGGTTTAGGTATCAACACAATTGGACTGGACCAGGCGCTGTGTGACTCCTCAATGACTCCTAAGTCCAACATTGCCATCACTTCCCGGGAGACGGCTTCACGGCGGGCTTCCGGAATCCGGTAGGGCTTCACATGAACAGTGACGCCAGGCTCTGTGACAATCTCATGTTTCACCAACTTCGTCCGGCCAGGTTTTTCGGAGAAAAACTGTCGGTTCTGTAACAAAAATTGCTTAACCTCAGATTTTTGTCGTTCTGAGAGAGTCTCAGCAACCTGCACCTCTGGTACAGTAGGTGAACAAACCGGACGGGGCAGATCCGCCGTTAGGGCAGAGCGGTCTTTCCAGGATTTTATCAGATTCACATGATAAATCTGTTCCGGTTTTCTCTTACCCGGCTGGTACACTTTATAGTTCACTTCACCAACTCTTTCTCGGACCTCAAATGGGCCCTGCCATTTCGCCAGGAATTTACTATCCACCGTAGGGATTAGGACCAACACCCTATCGCCGGGTGCAAATGTACGGACCTTAGCGCCTCTATCATAACTTTGCCTCTGGGCTCCCTGGGCCTGTAACATATGGTCCCTAACAATGGGCATGACAGCGGCAATACGATCCTGCATTTGTGTTACATGGTCGATCACCGTTTTAAAGGGAGTGACTTGACCTTCCCAGGTTTCTTTTGCGACGTCCAGCAGTCCCCGGGGACGACGGGCGTACAACAGTTCGAAAGGCGAAAATCCTGTGGAAGACTGGGGAACTTCCCTAATGGCAAACAGCAAATAGGGTAACAAGTAATCCCAGTTCTTCCCATCTTTGTCTATCGCCTTCCGGAGCATCTGTTTTAAGGTTTTGTTGAAGCGCTCAACCAGGCCATCTGTTTGAAGGTGATAGACAGACGTACGCAACGGGTCTATTTGTAAGAGCCTGCAGAGCTCCTTCATTACCCTCGACATAAAGGGAGTCCCCTGGTCGGTGAGTATCTGTTTTGGAATTCCCACCCGACTAAACACTTGTACCAATTCCTTGGCGATCGTCTTGGTAGCTGTGTTACGCAAAGGGACGGCTTCCGGGTAACGAGTGGCATAGTCCACGATGACGAGGATATGTTGGTGCCCACGTGCGGATCGGGGAAGGGGCCCAACCAAATCCATCCCAATTCTCTCAAAAGGGACCCCGATGATAGGAAGGGGTACCAAAGGGCTACGGAACTGAGATTTAGGGGCCGCGATTTGGCACTCTGGACAGGACTCACAATAGTTACGCACATCACAATGTATTCCAGGCCACACAAAACAATGCAATATCCTTTCTGTGGTTTTCTGTACCCCCAGATGTCCCCCCATTATATGTCCGTGGGCCAAATCCAGTACCTTCCGCCGATAAGGTTTGGGTACCACTAACCGTTGCACTGTGTCTTCCCCTTTTTTTTCTACCTGGTAGAGCAAATCATTTTCAAGAACCATATATGGGTACGCTAGCCTAGTGTCAGGTTCTACGGGTACCCCATCTATCATTTTTACATTTTTCCTAGCCGGAGTCAGGGTAGGATCTTTCATTTGCTCGCTGTGGAAGTCATCCACCTGGACTCCCAAATCTGGCAGGCAGGGTGCCGGATGGCTGTCTGCCTCCGCCTCTCGCTGAAGTTCCTCAGTTTCCTCTGTTTCCCCCGCCATGACGGAGAAGGGGTACTGAAGGTTAGATTCACTAACCTCCCCAGCAACATCTTCCTGTGGGGTCTCCTCTAGGGACTCGGGACCTCCAGATGGCATGGGAGAAGATTCACGGGTACAGCTACCGTGAAGGAGCAACTGATTCTCCCTCAACTGCCAGAAATAGGGAAAATCCCTGCCCAGGATTACATCATGTAACAATGCGGGAACGAGTCCCACTATGTGCTGCACTGACCCATAGGGAGTAGAAATCCATATGACCGCTGTTAAGTACGAGCGGGTGTCACCATGCACACACGTCACAGAAAACTTGTCAGACGGACCAGACGGAAGTGCCACCAGACTAGCTTTCACCAGAGTCACCACACTTCCAGAGTCTAGTAATGCCACAACATTTTTCCCATCAACAGATAATTCACACAGGTGTTTCACTGTATCATTTTGACCCGCATTCACACTCACTAGCTGTGTAACCAAAGACATGCGTTTTCTAGAGTCTATAACGTCGCACTGCATGGGTTCAGCGGTAACAGGACAGTTCGCAGAAACATGACCCTTCTCATGGCAGCGGAAACATCTAACAGGTCCCCTACTGAGACCACCGTCCAATACTCTTGGTCTCGGAGTGCGAGCAGTCCCGGACTCCTCCCCCACAGTTTTAAGCGATTTTCCTTCACCCGTGGTCCCTGGAACAGTCTTACCGGTTCCACGAGGAGGAGGCACAGTCCGGGGTTTGGCGGTGTCGTCGGGAAGTCCTTCTGCCACGGAATAACGCTCGACCAACTCCACAAGTTGATCCGCTGTCGTGGGATTTCCTTGGCTTACCCACCTTTTCAGCGCTGGGGGTAGTACTCTCAGGTACTTGTCCAGGACAACCCGCTGGATTATTTCGGGTATTGTCAGTACCTCGGGTTGCAGCCATTTCTTTGTCAAGTAGATCAGGTCGAACATCTGAGACCGCGCTGGTTTATCTTGCTGGTATGTCCACTGATGTACCCTCTGTGCACGGACAGCCGTCGTCACACCCAGCCGGGCCAGGATCTCAGCTTTCAGCTTCTCAAAGTCCTGAGCAACCTCCGGGTCCAAATCATGGTAAGCTTTTTGGGCCTCGCCGGAGAGAAACGGGGCAATCAAATCGGCCCATCGTGCCTTCGGCCACTTCTCTCTCAATGCCGTCCGCTCAAACGTTGTCAGGTATGCCTCGACGTCATCTTCTGCAGTCAGCTTTTGCCAGTATCGACTCACATGGATCCTTCTGGACTCTGCTTCCGGGTCAGCGTCAGGCATGCTCACCAGGCGCTGCGCCACCTGTTGGAGAAGTTGGCGGTCTGCAACCGTCATGTCCAGTAACTCCTTCAGCTGTGCGGCCATCAAGCGATTAGCTTCGTGCTGTGCGGCAGTGGCCTGCTGCTGTACGGCAGTGGACTGTACTAAGGCTTTCACCACGTCTTCCATGCTGTCGCCTGTGCCACGGTATGCCCGCGTTCTCCACCACAATGTGACAAAACACTCTGGGATCGCCTTTGCTGGGGTCAAAGGACACGTGGTTTGTGCACTGAATCTGAGGCGTACAGCAGGTTTCTGAGCAGGCTGACCTCAGGTCAGATTTATTAACGTGAAAGCAACACAAAAAACAAAACATAAAAATAAACCCTAGCCTGTCCGGCACTAACTAAACAAATACGTTGCTATCTCAACAACTGGGGGGGCTTCTCCCACCCAGCTAACATCATACAGATCTTGAGCACAGCTCTTCACTCACGTTTGTCTCACACAGGCAGGCAATCTGTGTGCCCCAGGCAGACACTGGAAACACCCAGCTGGTCATCTTTTATTCCTGCAATCATTAACCCATTAGCACCCTGAAGATACTGAGTGGCCTAATTCACATAGGACAAACACCTGGGCGAGATATACCTGCCTCCATCTACCACACCAGCATGAGTCTTACAATGCATGTCCACGTAGTATATTGCACAGCCCACGTAGTATATTGTCCAGCTACGTAGTATATTGCACAGCCACATAGTATATTGCACAGCCACGTAGTATATTGCCCAGCAACGTAGTATATTGCCCAGCCACGTAGTATATTGCACAGCCACATAGTATATTGCACAGCCACGTAGTATATTGCCCAGCAACGTAGTATATTGCCCAGCCACGTAGTATATTGCACAGCCACGTAGTATATTGCACAGCCACGTAGTATATTGCCCAGTCACGTACTATATTGCCCAGCAACGTAGTATATTGCCCAGCCACGTACTATATTGCCCAGCAACGTAGTATATTGCCCAGCCACGTACTATATTGCCCAGCCACGTAGTATATTCCCCAGCCACGTAGTATATTGCCCAGTCATGTAGTATATTGCCCAGCCACGTAGTATATTGCCCAGCCACGTAGTATATTGCCCAGTCACGTAGTATATTGCCCAGTCACGTAGTATATTGCCCAGCCACGTACTATATTGCCCAGCAACGTAGTATATTGCCCAGCCACATACTATATTGCTCAGCCACGTAGTATATTGCCCAGCCATGTACTATATTGCCCAGCTACGTAGTATATTGCACAGCCCACGTAGTATATTGCCCAGACACGTAGTATATTGCCCAGTGACGTAGTATATTGCGCAGCCACGTAGTATATTGCCCTGCCACGTAGTATATTGCCCAACCACGTAGTATATTGCCCAGTCACGTAGTATATTGCCCAGTCACGTAGTATATTGCCCAGTGACATAGTATACAGCACAGAGCCACGTAGTATATTGCCCAGACACGTAGTATATTGCCCAGTCACGTAGTATATTGCCCAGTGACATAGTATACAGCACAGAGCCACGTAGTATATTGCCCAGACACGTAGTATATTGCCCAGTCACGTAGTATATTGCCCAGTGACATAGTATACAGCACAGAGCCACGTAGTATATTGGCCAACCACGTAATATATTGCCCAGCCACGTAGTATATTGCCCAGTGACGTAGTATATTGCGCAGCCATGTAGTATATTGCCCAGTGACGTAGTATACAGCACAGAGCCACGTAGTATATTGCCCAGCCACGTAGTATATTGCACAGCCACATAGTATATTGCACAGCCACGTAGTATATTGCCCAGCAACGTAGTATATTGCCCAGCCACGTAGTATATTGCCCAGCCACGTAGTATATTGCCCAGCCACGTAGTATATTGCACAGCCACATAGTATATTGCACAGCCACGTAGTATATTGCCCAGTCACGTACTATATTGCCCAGCAACGTAGTATATTGCCCAGCCACGTACTATATTGCCCAGCAACGTAGTATATTGCCCAGCCACGTACTATATTGCCCAGCCACGTAGTATATTCCCCAGCCACGTACTATATTGCCCAGTCACGTAGTATATTGCCCAGCCACGTACTATATTGCCCAGCAACGTAGTATATTGCCCAGCCACGTACTATATTGATCAGCCACGTAGTATATTGCCCAGCCACGTAGTATATTGCCCAGTCACGTAGTATATTGCCCAGCCACGTAGTATATTGCCCAGCCACGTAGTATATTGCCCAGTCACGTAGTATATTGCCCAGCCACGTAGTATATTGCCCAGTCACGTAGTATATTGCCCAGCCACGTACTATATTGCCCAGCAACGTAGTATATTGCCCAGCCACGTACTATATTGCTTAGCCACGTAGTATATTGCCCAGCCACGTAGTATATTGCCCAGCTATGTAGTATATTGCACAGCCCACGTAGTATATTGCCCAGTGACGTAGTATATTGCGCAGCCACGTAGTATATTGCCCTGCCACGTAGTATATTGCCCAACCACGTAGTATATTGCCCAGTCACGTAGTATATTGCCCAGTCACGTAGTATATTGCCCAGTGACATAGTATACAGCACAGAGCCACGTAGTATATTGCCCAGACACGTAGTATATTGCCCAGTCACGTAGTATATTGCCCAGTGACATAGTATACAGCACAGAGCCACGTAGTATATTGGCCAACCACGTAATATATTGCCCAGCCACGTAGTATATTGCCCAGTGACGTAGTATATTGCGCAGCCATGTAGTATATTGCCCAGTGACGTAGTATACAGCACAGAGCCACGTAGTATATTGGCCAACCACGTAATATATTGCCCAGCCACGTAGTATATTGCCCAGTGACGTAGTATATTGCGCAGCCATGTAGTATATTGCCCAGTGACGTAGTATACAGCACAGAGCCACGTAGTATATTGGCCAGTCACGTAGTATATTGCCCAGCCAGGTTTGTCACAGGTTAAAAAATAAAAAAATAAACATATACTCACCTTTCCGAGGGAGCCCTTGTAGTCCACGGCAGCTTCCGGTCCCAGGGGAGCGCAGGGCCTGTGATGACGTCGCAGTCACATGACCGTGACGTCATGGCAGGTCCTTCTGCCACCAGAACCTGCAGCGGAAGATGGCGGCCGGCGTAAGCTGCTACTGAGGGTGAGTATACGATTACCAATCAATGTCCCATCATAATCGATGAATAACTTCCTAGCAGGGAAGTGACAGCTATTTTACTGTCTCTTGTGTGTGTTGAGGGTGAGTATAGTAGGTTTTTTTATAATTATTATTTTTAACATTACATTTTTTACTATTGATGCCGCATAGGCAGCGTCAATAGTAAAAACTTGGGGACACACAGGGTTAATAGCGGCGGTAACGGAGTGCGTTACCCGCGGCATAACGCGGTCCGTTACCGCCGGCATTAACCCTGTGTTAGCGGTGACCGGAGGGGAGTGTGTGGGTGACGGGCACTGACTGCGGGGAGTAAGGAGCGGCCATTTTCTTCCGGACTGTGCTCGTCGCTGATTGGTCGCGGCAGCCATGACAGGCAGCTGGCGAGACCAATCAGCGAATGAATAACCGTGACAGAAGGACAGACAGACGGAAGTGACCCTTAGACAATTATATAGTAGATTATTATTATTATCATTATTATTTATTTATATAGCACCATTGATTCCATGGTGCTGTACATGAGAAGGGGTTACATACAAGTTACAGATATCACATACAGTAAACAAACTAACAATGACGGACTGGTACAGAGGGGCAAGGACCCTGCCCTTGCGGGCTTACATTCTACAGGATGGTGGGGAAGGAGACAGTAGGTTGAGGGTTGCAGGAGCTCCGGTGTTGGTGAGGCGGTAGCTTCGGTAGTGATGAGGAGGCAGCGGGGTCAGTGCAGGCTGTAAGCTTTCCTGAAGAGATGGGTTTCAGGTTCCGTATGAAGGATCCGAATGTGGTTGATAGTCGGACGTGTCGGGGCAAAGAATTCCAGAGGATAGGGGATATTCGGGAGAAGTCTTGGAGGCGATTGGATGAGGAGCGAATAAGTGTGGAGGAGAGAAGGAGGTTTTGGGAGGACCGGAGATCACGTGAGGGAAGATATCGGGAGATTAGTTCAGAGATATATGGAGGAGACAGGTTATGGATGGCTTTGTAGGTCAGTATTAGTAATTTGAACTGGATACGCTGAGGGAATGGGAGCCAGTGAAGAGATTTGCAGAGGGGGGAAGCAGAGGAGTAGCAGGAGAGAGATGAATTAGTTGGGCAGCAGAGTTAAAGGGACTCTGTCACCTGAATTTGGAGGGAACAATCTTCAGCCATAGGGGCGGGGTTTTCGGGTGTTTGATTCACCCTTTCCTTACCCGCTGGCTGCATGCTGGCTGCAATATTGGATTGAAGTTAATTCTCTGTCCTCCATAGTACACGCCTGCGCAAGGCAAGATTGCCTTGTGCAGGCATGTACTACGGAGGACAGAGAATGAACTTCAATCCAATATTGCAGCCAGCGGGTAAATAAAGGGTGAATCAAACACCCAAAAACTCCGCCTCTATGGCTGAAGATTGTTCCCTCCAAATTCAGGTGACAGAGTCCCTTTAAGAATGGACTGGAGAGGTGCAAGGGTGTTAGCAGGGAGGCCGCAGAAAAGGATGTTGCAGTAGTCAAGGCGGGAGATGATGAGGGCATGCACAAGCATTTTAGTAGATTGGCGGTTGAGGAAAGGACGGATTCTGGAGATATTATTGAGCTGGAGGTGACAGGAGGTGGAGAGAGATTGGATGTGCAATGTGGATGTGGAAGGACAGGGCAGAGTCGAAGGTTACTCCGAGGCAGTGGACTTCCGGTACGGAGGAAAGCATGATGTCATTGATTGCGATAGATAGGTCAGGTAAGGAAGATCTATGGGATGGAGGAAAGATGATGAGTTCAGATTTGTCCACATTGAGTTTGATGAAGCGAGAGGAGAAGGAGGATATGGCTGATAGGCACTCTGGGATTCTGGAAAGCAGAGAGGTAACATCTGGGCCAGAGAGGTAGATCTGAGTGTCATCTGTTATGACCTGGTGGTCAGGACAATAATGGACCTGGTGGTTAAGAGCACATGGAATGACCTGATAGTTACTGATAATAAGGACGAGCTCTGGGATGTGGGAACTCTGCTGACCGCAATCCCTAAACCTATGAAACACACTAGAAATAGCCGTGGATTGCGCCTAACGCTCCCTATGCAACTCGGCACAGCCTAAGAAACTAGCTAGCCCTGAAGATAGAAAAATAAAGCCTACCTTGCCTCAGAGAAATTCCCCAAAGGAAAAGGCAGCCCCCCACATATAATGACTGTGAGTAAAGATGAAAATACAAACACAGAGATGAAATAGATTTAGCAAAGTGAGGCCCGACTTACTGAACAGACCGAGGATAGGAAAGGTTACTTTGCGGTCAGCACAAAAACCTACAAAAAGACCACGCATAGGGCGCAAAAAGACCCTCTGCACCGACTCACAGTGCGGAGGCGCTCCCTCTGCGTCCCAGAGCTTCCAGCAAGCAAGACAACAAATTAAATAGCAAGCTGGACAGAAAAATAGCAAACCAAAGAAATACAAGCTGGAACTTAGCTTCTGATGGGAAGACAGGTCACAAGAACAATCCAGGAGTGAACAGACCAATACTGGAACATTGACAGGTGGCCTGGAGCAAAGATCTAAGTGGAGTTAAATAGAGCAGCAGCTAACGAATTAACCTCGTCACCTGTGAAACTCAGAAACATATTCTCTGAAAAAAGGCCAAGAAAGCAAAAATTCTGCCGGGGTGTGAAGACTCTTGCATTTTTCATCCAGCCACTGACGTTTCTGGATTGTGAGTCATGGGGAAAGCAAAAGAGTTGTCAACTTATCTACGGGAAAAGGTAGTTGAACTGTATAAAACAGGAAAGGGATACAAAAAGATATCCAAGGAATTGATAATGCTAGTCAGCAGCGTTCAAACTGTGATTATAAAATGGAAAATCAGAGGCTCTGTAAAAACAAAACCACGGTCAGGTAGACCAACAAAAACGTCGTCCACAACTGCCAGCAAAATTGTTCGAGATGCAAAGAAAAACCCACAAATAACATCAGCTGAAATACAGGTCTCTCTTGCGGTGTGGCTGTTTCAAGATGCACAATAAGGAGGCACTTGAAGAAAAATGGGCTGCATGGTCGAGTCACCAGAAGAAAGCCATTACTGCGCAAATGTCACAAAGTATCTGGCCTACAATACGCAAAACAGAATAGAGACAAACCTCAAAACTTGTGGAACAAGGTAATTTGGAGTGATGAGACCAAAATTGAACTTTTTGGCCACAATCATAAACGTTACATTTGGAGAGAGGTCAACAAGGCCTATGATGAAAGGAACACCATTCCTACTGTAAAGCACGGAGGTGGAACGCTGATGCTTTGGGGATGTGTGAGCTACAAAGGCACAGGAAACTTGGTCAAAGTTGAAGGAAAGATGAATGCAGCATGTTATCAGCAAATACTGGAGGCAAATTTGCACTCATCAGCCCAGAAGCTGCGCATGGGACGTATTTGGACGTTCCAACATGACAGCAATCCAAAACACAAGGCCAAGTCGACCTGTCATTGGCTACAGCAGAACAAAGTGAAGGTTGTGGAGTGGCCATCTCAGTCTCCTGACCTCAATGTCATTGAACCACTTTGGGGAGATTACAGGAACTGGAGGCTTTTTGCCAAGAAGAGTGGGCACCTTTACCATCTGAGAAAATAAAAAACCTCATCCACAACTACCACAAAAGACTTCAAGCTGTCATTGATGTTAGAGGGGACATTACACGGTATTAAGAAATGGGGTATGTAAACTTTTGATCAGGGTCATTTGGATGTTTTGGGTTGTCATGATTTAAAAAGGGAAAACACAGTAGTCTGAGAATAAATGGTTTCACCCAACTACTAACCATGAGTGGCGAAAAAGTGTTGGGTGTTATCATTCATATTCTCTGAAAAAAAGGCCAAGAAAGCAAAAATTCTGCCGGGGTATGTAAACTTTTGAGCACATTTGTAGATCGATAGATGGATGGATGGATAGATAGATAATAGACAGATGGATAATAGATAATCACACTGGCACTACCACTAGATGGCAGTCTGGAGTAAGTATAGGAATTCCCGCTGATTCATGCTCAGCCTGATGTTTACTGAGGACTGGATGTCATCCGCGGCCTCGTCCTGTACAGATGACAATGAGCAGAGCAGCTTCTGCCATCCGGCTCCATTTGCCTCTGGCCATCTGCGTTACCAGCCAGCGAGCCTCCCATCATCTCCTCTCTGCAAAACCAAGAATTTTATATTTCAAAATGATGTTTGATGTTTAAATGATGCTAAATCTAAGGCCTTATTATTTACTGTGCAATTCAATGGGAACTATTGTTCTCTGTTATCTGCCAAACTGATACTTCAATTCTAGAATCTTATAGCGGGTAGACAATGTGATAACTGAGAAGAAAAAAAAAAAGTCCAGGATTACTGCTGCTTTCTGTCACATATTTCCATTGCTGTGACATTTACTGTGGTTCTCTGTATAGAGGAAACTTTGTATGATCAGATACATTTTCTTTCTCCACTTATGGAGCCAGTTCTCTCCCAAAACCATTGAGCCGATCATTCACTCTGAAAAACAGAGCTAAAATCATGGTCAAAACAAGATAGACTGTCAGCTCACTGAGAGATCAGATTACAGCTCCCTGCTGAAGTCTATGCTAATAGGGTGAAGTGGAGGGAGGAGCAGAGTGAGAGAGGCAAAATCTAGTGCTGCAGCCTTCAAGTAAGTGTTTATCTCACTCTAGAGCTGAATTCACAGCTACACTGCAATGTTTAGCTCACCCTAGAACTGGATTCACAGCTACACTGTAGTGTTTGTCATCCTAGAGCTGGATTCACAGCTACATTGCAGTGTCTATCTCACCCTAGAGCTGGATTCACAGCTATGCTGCAGTGTCTATCTCACTTTAAGGCTTGATTAACAGTTATACTGAAGTGTTTATCTCACCCTAGATCTGGATTCACCGCTATACTAAAGTGTTCATCTCACCCTAGAGCTGGATTCACTGCTATACTGAAGTGTTTATCTCACCCTAGATCTGGATTCACCGCTATACTAAAGTGTTCATCTCACCCCAGATCTGGATTTACAGCTGTACTGAAGTGTTTATCTTACCCCAAATCAGGATTCACAGCTATACTGAAGTGTTTATATCACCCTTGATCTGGATTCACAGCTATACTGAAGTGTTTATCTCACCCTAGAGCTGGATTCACAGTTACACTGCTCAATACTACTGTATTATGACCTATGTCCTCCCATGCTGCTGCCGATTATGCATGTGCTACTTAGACACATACATCAATCAGGAATCCATCATTTCTGTGTGTGCTGTACACGGGAGACATCATAAATCTTGTCCACCCCCATTATCTCAGAGACAACTGAAAAATAAAGATAGAAGTTTTTGCCAGAATTCAGACATAAAGCCATTTAAAATGTTGCAAAATGTTGTTCTTATATCAATTTTACAGCACCTCGGTCAACTTTACAAAAGGTAGGAGAAACTTAGCCGAGAAAAAGTAAGGGCAATAAATTCATCATAAGTTACTCCACAAAGGCAAGCATTGCTGTGCTTCCACCTCTGTGAATAGAATAGGTTTTAGGAGGGCAAAACACTCATGTAAGGAAATTTCTGCAATTTGTATTTATTGCTGCTCTGACATTAATGTGTTTTGGCTTTAAATGGAAAATCAGTGAAAGCTTTATTTACATAAAATAACACACTCCCCGGAAAATGACCTAATGCTCATCAGGTTTCAGGTATTTCTGTTAAAGGTGTTGTCAGGTCCAAATCAATAAGACTCTGTGACTGCAAACTGATGAGTTTCCGCAGCGCATGCGGTGTGCGCTGCAAGGATTCGCCGGTTTCTGAGCCGGGACGGGAGGGTGTGAAGCCGTTATACATACTCGGGGCAGTGAGTGCCGCCTCGCTCTCCATATGAGGACATGCCCAATATCCGGCAGCAGTAGTCGGGGCCGGGAGTATGTATAACCCATATATACCCTCCAGTACCGGGTCAGAAACTGATGCATCCCCGCAGGGCACAGTGCAGTCACTGGTGGGATTCATAAGTCTGCAGAGTGACCCCTTTAAATGTTTTTTTTTCTACTTTTTTATAGTTTTTTTGTTTTCAATTTTTAAAAGCGCTATCTATATACAAAAAAAAACTAAGAAAAAAATACGAAAACTTGCAGAATACTAGAGTCATACTTCCTGCTAAAATTTACTTTTCAGTAGTCTTCTTATCAGTACAGAGAAGGCAGCTATAAAAAAAAAAAAGAGTACCACCTCTATATACAGCAAAAGCACAGGATCCACCATTCACAATAGGTGATTTCACAGCTCACCTCCTCCTGTACAATGACTGATAACACCTCTATATACAGCAAAAGCACAGGATCCACCATTCACAATAGGTGATTTCACAGCTCACCTCCTCCTCCTGTACAATGACTGATAAGACCTCTAAATACAGTAGATAACATAGAATCCGCCATTCACAATAGGTGATGTCACAGCTCACCTCCTCCTCCTGTACAATGACTGATAACACCTCTATATACAGTAGATAACACAGGATCCACCATTCACAATAGGTGATGTCACAGCTCACCTCCTCCTCCTGTACAATGACTGATAACACCTCTATATACAGTATATAACACAGGATCCACCATTCACAATAGGTGATTTCACAGCTCACCTCCTCCTCCTGTACAATGACTGATAAGACCTCTAAATACAGTAGATAACATAGAATCCGCCATTCACAATAGGTGATGTCACAGCTCACCTCCTCCTCCTGTACAATGACTGATAACACCTCTATATACAGTAGATAACACAGGACCCACCATTCACAATAGGTGATGTCACAGCTCACCTCCTCCTCCTGTACAATGACTGATAACACCTCTATATACAGTATATAACACAGGGTCCACCATTCACAATAGTAGATGTCACAGCTCACCTCCTCCTCCTGGACAATGACTGATAACACCTCTACATACAGTAGATAACACAGGATCCACCATTCACAATAGGTGATGTCACAGCTCACCTCCTCCCACAAGATTTTTTTTATCTTTATATAATATGAAAAAATAGAACAAAGTCATTATTAGGCACACTGCACTGAACATGTTTTCTGTCCTCACATTCCCTTTCTCTGGTGCTGTCAGTATAGAGCTGATACTGTACAGTTCTCAGGACTATTAGCCTTTTCCAGCAGCTCATGGGTTACGTGCGCTGATCTCCCTCATTTACCATCACATTGTACTTGTTTTGCAATTAAAAGCAGGCGGCTCATTACATTGATGGAAGATGAAATGAAATAATTCACTGAGAGCTGTTTGTATTCCAGTTCTCATGGCTCCTCTCTGAATAATGCATCGGCAGCACATCAAAGCCCGTCAGGGAGGCGTCCGGCCTCGCTCCTGCCACTTATTCATTTCTGAGAGGTTACAGCGAAATTCATGTCATAAGCGGGCACAGTATATAGTCAGGGTGAGGGGTCATATCTATGGCGGACCACACTGGGCTCTGAGCCTCGGGTCCTGAATGCTATCCTCCGCCAAAGGGCGAGGGCTCCCGTGCAGGGGAACAGATCCTGTGCAGGGGAATATTTTACCTGCGCAGGAGAATAGCAACGATATAGGGAAGGACCTCCTGTGCAGGGGAATAGCAACAGTATAGGGAAAGGCCTCCTGTGCAGGGGAATAGCAACTGTATAAGGAAGATCCTCCTGTGCAGGGGAATAGCAACAGTATAAGGAAGGGCCTCGTGTGCAGGGGAATAGCAACAGTATAAGGAAGGGCCTCCTGTGCAAGGGAATAGCTCATATGCAGGGGAATAGCAACAGTATAGGGAAGGGCCTCGTGTGCAGGGGAATAGCAACAGTATAAGGCCACTTGTACTGCTGTGATCTGGTGGCGTAGGAGCAGCATGAGACGTACTCTGGAGAAGGTGGTCCCTGTACTGACCGCAGACCCTGAACTTAGCAGCGCAACTAGAAATAGCCGTGGGGGGTACCTAACTCTCCCTAGCCTCCTCGGCACAGCCTAAGGACTAACTTCCCCTAAAGATAGAAACGGAAAACTATCTTGCCTCAGAGAAAATCCCCAAAGGATAGACAGCCCCCCACAAATATTGACTGTGAGAGGAGAGGGAAATGACAAACGCAGACTGAAATCAGGATTAGCATAGGAGGCCATACTAGCTAAATAGAAAGAATAGGACAGAGAACTATGCGATCAGTATTAAAACACTAGAAAATATCCACCACAGAAAATACAAAACTCCACATCTGACTAAAGACATGGGGGGTATATCTGCATCTCCAATGATACCGCTTGGCTGCAAAAAATCCTTTCACAGACAAAGCTGGACAAGACAAAACATGAAAATGCACTGAACTATAAGGCCCACAGCATGTGGACAGCAAAAACAAAGCCAGGACTTATCTTTGTTGAAAAGAACAGCAAACAGGAGAGACCAGTAAGGAATGTGAATCCTCCAAAAACAATGGACAACTGGCACTGACTAAAGGATCAAGCAAGACTAAATAGCCCAGTCCAAATTGCAATAAGTGGACACACCTGATAAATGCAGCGATCCAAAGACAGCAGCACTACCACTCATAACCACCGGAGGGAGCCCAAGAGCAGAATTCACAACAGGGAATAGTAACAGTATAGGGAAGGGCCTCGTGTGCAGGGGAATAGCAACAGTATAGAGAAGGGCCTCCTGTGCAGGGGAATAGCAACAGTATAAGGAAGGGCCTCCTGTGCAGGGGAATAGCAACAGTATGAGGAAGGGCCTCCTGTGCAGGGGAATAGCAACAGTATAGGGAAAGGCCTTCTGTGCAGGGGGATAGTAACAGTATAGGGAAGGGCTTCCAGTGCAGGGGAATAGCAACAGTATAAGGAAGGGCCTCCTGTGCAAGGGAATAGCTCCTATGCAGTGGAATAGCAACAGTATAGGGAAGGGCCTCCTGTGCAGGGGAATAGCAACAGTATAGAGAAAGGCCTCCTGTGCAAGGGAATAACAACAGTATAGGGAAAGGCCTCCTGTGTAGGGGAATTGCAACAGTATTGGGAAGGGCCTCCTGTGTGGGGGAATAGCTCATATGCAGGGGAATAGCAACAGTATAGGGAAAGGCCTCCTGTGCAGGGGAATAGCAACAGTATAAGGAAGGGTCTCCTGTGCAGGGGAATAGCAACAGTATAGGGAAAGGCCCTCTGTGCAGGGGAATAGCAACAGTATAGGGAAGGGCCTCCTGTGCAAGAGAATAGCTCCTATGCAGGGGAATAGCAACAGTATAGGGAAGGGCCTCCTGTGCAGGGGAATAGCAACAGTATAGGGAAAGGCCTCATGTGCAGGGCAGGGGAATAGCAACAGTATAGGGAAGGGCCTCCTGTGCAAGGGAATAGCTCCTATGCAGGGGAATAGCAACAGTATAGAGAAAGGCCTCCTGTGCAGGGGAATAGCAACAATATAAAGAAGGGCCTCCTGTGCAGGAGAATAGCAACAGTATAGGGAAAGGCCTCCTGTGCAGTGGAATAGCAACAGTATTGGGAAGGGCCTCCTGTGCAGGGGAATAGCTCCTATGCAGGGGAATAGCAACAGTATAGGGAAGGGCCTCCTGTGCAGGGAAATAGCAACAGTATAGGGAAAGGCCTCCTGTGCAGGGGAATTGCAACAGTATAGGGAATAGCTCCTATGCAGTGGAATAGCAACAGTATTGGGAAGGGCCTCCTGTGCAGGGGAATAGCAACAGTATAGGGAAGGGACTCCTGTGCAGGGGAATAGCAACAGTATACAGAAGGGCTTCCTGTGCAGGGGAATAGCTCTGGTATGAGAGGACCTCCTGTGTAAGGCTAGGTTCACATTGCGTTAGGGCAATCCGTTAAGTGCATAGCGCTAGCGGATTGCGCTAACGCAATGTTTATCTTGGGTCCACGTTCACCGTCCCCGCTAGCGCAGATCCCCGATCTGCGCTAGCGAGGGACGGACCTCGGACGCTGCAAGCAGCGTCTGAGGTCCGTCACAAAAGAACGGCACATCGCTAGCGCGTGCCGAAAGTGGCTTGCGCTAGCGATGCGCTACAGGCACAAATCACATTGCTGTCAATGGGTGCACTAATGGACCCGTTGCACGGCGTTAATTGCGACATTTTCACTGTGCAACGCAGTCCGTTAGCGCTAACCCATTAACGCAATGTGAACCTAGCTTAAGGGAATAGTTCCTGTGTATGGAAGGGCCTCCTTTGCAGGGAAAAACTCCTGTGCAGTGGAATAGCACCTGTACAGGGAAGGGCCTCCTGTGCAAGGGAATAGCTGATATGCAGGGGAGGGCCTGCTGAGCAAGGGAATAGCTGATATGCAGGGGAGGGCCTGCTGAGCAGGGTAAGAGCACCTATGCAGGGGACCAGTTCCTGTACATGAAGGGAGTCTGTGCAAGGGAACATTTCCTTTGTGCAGGAGCACATGTGTAGTAGAACAATTCCTGTGCATGGGAGGAGCACCTGTGCAGGGGAGGGCCTTCTGTGCAGGGGAGGAGCACCTGTGCAGGGGAGAGCCGTCTGTGCAGGGGAGGAGCACCTGTGCAGGGGAGGGCCTTCTGTGCAGGGAAGGAGCACCTGTGCAGAGGAGGATACACTACTTGTGAGGAGCAGGAGACAATTTGTCTCAAAGATCCTGGACAATGTTATCGATAACTTATGGAAATGTCCGTTTCTGTAAATGGGCAGCAAATAGAGAGATCTTCTTTAGTAAATGTGGCATGTCCATATTGAAGATGTGGCAGAGGTGAGACAAGAAGAAGAAAGTTGTGCTAGAGCTGATGCACTCTGTGAACTCTGACACGCCTCCCTGTGGATACTGACACACCCCAATGCACTTTCTGGCTAATTAGCATTTGGTCAGATGCAGGAAACACTGAATTAGGACATCTGAGGTCCCTCGGGAGGATTGAAGAAGAATGTTGATCCACCATATACAACAGGACATATACTGCATCATATACTTCACCACTTAAACAAGTTTGCGCTTGACCTGGTGAATCAACAAAGTAAAAAAAAAAATGACTGAGCATCTTTACACATGTTAAAGTCACTTGAATATTATTTTTAAGCTTTTTCTTTACTTGCAGTACCAACTTTCACCACTGCATCTAATAGTGTATTTTCCCTAGAGAGCAATGCAATAGCGCCTCCAGTCCAACCTTTTCCAAGGATGGAACGAATTTCAAAAACTTTGGAATTAAGCCCTTGCAGGAAAAGTTGCCATCATTTACTGTATGAGAAAAATATTTTTTTCAACTCATAGAATTAACTATACATTCACTGTAACAGCAGTAATTATTTCTTCCCCCTCCACTCCTACGAGGACCCCATAAAATGATGTTTTTTTGTAGTGATGTTTACTAATCAGCCGCGTTGTATGAGCAATGTCAAATCAAATTCTAAAGCACAACTACTATTCTCACTGAGATTACGCAACTTGTTCTCCCGTACGCCCACGTCGCCGTCCGTACAATACCGAGCTTCTCCTGCATGAAAAAAGCTCCTTTGAAAAAAAACAACTCTTCATTCAGGAACACAATCCGCCCTCGAAAGGCCCTTTAAGAGGTCAATTGTTTTCTGTGTTTTTTTAACATATTTTTTTTTTCCAGGAAGAACATTGTAGTAGAAATGAATGGACTGCACAAGACAAGAAAGGCTCAGTGTTCAGGACCTATAGTGATGTGGGGCAATACCGCGTACAGACCAGAATGGCCATGGCTCAAGTTGGCGTTTGCGTTGGATAATATGATGCATGCAGAATTGTATCACACGCTCAGCATAGATCCACATTAACTCTTACTATGCCAAGTTTGCAAACAATCATTAGGATTTTATAATGTATGTAATCAGAAAAGTATTCTTATTTCTCCACCTGTATGCCATTTCTTTTCCTCCCCCTGCCTCCTAAATTGTGTAGCACAAACAGGTAGGACAGGGTTAAGTCCTGGCTCTGCAGGATTTGATTAGATGCACCTGCCTATCTTATTTTACTAGAACTAGGGACAGTGTTCACTACTGGTGTGTCTCCTGGATGAAGCAGAATCGAGTGTGCTGCTGGCGAGTGATCAGCCAAAGTGTGAGCTTGAGACTGCATGGGTCAGCTAGGAAAGCTGGGCAGTCTGTATGTTGGAGCTGCAGAGACCTGGCAGCTGCAGCCTGTTCAGTGTGAACTGCGCCCAGAGTTGAATACTTTAATGCTGGAAGCGGCTGGAGCTTGGGCTGAAAGTGATGCTGAGACTGAGAGGATCAGTTTGTTACGGACCACGGAGCAGTGTCTGACGGGGAGAGGCAGAAAGACCTCTTTGCGCAGATTCAGACTGGGACTAAATCTGAGGGAAAGCCGGACATGTAACTGAAGAGGAGAGCCTGTTCTGTCATGTGGACCGGTTTGTTTCCTCTTTGCTTGCCTTTATGCCAGAGGAAGGTTGTATATTTTACTTTATACTGGAAGTGTTATGTTGACCTTCAATAAACTTTCCTATGTGCCATAAAAACTGTGTGCCTGTGCATAAACTATGCAAACTGCCAAAAAGTTAAATGCCAAAGAGTTAAATCCCTACAATTGATTAACCCAGAAAAATTGATGAAACGTGTTTTGCTCAAAACAAGACAGACTACCAGCTCACTGAGGGATCAGACTACAGCTGCCTATTAAAGTCTATGGAGAGACGAGGCAAAAGAGTTGAGAAAGAGGAGTATATAGACGCACAGGCAGAAAAATAGTGCTGCCAGTGTTGCACTGTGCTATAATGCTGCTTTATCTCACCCTGGTGCTGGATTCACAGCTACATTGCCCAGTGCTGCTGTATATAGTCTTCCATGTTGCTTCGCTACAGATGCCTATTAACCCCTTATCGACATCGGGCATAATAGTACGCCGATGTCGGTATCCCTCCCTTTGATGTAGGCTCCGGCGGTGAGCCTATATCTTTCCCGTGACATGTCAAAAATTCTATATATATATATATATATATATATATATATATATATATATATATATATATATATATATATGTGTGTGTTTTTCCATTTTTGTTAATCACAATGAACTTTTGGAAAGTTTTTAAATCCTCTCCAAACTCTTCCTTGCTGCCAGAGACAAATCCTATAATCATCCCCAACTTCTCTCTCTCTTGGCCCTGCTCTATTTGTATCTCAAAAATGGACCAAGTCATGAAAATATAATATTTTTATCCAAGAATTTAAAATCCTTCATGGCTACAATAAACCCGAATGATTCTGATTCTACACTGGACTCGCCATAATTTTTATATTCTCTTTAATGTATATTCATAGTTTCTGCTCCTTGTACATGTTAAACACTTTTTCACCTCGTTGAGTTGTCAGTAACGAATTCGCATTTTGCAAGAATTTCAGACATGGTTAGGGAACTACACGATTTTTGGGGGCTGTGACAAACATGAACGGTTACTTTAACTGAAATGAAAGAGAATCTGTCTCCAGGTTTTATTATATTCCCGCTTCTTCCCTGAGTATTACATTTTTTATATTTTTAAAATCCGCCATACGGTTCCAGAGATACGATTCTTTTAAGTGCTAACTTTTTTTATCTTTCAAAGTGGGCGTGGCTCACAAGGTACTGATGCAGAGGAGCCTAAAGACCCGCCCCTGAGGAGCTACTAAAAACCAGCGCTAAATACAAAAAGGCCCATATCTCTGGAACTGTATGACGGATTGAAAAAAAAGCAAAAACGGAATATTCAGGGGAGCACGAGGAATAAAATCAGAGCACAAAATGGCCACAATTGACTTATTGTCAGGTTCTATTGGTGTCAGGCATTTTTTGAAGGCAGCAGGAGACTGCAAAAACAATGTGGTTGCTGGCAAGGAGCAATCATTATCTACCGAATCTCATCTTCTATCGATTACTAAATGACTCCGTGATTTAGAAAGGGACTCAATGAGGTTAGTATTCCAGGAATTGGGGTAGCAGCAGTGCATGATGGTGGAGCTATTATATGGAGTAATATATAAGAATAAAACCATGAAGTCTGACTTTCCAGCCTAATATAATGGAAGCCAGGCTGACACATCTGCACACAATATAGTATTGGACCTGAGGCCAGGACTTTGTAGTAGCTGTGGGTACGGTCCTGGGACACAAGGAAGGATCTAGTCCTGATTTCCGCAGCACAGTCTCCATAAAAGCTGGCAGCGCTCCAGAAAGCAAATTACAGCAGAGAAAGCCATTTGGGAACTTTAGTTACTTTATCTCTGATGAAATCAGAGTCTAAAATCTACTGATCTGCCCGTCAGCGAGGTTTATTGCCTACTAATAGCAGGTAGAAGGAAATAAAAGCTGATGAAAACCTTCCTCTGCTGCATTAACTCCTTAACGACGGGACAATTTAAAAAAAAATAAAAATTGCCAATACTATTTTTTAGCAACCATACATTTTAAAAAAAAATTATTTCATTTACAATGTTGCTGTACGACTGAGGATTTGTTTCGGAAGGGCGGAATTGTAATTTATTTTTTTAAAATGCTGTTTTGCCGGCAGCGGTTGGCGCACAGCCCCGCACCTTTAAAGGCTAGAAAGTATTAAGGACCCGCTGAGAGGGTGACCGTGACGTGGCGGTGGGCTTCATACAGTCTGATCAGAAAGGGAAACCAAGAATCTCATGATCAGTTTTGTAAATTTTGGCACTAGACCAATGTATGATTTTTGGATGTGCTGCCCATGTTTTTCTCTACAGCTATGGTAGAAGGAGTGAAGTACCTGTTACAGGACTCGCACAGCATATACCCTGCTTCATTTAGCTATACAAGACATAAGAAATCTTTCTAAAACCATCAAAAAATATGTTCCGAGTCCCTGCACTAAGATCTCTCGTGGCTGTTTGACAGCCTCAACATATGCAGGGGGACTAACAAACAGACAATCCCTGCATGCGCTGCGGCCGTCGAACAGACGCGAGGCATGCAGTTGCAGAGACTCGAACAAATTTTTCGAACACGAAGAAGAAACTCACAGCCAGCACATGAGCATGTCCAGACAACACCTTATCCAAGCATGTTCTCTCATCAACAACGGAAGTTTAGCCGCTAGTCTGCCTGTGTCTACCTCTACAGAATAACACCTTATCCAAGCATGTTCTCTCATCAACAACGGAAGTTTAGCCGCTAGTCTGCCTGTGTCTACCTCTATAGAATAACACCTTATCCAAGCATGTTCTCTCATCAACAACGGAAGTTTAGCTGCTAGTCTGCCTGTGTCTGCCTCTACAGAATAACACCTTATCCAAGCATGTTCTCTCATCAACAACGGAAGTTTAGCTGCTAGTCTGCCTGTGTCTGCCTCTACAGAATAATACTATATCTAAGCATGTTCTCTCATCAACAACGGAAGTTTAGCTGCTAGTCTGCCTGCATCTGCCTCTACAGAATAACACCTTATCTAAGCATGTTCTATCATCAACAACGGAAGTTTAGCTGCTAGTCTGCCTGTGTCTGCCTCTACAGAATAACACCTTATCCAAGCATGTTCTCTCATCAACAATCAACAACGGAAGTTTAGCTGCTAGTCTGCCTGTGTCTGCCTCTACAGAATAACACCTTATCCAAGCATGTTCTCTCATCAACAACGGAAGTTTAGCTGCTAGTCTGCCTGTGTCTTCCTCTACGGAATAACACCTTATCCAAGCATGTTCTCTCATCAACAACGGAAGTTTAGCTGCTAGTCTGCCTGTGTCTGCCTCTACAGAATAACACCTTATCCAAGCATGTTCTCTCATCAACAACGGAAGTTTAGCTGCTAGTCTGCCTGTGTCTTCCTCTACGGAATAACACCTTATCCAAGCATGTTCTCTCATCAACAACGGAAGTTTAGCTGCTAGTCTGCCTGTGTCTGCCTCTACAGAATAACACCTTATCCAAGCATGTTCTCTCATCAACAACGGAAGTTTAGCTGCTAGTCTGCCTGTGTCTGCCTCTACAGAATAACACCTTATCCAAGCATGTTCTCTCATCAACAACGGAAGTTTAGCTGCTAGTCTGCCTGTGTCTTCCTCTACAGAATAACACCTTATCCAAGCATGTTCTCTCATCAACAACGGAAGTTTAGCTGCTAGTCTGCCTGTGTCTACCTCTACAGAATAACACCTTATCCAAGCATGTTCTCTCATCAACAAAGGAAGTTTAGCTGCTAGTCTGCCTGTGTCTGCCTCTACAGACTAACACCTTATCCAAGCATGTTCTCTCATCAACAACGGAAGTTTAGCTGCTAGTCTGCCGGTGTCTACCTCAACAGAATAACACCTTATCCAAGCATGTTCTCTCATCAACAACGGAAGTTTAGCTGCTAGTCTGCCGGTGTCTACCTCAACAGAATAACACCTTATCCAAGCATGTTCTCTCATCAACAACGGAAGTTTAGCTGCTAGTCTGCCTCAACAGAATAACACCTTATCCAAGCATGTTCTCTCATCAACAACGGAAGTTTAGCTGCTAGTCTGCCGGTGTCTACCTCAACAGAATAACACCTTATCCAAGCATGTTCTCTCATCAACAACGGAAGTTTAGCTGCTAGTCTGCCGGTGTCTACCTCAACAGAACAACACCTTATCCAAGCATGTTCTCTCATCAACAACGGAAGTTTAGCTGCTAGTCTGCCTCAACAGAATAACACCTTATCCAAGCATGTTCTCTCATCAACAACGGAAGTTTAGCTGCTAGTCTGCCGGTGTCTGCCTCTACAGAATAACACCTTATCCAAGCATGTTCTCTCATCAACAACGGAAGTTTAGCTGCTAGTCTGCCTCAACAGAATAACACCTTATCCAAGCATGTTCTCTCATCAACAATGGAAGTTTAGCTGCTAGTCTGCCTGTGTCTGCCTCTACAGAATAACACCTTATCCAAGCATGCTCTCTCATCAACAACGGAAGTTTAGCTGCTAGTCTGCCTGTGTCTTCCTCTACAGAATAACACCTTATCCAAGCATGTTCTCTCATCAACAACGGAAGTTTAGCTGCTAGTCTGCCTGTGTCTACCTCTACAGAATAACACCTTATCCAAGCATGTTCTCTCATCAACAAAGGAAGTTTAGCTGCTAGTCTGCCTGTGTCTGCCTCTACAGAATAACACCTTATCCAAGCATGTTCTCTCATCAACAACGGAAGTTTAGCTGCTAGTCTGCCGGTGTCTACCTCAACAGAACAACACCTTATCCAAGCATGTTCTCTCATCAACAACGGAAGTTTAGCTGCTAGTCTGCCTCAACAGAATAACACCTTATTCAAGCATGTTCTCTCATCAACAACGGAAGTTTAGCTGCTAGTCTGCCGGTGTCTGCCTCTACAGAATAACACCTTATCCAAGCATGTTCTCTCATCAACAACGGAAGTTTAGCTGCTAGTCTGCCGGTGTCTACCTCAACAGAACAACACCTTATCCAAGCATGTTCTCTCATCAACAACGGAAGTTTAGCTGCTAGTCTGCCGGTGTCTACCTCAACAGAACAACACCTTATCCAAGCATGTTCTCTCATCAACAACGGAAGTTTAGCTGCTAGTCTGCCTCAACAGAATAACACCTTATCCAAGCATGTTCTCTCATCAACAACGGATGTTTAGCTGCTAGTCTGCCTGTGTCTGCCTCTACAGAATAACACCTTATCCAAGCATGTTCTCTCATCAACAATCAACAACGGAAGTTTAGCTGCTAGTCTGCCTGTGTCTGCCTCTACAGAATAACACCTTATCCAAGCATGTTCTCTCTTCAACAATCAACAATGGAAGTTTAGCTGCTAGTCTGCCTGCGTCTGCCTCCCTCTACAGAATAACACCTTATCCAAGCATGTTCTCTCATCAACAATGGAAGTTTAGCTGCTAGTCTGCCTGTGTCTACCTCTACAGAATAACACCTTATCCAAGCATGTTCTCTCATCAACAATGGAAGTTTAGCTGCTAGTCTGAATGTGTCTGCCTCTACAGAATAACACCTTATCCAAGCACATTCACTCATCATAGAGGACACCTATGCCACACTGGTGACTTCATTAAAACTAACTAAAAAATCTTGCACATGGTCTTGCGACAGACAGAACCCCGTGTTTTTCAACATTTGTGCCATATAGATATTACTCACTTGTAACCTCGGGCAACTTCTTTAAATTTCTCTCAAATCAGTTGTAAAATTCTCTCCAACTTTTTTCTGTGCTTGTACTTACATCTGACATTTTCCGTCACCAGTTACGACTCTGTGCACCATTGGGGGAGCGTGTTTATGCGGAACGTTAGGAGCGATCTCTCTTAACCCAAATGATAGTTTATCTGCAGCAAACAAGCCATTTGACCCTTTCACAGCCAAGGTTTTATCTCTCATACATCAAGCACTATATAACATATGCCGTGATTAGTATATATAGGATACCAGGGTCGAAGCTTAAAAGTACAAATATCAGGAGCACAAGAATTTCTTTGAAATTAGAAAAGTGGGAAAAATAAATGTACTTCCTGGTTCTGTATCTGTGTAGGGTTCTGTATCTGTGTAGGGTTCTGTATCTGTGTAGGGTTCTGTATCTGTGTAGGGTTCTGTATCTGTGTAGGGTTCTGTATCTGTGTAGGGTTCTGTATCTGTGTAGGGTTCTGTATCTGTGTAGGGTTCTGTATCTGTGTAGGGTTCTGTATCTGTGTAGGGTTCTATATCTGTGTAGGGTTCTGTATCTGTGTAGGGTTCTGTATCTGTGTAGGGGATGAGCAAGTGAGATCAGGAAGAAAGAGGACTCATTTTTCCCTCTATAACTTATTCCCTTATCAGTTTTATGATATGTGTTCTGGCTGTAGCATATATCATAGTTGTTATTTTTACAAAAGCGTGATAAAATATGTAATCACACCTTCAGGCCATTTCTGGAGTGGATTAACATGTGGCAGATTTCACATCGTAGGCTGTGCTTAGGTCAAACTTTAAGATCATGCTCCCACATGCTGCAAAGTTGCATCAAAATACACACAACAGAAATTTGCACCAATTTTGCCTCTTTTTTGGCGCAAATTTGACAGCAATTTTTTTAATGCTTTTTTTTTTTTTTTTTTTTCAGTGGACAAACACCAGTGCGTTTTTTGTGTGTATCTTTTATGAGATCCATAGAAAAATAGAGGGGAAAAAAAGTTGCACAGTTCAACAGCATCAGAACTTTTCGGCAGGATTTACTACACCACCCAACTGATCTAGTCTGCGTTAGTTTGCTGTAAGGGCTCATGCACCATATTTTTGGTCCAAATGTGATCTGACAAAACATTGGCACGCACCTGGACCAATGTTATTACATGGGGCCCTGCAAGCACACAATGAGTTTCCACTAAATCACTTTGTGTGAACCGTGAAATGCAAATTTTCAGCATAAAAAAATAAATAAAATCTGCAGTGGGAAAAAAAATAATGCAACATTTATCCTTACGTGGGAACATGGCCCAAGTCTCAGATTAATTTGAATGAATATTCAGATTTAATCAAATTTATTGATAAAATGCAATTAATCATATCCAAGTTGCATGAAGGAGCGCGAGAGTGTAAAGTGCTGGCTGCAATTTTTTCAGAACATCGGTGAATAATAGTTTGGTTTTTTTAGAGGGTCTTGCTTGTCCAAAATGTGAAATTTCTTTGAAACCTGCTGAAAAAGGGTTAAAATGGAACAAAAAAATTAAAATCTCATTGTAAATAATCGTTATACTGTAGATAACCCTGCCCGGTATGGAGGTCGCATGTAAAATATGTACTAAAAATATTGACACGAGACAGACATAACAAACGCACGTTGGCGGCGGTGGTGGACGGCGCCCTTCACCATTAATCAAACAACACAAACAGCTCTTGAAATATAAATAGTAATTTTTTATATTTTTCTTAGAAAACAAGAAAATAAAGAAACGCACTTGCTTAATGCTTAACATATCTGACTGCTTACTAGTAAGGTATAAGTACATGGAAATATCTCATCTTCATGAAGTAAACGTACAGAAGTATTGTCCGGTGACATCTACTAATAAATTAGTTCTATTAAAGACAATTCTCAATTTTAAATCAGACAAGTTTTGGAGCACAAGTTAAAAAAACAAACAAAAAAAAAAAACAAACAAAAAAAAGCACCAGAAAATATTTCAGAATTGAAAGGGTGATTCAAACATGAACAGGAATGAGGAAAGGTTGTGGACTCAGAGAAGAACTTGCCCGAAACGTCTGTTGAAAACTCAGACACAGATTCAGCTATTTGATCGTTTCTAAAAAAAAAAAAAGCGGCTCATCTTTATCAACTGTGACTTTTACATTGGCCGATAATCAGCCAAACTAAGTAAAAACGCTCGTACCGGATCACTGGGCATGAGATGGCAGAGATCGGCTGATCAGTGGGATCACTCGTTGGCTGATCGCATCATTTATGCAGCCAAAAAAATATATATTATAGCTGCTTCTCCGTAACCAACAAAAGTGCTGCCGGTAGAGTTGAGCAAAAAGATTAGCGGGACCTTGGTACAGTGGTCTCCGTGCCAAACCAGAGCTCTGAGACCTCCTCCTTCCTGCCGGCATCCCCAGGCCACCTTTTGATCAGCAGACCCTTGTCGTGGTGTGACACCTCCAGACATACTAAATCATAGGAGGTGCTGGGGATGACAGCAAGGAGGAGGAGGTTCACAAGATCCTGGTCCACAGCCACCAAACCAGAGCTCTGAGACCTCCTCCTTGCTGCCGGCACCCCCAGGCCACCTTTTTTTATCAGCAGACCCTTGTCGTGGTGCGACACCTCCAGACATACTGAATCAGAGGAGGTGCTGGGGATGCCGGCAAGAAGGAGTAGATTCACAAGATCCTGGTCCACAGCCACCAAACCAGAGCTCTGAGACCACCTCCTTCCTGCTGGCATCCCAAGGCCACCTTTAGATTAGCAGACCCTTGTCGTGGTGTAACACCTGTGGGCATACTAAATCAGAGGAGGTGCTGGAGATGCCGGCAAGGAGGAGGAGGTTTGCAAGACCCTGGTTCACAGCTACCAAACCAGAGCCCTGCGATCTCCTTCCTGTCGGCATCACCAGGCCACCTTTTGAGTAGCAGACCCCTGTAGTGGCATGACACCTGCAGGCATACTAAATCAGAGGAGGTGCTGGGGATGTCATCAAGGAGGAGGAGGTTCGCAAGATCCTGGTCCACAGCCACCAAACCAGACCCCTGCAACTTCCTCCTTCTTGCCGGCATCCCTAGGCCACCTTTTCATTAGCAGACCCTTGTCGTGGCATGACAGAAAGGAGGCGGCAGCTTGCAAGCCTGGTCCAGAGTACATATTGGTAGTCAACAGCCGCCAAACCAGAGCCCTGTGACCTCTTTATACCTGCCGCCATCTTCTCATTAGTAGGCATGGCTTGTTGTCAGAAGAAGTGCCGTGGATACAGGCAAGTAGGAGGAGGTTCTCAGGGCTCTGGTCTGGAGGTCATGGACTGCAAATCTTTCTGCTCGACTCTTGCTGCCAACAATAGGCAAACTGATCGTTAATGAGATCGATCGTTCCCATAAAGTTAGAAAAAGGGGCCTTTAAACAGGCACTGACCCGCCATGTCTCGGCGTCTGTTATGGGCCAACATCTGCCCAAGTAAGTGGACCTTTAGTATTTCAGTGGCTACTGTAGTTGCTGAAGAAGTCTGATCACATACGTTGTCTGAACTTTTAGTAGACAATTTCAGGCAGAAATAATTCTCCAAGGCAATAAAAGTTATATCAGAACATGATGGAAACACAATAATGGTTTCAACTGGATGTAGACTTCCCCCGTAAAGGAGAGTCATGTAATATGAACTAAATGGAGACCCCTAACAAAGATAGAACAAGAGTAACAGGTGAAGAGGTCTGTACACCTGCATTGCCACTAGGGGGAGCTCAGGGGGCTACTGTATACACAGCTCCCATTATCCTCAGTAACTAGATCTGTATGCATTCAGCTCCCCCTAGTGGTGGCTGGAGGAAGGCGGAATATTTCCAGTTAATTTACTTCATTTCTGCATGAAGAAAAGAAGCTGGGGATTTTTGGGGGCGTTTCACATGAGAAAAGAAAGAACTCCCACCTGCATAAAAGATATATTATTAAATATCAGAAATTATATGGTGTTCATATAATTGGCCAATGCCTGCTAATACTTATAATTAATAGAAACTTTATTATATCCTGGGGGTCTACGGTGTTTCCTCCATTTATTAACACTAGTGATGTCTGAAGATGCAACACGGTCTCATATTTTTGTAATATTTTGTGTTTTTGTTTATTTTTTTAAGGATTGCTGGAAACCGTCAGCAAGCTGCTGTAGACAGATCTGTTCCAATGTGGCTTTTCTTGGTACTTTCAGTGTCCTACTGCATCACCTTATCACCTATTCACGTTGCAACATGTCCCATTATTGGGAGCCCCTATGAAAACATGAATGAGGGTCTCGTGTCCCTGTTTGAATGGATGGGTCGGTCAATCCGGTGCACTTCTGCTCTCTTAGGAGTAAAAATAAAAGATGGCTGAGTAGAAGGATGCAAACTATGCTTACTATTAAAATAAAACCATAGTAAGATCTGTCAACAGCAGCTTAGTGATGGTTTCTAGAAAGTAATTTTTTTTACACTGCTGAATAAAAACGAAGTAATAAAAAAAAAAAGGAAAACGGTCACGTAGAAATCATAGAAAAATGCCAAACAATGCAACTAGTCACATTATGGGAGGTGCCCAAAAATCCAAAGCCCCTTATATAAGAGATGGTAAGAACATGTTTCTGCCTGATAGCTCCATGAATTAAAGTCTGAGTGGACGTGTCGGCAAACGAAGGCCATGTTGGGATCCTATGACGAGGAACGAGGCAATGGTTTAGACCACAACATGGATTTTGCCACCATATTGTGGGTGGTGGGGAGTCTTGCCATGAAAATGAAAAATGTAAAAAAAAAAAAAATGAATGGCAGATACTCTCATCCTGAGAAAAACTAGACCAGATGACTAAATAGAACAAAAATATAGAATTTTCTTCCCTTTATCAAGATCAATAACCCAAAATGTGACTTTCATCTTTGCAAACATTCATGGAGAAAAACTTTTTACGAACACAAAATACCTTCTGATATTACTAAAATGGGGTGAAATAATGAGGCGAGGGTCCCTCAAGGGTGGATGGAGATGCGATGACTAAGACGACTGCAGCATTTTTGAACCTGTACCATTCGTCACTGGACGGAAGTCCCTCCCATGAGGAGTCGTAGAAACCTATACTCTCGTACCGGCTGTGATATAGGTAAGTACCATGCATTGTAAGTCTCATCAGCAGCTCGGGAGGGCGGGATATCAACTTCCAGCCCCTTAATTATAACCATCGGCCCGAAGGTCAGTGATCTACGGAACACTAGAAGATAAGAGAGGTGCCAAGAGTGGTCTACATTATGCAACATAATGGATATCGCCATATTGTGGTGGAATGCCTTCGAGAATCCAAAGAGCACCTCCACGGCTTCACGTCACATGGAACGGACTATAACGGTTATGCGAACGTGGTGACGAGAATTCCGTTGAACAGAAAATGGATATGATATGTACAAAAGCTGCAAATCCAACAGACGTTTGCAGCATGCGTAGCATCCCGACCAATGCCACGGTTGGGTGAATGCGATAAGTGGGGATGATGTTTCGTTACGACTGGCCTGGAGAAACAAGGTACCCGCTCCGTTCTGTCATTCAAGGCAAGCTCTTTATTGTAGACTTCACCAAGGCTACAGCAGGTCAGGGAGGTGGCTGTAGACCGAGTCGAGGAGTTTTTGGCTGGCCTCTTGGCTCTTAACACCTGCTATCTCAAAGAGTCGGTCCAGTTTGTCTTCGGCCTGTGGTATTTCATCGATGATGTGGATCTCTTCGGGACTGAGGATGGGTAGCATGTCATCGAAGATCGGCTGAAGGTCACAGGGGTCTAAGCGAACTTGGCGGAGTACCGTGTCCTTTTTTTCTGTAAGAAGAACAAAAACGTATAAATGTGGATTCTACACAAAAATAGAAAACTGCTTTGATCTTCAAAGGAATTATAACAGACTTGGTGGAGCCGGATTCCAGTTATGAACATTGAGATTTTTATGAATGGCATAGGTCCTACAGTTATGGGAGACATTTTCGGCGTTGTGACGAACTGGCAAACGTAACGCATTTACTTAAATCACTTGGAACAGCTCCAAATTAATATCAGACAGAAGGATAATGATATATTTGCCATGTTTTTTATCTATGGAAAGAGAAGCATTGATAGGAAATAAGGCATTAATATCTCCTTCCTGGGACCTCCAGCGGGGTGTTATCCTGAAAATTGGTGATCTCGTAAGTTTTTGGGACATTGACGCATTTCATTGACCAGTCCCAATCTGAGGTTATACAGGGGAGGTATGTGGGCACATCTTTTGTATATTTTTATAAACACAGTCTACTTTTCATATTAAAAAAATAAATTTTATTAGCTTTGTTCTTTTTGCTCTATGAACCGCATTCCTGAAGACATATGCTAACTAACGGGTGACCAATCGGCCTGTATAAACGAGTGGTGGTGGTAGTATTATTGCGAAGCTTGGCAGTGACAGAACCAGAATTTATTCATATCCCATGCGTTGGAATCAGATGTGTATATACTATACATTCACTGTGAGTTCCCCAATAACCGGCCTAGCGGTGAAAGCAGCCGTGGCCCTCTCCCATCACTCGTCAGTCAACTGCATAATTGTCCTGACGATTGGAGGAAGCAGATTGCTAGTTTTTGACAGCTTGGTAACAGTGGAGGTATATCTGTGTCATTTTCTAGGAGTGCCAATGTTAGGACCACCATAAGGTAAAGATAGTTTGTTGTTCCTGCAACTTATCAAAAGGGTAGGAAACATTAAAGTTCCAAACACTATTTTGCTCCATATTTATAAGGACGATTGGTGGGTGTCTTAGTAGGAAAAGACAAGATTTTCCTACGTGGAGATGTTGAAGAACCAATGATTCTCTCATACTCTTAATTTGCTCCAAATTTGGGAGAGTTACTTGACGTGTACCCTAGTCATACAGCATTAGGAAAGGGGGCTCGGTGTACCAACCACTCCACTAAAGGGTAGGAAAGAAATGGATTCTCTTTGGAGATGTTGAAGAACCAATGGTCCTCTTATACTTGTTCTTGGACCAGACTGAGAAGAGTCATGACTGGTGGGCGCGTCAGTGATATTTATTGTCTATCCCTTGAGTATCAGTAGTAGGATTATCCCTTTTTGAGGAAGATGTTCCATGACCTCCTGGTTCTGAAATTCTCCAGGTAGCTCAGGTAACCATCAAGGAAGATCCAGGCTTTGATACACAGGCGTGACTGCCACCAAAGTGAACCCAAGTTCAGTTACCTTTGGTTATAAAGGAGCCTCTTCTACTTAAAGCAGAGGAACCACTGGACGTAGAGTCGCATCGCAGAAGAGGTTCTGACTCATCGGCAAAGAAGCATTTATTCTTATCCAGAGGAGATGGTTCTATTGTCAAGGCGGCAGAATCGGGCGTCTTGACAGAGGGATCCTGAGTTGGCATTGGCTGGTTAGGACTGACTGGAAGGGTCGGCTTTTCCTCTTCTATCTGTCGAGGCAAACAGAAGACATATAAATGAATGGTAGAAAGCAATGCTCTCATCTACTGCCCAAGATACCAAGTCAAGTCTCCTCTGCATCCTCACAGTAACGTTACACCGGGCTCGATAGGGACGTTATAATAAGCAAACGGTATTCTCAGTTATAAGGACACATTTGCAGATTGTCAAATACAGCTTCAATTACTAAATTCAGTAAAAACAAGAATCTAAATGTCAAAATAGTGAAAAAAAAAAAGAAGAAAATAGAGAAGTAAATCGCCTGAGAGGTGAAACAATGGAAGAGGTATAAATACTCTGATAAATGAAGAGGTCAGTAATATATTATAGTAGTTACAGGGGTTGGACAAAATAATGGAAACACCTAACGTTTAGGCATCATAATCTTCGAACATGTTATAAACGTGCAAACCGTGACATATGGTAATGTTTTGTAGTTGATTATCTGTGTTATGTGATATGTGTATGTAAATTAACGGTTTGTTTTGCATAATTGTAAGAATGTTGATGAGAACCTGATACCAATGGCAGACCTCTCGGATTTTCAAAGAGGCCAAATTGTTGGTGCTCGTACGGCAGGTGCTAGTGTAACAGAAAGTGCCCGAATGCTTGGCGTGCCAAGAGGTACTGTCTCCAAAGTAATGACTGCGTTTGAAAGAGAAGGAAAAAACGTCCGCAGCAAAGCACAGGTCCAGCCGAAAGTCAAAGTCGACTGAGAGAGACCACGGCTCCGAAAATCACTGCTGAGCTCAATGAACACCTACAGGACCCGGTTTCCACGAAAACTGTTCGTTGGGAGCTGCACAAATCTGGATTCCACAGAAGAGCTGCTCTCAATGACAAATGTTTCCAAGCGTTTAGAGTGGTGTAGAAACCTCCAGAATTGGCCCCTCGAGCAGTGGAAACAAGTGATTCTCAGACGAATCATCGTTCACCCCATTTCCGACCTCCGGCCGAGTGTACGCTTGGAGACAGCCGAAAGAAGCATTCCATCCAGACTGCCTTCTCCCAACCGTAAAACATGGTGGAGGGGAACGCCATCTTTCAGGATGATAATGCACCAATTCATACAGCTAGAATCGTTAAAGCGTGGCACGAGGAACATTCTAATGAAGTTGAGCATCTCATCTGGCCCCCACAATCCCCAGACCTCAACATTATTGAGCATTTGTGGTCGATTTTAGAAATTCAAGTTAGACTGGAGGGGTTTTAACTGCAGACTGGGTTAAAATTCCTTTGGAAACAATTCACACCTTGTATGAATCCATACCTCGGAGAATTGAGGCTGTAATCGCCGCAAAAGGTGGACCTACACCATATTAAACTAACTTTTGTTGATGTTTCCAGGTGTTTCCATTATTTTGTCCAACCCCTGTATATTCTTGTACATAGGAGCAGTATTATAGTAGTTATATTCTTGTACATAGGGGCAGTATTATAGTAGTTATATTCTTGTACATAGGGGCAGTATTATAGTAGTTATATTCTTGTACATAGGAGCAGTATTATAGTAGTTATAATACTGCTCCTATGTACAAGAATATAACTACTATAATACTGCCCCTGTGTACAAGAATATAACTACTATAATACTGCTCCTATGTACAAGAATATAGTAGTTATATTCTTGTACATAGGGGCAGTATTATAGTAGCTATATTCTTGTACATAGGGGCAGTATTATAGTAGTTATATTCTTGTACATAGGGGCAGTACTATAGTAGTTATATTCTTGTATATAAAGGCAGTATTATAGTAGTTATATTCTTGTACATAGGGGCAGTATTATAGTAGTTATATTCTTGTACATAGGGGCAGTATTATAGTAGTTATATTCTTGTACATAGGAGCAGTATTATAGTAGTTATATTCTTGTACATAGGGGCAGTACTATAGTAGTTATATTCTTGTATATAAAGGCAGTATTATAGTAGTTATATTCTTGTACATAGGAGCAGTATTATAGTAGTTATATTCTTGTACATAGGAGCAGTATTATAGTAGTTATATTCTTGTACATAGGAACAGTATTATAGTAGTTATATTCTTGTACATAGGGGCAGTATTATACTAGTTATATTCATGTACATAGGGGCAGTATTATAGTAGTTATATTCTTGTACATAGGAACAGTATTATAGTAGTTATATTCATGTACATAGGGGCAGTATTATACTAGTTATATTCATGTACATAGGGGCAGTATTATAGTAGTTATATTCTTGTACATAGGAGCAGTATTATAGTAGTTATATTCTTGTACATAGGAACAGTATTATAGTAGTTATATTCTTGTACATAGGGGCAGTATTATAGTAGTTATATTCTTGTACATAGGAACAGTATTATAGTAGTTATATTCTTGTACATAGGGGCAGTATTATAGTAGTTATATTCTTGTACATAGGAGCAGTATTATAGTAGTTATATTCTTGTACATAGGAGCAGTATTATAGTAGTTATATTCTTGTACATAGGAGCAGTATTATAGTAGTTATATTCTTGTATATAGGGGCAGTATTATAGTAGTTATATTCTTGTACATAGGAGCAGTATTATAGTAGTTATATTCTTGTACATAGGGGCAGTATTATAGTAGTTCTATTCTTGTACATAGGGGCAGTATTATAGTAGTTATATTCTTGTACATAGGAACAGTATTATAGTAGTTATATTCTTGTACATAGGGGACAGTATTATAGTAGTTATATTCTTGTACATAGGGGCAGTATTATAGTAGTTATATTCTTGTACATAGGAGCAGTATTATAGTAGTTATATTCTTGTACATAGGGGCAGTATTATAGTAGTTATATTCTTGTACATAGGAGCAGTATTATAGTAGTTATATTCTTGTACACAGGTGCAGTATTATAGTAGTTATATTCTTGTACACAGGTGCAGTATTATAGTAGTTATATTCTTGTATATAGGGGCAGTATTATAGTAGTTATATTCTTGTACATAGGGGCAGTATTATAGTAGTTATATTCTTGTACATAGGAACAGTATTATAGTAGTTATATTCTTGTACATAGGGGCAGTATTATAGTAGTTCTATTCTTGTACATAGGGGCAGTATTATAGTAGTTATATTCTTGTACATAGGAACAGTATTATAGTAGTTATATTCTTGTACATAGGGGACAGTATTATAGTAGTTATATTCTTGTACATAGGGGCAGTATTATAGTAGTTATATTCTTGTACATAGGAGCAGTATTATAGTAGTTATATTCTTGTACATAGGGGCAGTATTATAGTAGTTATATTCTTGTACATAGGAGCAGTATTATAGTAGTTATATTCTTGTACACAGGTGCAGTATTATAGTAGTTATATTCTTGTACACAGGTGCAGTATTATAGTAGTTATATTCTTGTATATAGGAGCAGTATTATAGTAGTTATATTCTTGTACATAGAGGCAGTATTATAGTAGTTATATTCTTGTACATAGGGGCAGTATTATAGTAGTTATATTCTTGTACATAGGAGCAGTATTATAGTAGTTATATTCTTGTATATAGGGGCAGTATTATAGTAGTTATATTCTTGTACATAGGAGACTGGTAGCTGTGGTAATATCCTTTCCCCACATCACCGTGCAGACAGTTTCTTCTGAAGTAGAGAATGTGAAGCTGAGATCGGACGTGAAGAGGGTGTTTATCATACATAACCTCAGATGTATTTGTGGCTTACAGGACATGGCCACCTACAGCACATTGTTTTCTATGTACACAACCCCAACCTTTGGGCCATAAGCACAGACACGGGTTAGCGATCACAATGTGCCGCCATCTATATGCAGTTCCCTTCATGTGTGTATATGCAGCCATGTTGCTCTTCACCTTCATCACACCAGGTCATTGTCTGTTCTGCATATTCAAGCCTTTCTGTAAATGGTCCACACCCACGGAGGGATCCTCTCCATGTTCCAGAGCTGCCACTCCCAGCATGCCAGGACTAGAATAGAGATTTGTGACTATAAGATTTCCAGCACTTTCATCTTGTAAGAGCCCATTAGAGAGTGCTGCGCCCCAGCAGATAATGTAAGTGCTCCCATTCGTCACTGACAGCTGCTGGTGGCGGAGAGCATTGATATGATGTGGCGGCACTAGACGGGTGGGTCTCAGAGAAGATTACTACTGTATGCAGCGACAACCCCCACTCTCCGCACAGCAATCACATACTATTCTACATGACAAATGAAGAAAACAGCAAAAACGAACATCCATTATGGAGGAGCGTGTGTGCATAGATATAAGCAATGCTACGGCTCATGGTTGACGGCCATAGCCAAAACAACCCTGTTCTAATACCACCGTTGGGCAATCAAGGTGCCAGAGCACCCCATCATGTCATAGCTATTACCCAGGGCACCCCATCATGTCATAGCTATTACCCAGGGCACCCCATCATGTCATAGCTATTACCCAGGGCAACCCATCATGTCATAGCTATTACCCACGACAACCCATCATGTCATAGCTATTACCCAGGGCAACCCATCATGTCATAGCTATTACCCAGGACACCCCATCATGTAATCACTATTACCCAGTGCACCCTATGATGTCATAGGTATTAACCGGAGCAGCCCATCATGTCATAGCTATTACCTAGGGCACCCCATCATATCATAGGTATTACCTAGGGGACCCCATCATGTCATAGCTATTACCCAGGCCAGCCCATCATGTCACAACCATTGCTCAGGACAGCCCATCACGTCAGAACCATTGCTCAGGACTGCCCATCACGTCACAACCTTTTCTAGGACATGCCATCACGTCCTAGCTTGCGTGTAGAAACACGTGATGGTGTCTCCGCGGCTTTTCTACATGCATTTGCATATTTCCCATAAGGGATTGGGGCAGTGTTCTGGATCACTGCGTTGAGAAACACATGATGGTGTCTCCGGGGTGTTGGATGTTTTGATCTCCCCGAGGTCATTTATCCTTATGTTTATAGTTATTTTACTAGGCACTGCTCCTAATAGCCAGTTTCCTACTCCACACTGATGAGGGGCAAATACCCCGAAACAGCTGTCTGTGGATGGATACCATGTTTTGGCATAGGTGGTTTTCCTTTTTGGATGCTGCCCTTCCCGTGGTTGTTCCTTCCCGGTGAAAGACCGGGCTATTTATTGCTTGCGTTGAGAAACACGTGATGGTGTCTCCGCGGCTTTTCTACATGCACAACCATTGCTAGGACAGTCCATCACGTCACAACCATTGCTAGGACAGCCCATCACGTCACAACCATTGCTCAGGACAGCCCATCACCTCACAACCATTGCTCAGAACAGCCCATCACCTCACAACCATTGCTCAGGACTGCCCATCGCCTCACAACCATTGCTAGGACAGCCCATCACCTCACAACCATTGCTAGGACAGCCCATCACGTCACAACCATTGCCATCACGTCACAACCATTGCTCAGGCCTGCCCATCACCTCACAACCATTGCTAGGACAGCCCATCACGTCACAACCATTGCTCAGGACTGCCCATCACGTCACAACCATTGCTCAGGACTGCCCATCACCTCACAACCATTGCTAGGACAGCCCATCACGTCACAGCCATTGCTCAGGACTGCCCATCACCTCACAACCATTGCCCAGGACAGCACATCACATTACAACCATTGCTAGGACAGCCCATCACGTCACAACCATTGCTCAGGACTGCCCATCACGTCACAACCATTGCTCAGGACTGCCCATCACGTCACAACCATTGCTAAGACAGCCCATCACCTCACAACCATTGCTAGGACAGCCCATCACGTCACAAGCAACCATTGCTGAGGACTGCCCATCACCTCACAACCATTGCCCAGGGCAAGTTGATCAAAGCAACAAATGCTGCTCGGGTCAACTCATTAATGCTGCCGAGCGAAGCCAGTCATGTGCCAACTGTTGCTCGGAGCAGCCAATGACATGAAAAAAGTTGCTTGTGGCTGCTTATGTGGTGACCATTACGCGGAGCAGTCCATCATGGGACAGACTACCTGAGGGGTTGTTTGTAGTCTTAAACCATGGAGACGTTAAGGTCTGTGTTAGAGCTGCAAACACAAAACTCTTGGGAGATTTTGAATAAAAACCATTTGCATGTCACCAGCACATCAGGACCTTCACCGGCCACTAAAGTGGAAACAAGGCAGACCGAGGAGAACCAGTCCCCTGCTGACATCACCGTGTACTCCGTGAAGGAGAAGGCGCTAGACGGGACATCAACCTCACTCGCTGTTTCGGAGGAGCTTACAATCTACTTTCTTGCTGCCGGGGAGGACACCACAGATAATGAAGGCAATTTTGCTAGATATGTGCAACTGCCAAGTGTAATGGCGTCATCATAGGACATCACACGGTGGATCCAAGATGGCTTCATCTATCTAATCAGGTACGTGGCAGTTTTTATTAATTTTTGCATGAGATCAGTTACCAAGAGAGGAAACACATACAGGAGCGAAACCTCCTTCCCCGTCGTTTTGGAAAAAATTCCTACCATTCATTGAGAATGAAAAACTGCAAAAAGTGGCACCAAACTTCACGTGCCCCATAGGTGGGGCCTTCCCTATAATACATACCACCTTGTCCTAGAAGATGGGGACAGAATATTCAATAGTCACAGCTCGCTAAAGGTTACCAGTTTGATGGCTGTCAGAGGACACTGAGGGAAATAATTTGCCAGGGAAGGGAGAGGCATGCATAGACGTCGCTCAGCAATTACAGGGAGACCGGCGGGCAGACACTCGCAGTAACAGAGGACCTCAGCACGTGCCTTGGCAGCAACGTCTAATACGATGCGATGTGAATGCCAATTCTATCCTGATGGCGACAGCACAACAGGGAAGAAAAATGTAAAAACCTCCTGAATAACCGGTGAAACCATACCGCACTGAGAGAGGGGCACATCATTCTCCCCAACCTGCCAAATCTGCCATGCGGGAAGTGGACATGGCGTCTTCCGAGACATATTGGAGCAGTGTCGATGATGTTACGACCCCACACAGGCCGAGACGTGTGCACGATCGGCAACTATCAAGCATGTGTCCTGGTCATTAGAATGAGACACATGCTCGATACCTCTTATGTGCATGCTTCTCGGCAGGTGTGTGGGGTCACAACGTCATCGTACCACTGAGATCCAATATGGAAGTGAGCGGCGATGGATAATTCCTTTAAAGAAGTTTTTAAAAGTTAGCCTAATCGCAGACCAAACCGCCATCACGCCGGTGGTCTTCAACGGTCTTTGTTTTTTGCTGCTGTGTTGCCATGCCGTACATATGATGTACTGCTGCAGTCAATCTCTGGAGTCATGTAAATATAGATCGTTGAAAACCACGGAAGTGAGAGAGGCGGGGCTGGAACTTAATGGGTGATTAATGGTGAATGTTTTTTTCCCCATTCATTTATGACAAAGCAGGGTGCGGGCACAAGAGCTGAACTGACTCCATTAACTGAAGAGGTGTTATAGCTCAGATCTCTAAGTGCCGCTGTCAATCGCCGATGAGAGCTAGGAGGCGGCTTTGGCAGGGCTTCATAGGAGATCATTAATTTCACAAGATAATGCAATTTTTAAAAGAAATTTTTAAAACAGTATTCTCAAGTTGTCTCCTGAGCAGCTCGGAGCTTTGCAGTCTCCTTACTTCCTTGTTTCTGGCAGGGAGGGCTCTTCTTGAGTGACAGTGATTTTAAGTAGCACTATAACTGCAGATTCAACAGTCAGTAGTTTGTTCTACATTGTTATCACTATCTTTACAAGAATAGATAACAAGACATTTGAATAAGCATACAGGTTAGTGAGAGCTTTGATTAAAGGCCCCTTCACATTTAGCGACGCTGCAGCGATACTGACAACGATCCGAATCGCTGCAGCGTCGCTGTTTGGTCGCTGGAGAGCTGTCACACAGACCGCTCTCCAGCGACCAACGATGCCGGTAACCAGGGTAAACATCGGGTAACTAAGCGCAGGGCCGCGCTTAGTAACCCGATGTTTACCCTGGTTACCATGCTAAAAGTAAAAAAAAACAAACAGTACATACTTACCTACAGCCGTCTGTCCTCCAGCGCTGCGCTCTGCTTCTCTGCTCTCCTCCTGTACTGTCTGGGAGCCGGAAAGCAGAGCGGTGACGTCACCGCTCTGCTTTCCGGCTCACAGCCAGTACAGGAGGAGTGCAGAGCGCAGCGCTGGAGGACAGACAGCGTTAGGTAAGTATGTAGTGTTTTTTTTTTTTTTTACTTTTAGCATGGTAACCAGGGTAAACATCGGGTTACTAAGCGCGGCCCTGCGCTTAGTTACCCGATGTTTACCCTGGTTACCAGTGAAGACATCGCTGGATCGGTGTCACACACGCCGATCCAGCGATGTCAGCAGGAGTCCAGCGACGAAATAAAGTTCTGGACTTTATTCAGCGACCAACGATCTCCCAGCAGGGGCCTGATCGTTGGTCGCTGTCACACATAACGATTTAATTAACGATATCGTTGCTACGTCACAAATAGCAACGATATCGTTAACGATATCGTTATGTGTGAAGGTACCTTAAGAAAGCTGATCTGAAGCTAATGATTTTACAGGATTTAGAACAGCAGCTTGTCAGGAGCTGAGATAGGGGGAAGGAAGTGAGCAGCTTTATTGGCTGTATAGAAACGAATTGGCTGAAGAGAGTTGGTATGTTAGGAGTTAACTTATCTCCTAGAATGTAACTACTGTCTGGGCTGACACTAGTAGCCGAGTGCAATGGAAACCAGCTGTACACTATGAAAGATAAAAGCTCACACAGGATAACGATTGCAGATCAAAAAAGCAAGTCAATTGCAAACTTGCTTAATTATATACAGTCTTAATTAAATTAAATTTGAGTAATGCAGTATAGTGATCACAGGTTGGGGAAGACTTAAGAGAAAAAAAATTGTATTACAAGAAATTAAAAGAATTATTCCATAAAAGGAAAATACCGTAAATAAAAATTGAATGAACAGTGATCATAATGTCGAATATACCCCAAAGCTATAGAAACAGAAATATCATCTCGCCCTGCAGGGAAAAAAAATGTCCAACAACAAGCTGGAACTTCTCTAGCTCTTCTGTCAGAGTAAATGTCATTATCGAGTCAATTACGCAGAGATTCAGCTCCAGCCGGACTCATTACAGGAGTCTACCAGACCGGACCCCTCAATGCCAGACGTCTGCAGTTCATTAGCGATGTATACCCGTGACGGGACGTGCCTGCTGCCGGCAGCTCTACACACTATATCCATCGCTATACCAGATCTCATTTGTGGCACCTAGAAGGCCTTAAAGAGAGAAAAATAAGGATTTTATCTGATTAGGATTTTCTTTTTGCTGGATTTAGGTAATCACCAGCTCTATGGAAAAGAGAGTTTGGCCCAAAACAGAAGGATGACTGGCCAGAGGAAGGAGTATCCAAGAAGGTGGTGTGCCGACTAACGGGTGGTTTCCACCTTGGGCCTCCCAGCTGTGACAGCACCTCTGGTGAATGTTGGATCCTGTGTTATCTACTGTGTACAGAGGTGTTATCAGTCATTGTACAGGAGGAGGAGGTGAGCTGTGACATCACCTATTGTGAATGGTGGATCCTGTGTTATCTACTGTATATAAAGGTGCTATCAGTCATTGTACAGGAGGAGGTGGTGAGCTGTGACATCACCTATTGTGAATGGTGGATCCTGGGTTATATACTGTATATAGAGGTGTTATCAGTCATTGTACAGGAGGAGGAGGTGAGCTGTGACATCACCTATTGTGAATGGTGGATCCTGTGTTATCTACTGTATATAAAGGTGCTATCAGTCATTGTACAGGAGGAGGAGGTGAGCTGTGACAGCACCTCTGGTGAATGTTGGATCCTGTGTTATCTACTGTGTACAGAGGTGTTATCAGTCATTGTACAGGAGGAGGAGGTGAGCTGTGACATCACCTATTGTGAATGGTGGATCCTGTGTTATCTACTGTATATAAAGGTGCTATCAGTCATTGTACAGGAGGAGGAGGTGAGCTGTGACATCACCTATTGTCAATGGTGGATCCTGTGTTATATACTGTATATAGAGGTGTTATCAGTCATTGTAGAGGAGGAGGAGGTGAGCTGCGACATCACCTATTGTGAATGGTGGATTCTGTGTTATCTACTGTATATAGAGGTGTTATCAGACATTGTACAGGAGGAGGAGGTGAGTTGTGACATCACATTGTGCATGGTGAATACTGTGTAATCTACTCTACATAGAGGTTGTACCACAAAAACTTGATTTAAGCAATAAGTTCTTTTCTAATTACACATTTCCTTTAAATATACAGATAATTTCTTTTTTTTTTGCTAGGTGCATCTATGCCTTAACAGCTTGGACCTGTAACTGTCCCTGTACATGGCGCTGTCCGTAGTCACACAATAGAGGCCTTGGTTACTAGTAAGGATTTATTGCATCGCTTTCCAGTCGGTTCAATCAGTGGTCTGCAAACAATTTGGGGCACAGGCTTTTTTTTGTTAAAGAAGCTTAAAGGGGTTGGTCTAATAAAAAACATTAATGCACAGGACAGATGATAAATATATGATCACTGAGGGGTCTGGATGCAGAAATTCCTGCCAATCTCTAAGGTATAAAATCTAGCAGTACTGAGCATGTGCGACCACCACTCCTGAAGCAATGGTCGCACATGCTCAGTACTGCTCTGCAGAAGACATTGGGACCCCTGTTCTTCTGATCATACACTTATCACCACTTGTGGATTGGCCTTACATGTTGCATATGGTACACCCCTTTAACCAGTCAGCGATAATCTGTGCTTTACCCCAGATGACTACCCTTAACATTTGCAACCCCCAACCGTGCATTACCAATGAGTCCCTGCAGATCCTCATCTGGGAGCAGATAAATATTCCTCTGCATTGCAGGTATTTCTGGCAGACGAGTGCATTAAGACATATTTATAAAATCTGCTCTTCCAGTAATTTCATTACAGGCAGAAACACAAACATTTTGCGAGACTAATCCACTTAATCCTGCACCTGGGAGCCACTACACCATCAGTACATGATAAAAACACCGGGCCCTAAACTGTACTGAGCGCTGCGGGTAGAAACAAAACACCAAAGGGACATGTCTGTACAGAACAATCCCCATCCGTCACCTCCATAACTCACACAACGAATGTCTGAGCCGTGAGATGCATCAATGCTCCTCCGAGAGGGGCTCAATCATCTCTAATGGAAAGTTCTTCAACTCTCAACAGTTTCTCAAGAACTCTGCTTTCTGCCAAAGAAAAAAATCATGAAAAGGCTGACTATATCTGAATAACCAGGTGTATTATACTGCAATGAGCTTAATAGCTAGGTCCGAAGGAGATCATGCGGATAGGCCTTGAAGGCAAATCGGTCAGCAAGCTTTTGATGCCTCGAAACCAGCATGAAGTAAGGGCAGATACCCATATTCCTCAGGTATAACCCCAGTAAGGAGAAGGTTCTTCTCCGAAACGCGTTGTAATAAATTGGAAGGTATTTTTTATACTTACCACCTGTATTAACCTTAATCAGTGGCAGCGCATGGGATCCACCGCACTCCCCTCTCCTGTAATGGTGTTATAGCATATACGTAAGATGGACACAAGGACACAGGTCAGCTTACACTAGTGCAAAGACCACATGTACCTGAAGAAAGGAAAGGACGGTTCATCCATTCTTTAACTGTTGCCCACGGTCAGGGCCGGACTGGCCATCTGGCAATTCTGGCAAATTCCAGAAGGGCCTGTCTGGTCGTGGGCCACCTTGACTGCTACATTGTTAAGAGAATCGGTGATCTCAAGACACCCATACTATTAAGATTTGTGACAGAGCACAAAGTCACTGACTCCGCCACTTACCCCAGCAGGCCACGGGTATCATTAGAAATATTGGTCTTGTAGTAAATTTTGCTTTCATCCATCCAGGGTAATATTAGTAATATATCCCATCTGGTGCTTGGAGACGGGGACAACATGGGCCTGTGTGATTTCAAATGCCAGGGCTGAATTTCAGCCCCAGTCCGTACCTGCCCACGGTGTTACACCAGGAGCGCCTCTTGTTTGTTAGTGCTCTAGTAAAAAATAAAGAACAAAAGGCTTTCACTTCTCAAAGTTGGTCCATGATCTCCTGCCTGTCTTCCTGATACTTACCAACTTTAACAAAGGGCTTTCCGAAAAGTTGTACCGATGTGGCACATTTAGCGCTCAGGCAAAAAATTTACCTACAAACCATGACCTTTATTCCAGGTCACACCACCATTTCGACCCCTTCCACATTTAATTTCCTGCCCCTTGAATGTCCAGTGAAGAAACCTCCCAGAATCACTGCTTTATAGGAGGTTTGGGTGGCTTTCCAACTCTACCAGGAGATCTCACTCTTGGATAAAAGTTGTATTTCGGTAAGAAAAATCTTCTATCCCAGCCCAAAGTCTCCAAGGTTTGTTTGCTCTAACCCAAGCCTACATATGTCCTCCTGTCAGGATTGTTCATCAGAAGAGATTACAGCTTAGACCAATGATTGATATATTGACATTATAAGACCTAGAAATCTCAAACGTGTCATGGCTTCCTACGGTCAGATAAAAATAAGGTTCGAGCAGAAACACTCTTTGGTTACTAATTCTCCACTACTTTCGGCTTTTCACCAAACATTAGTTTATGCTTTGAAGGTACCAGAGCTAAAGCGGTAATTCCCTTTACAAAATCAATGAGTCTTTCAGCCGCTGCGTCCGTCTGGTCACAGAACTCAATTGAACTCTCCGAGGTCTGGAAAGTTACAGAGAGGATGGAAAAGTCACTAAACCGCATCTGTCAACCAGATCTCAAGTGGTCCCCACCACGGCTTCCCGTCAGGTCAGGAGAGGAATCGGACTTGTGACTGGTTGCGTTGGACTGAACGAGGTGTAACTAAACACAGCCATGTAAATGACTGACAGATCTTTTCCATTCGAGAAAATGGTCTGCCTGTTTTGGGCTCATACATCATGGGCTAATTAGGTTTGGGATAAGTCCAAAACAAATTCCTCCAGGCTTCCAGGATGTTTGGTTACGGCCAGAAATATTCATGAGTAAAGTCCTCTTCCACTGAACTCCGAGCAAAATTATTTTAGATTATTCTAACTCCAACTTGGCTGTTCATGGCTAGTCCTGCCCTCAGCTGAGAAGTACCTGCAGTATCAGTGTACGCAATGCTCTGCGAGCTAAAAAGCAATGCTCTTCACCAATTTCTTGATTCCCCTCCTATTTCCGTCTGCGGTGATGACATGTTCCTGTGTTGGGACATCATCGCTGAGACAAAGTAGTGACCAAATGAGGACCGGGCGGCATTGAAAAGAGAGATGTACATTCATGGAGTAGTCAAACATACTTTCAAACTAAAGTATGGGGATTATGTCTCAACTAACTAGTTCAAGGCAGGTCCTGATCCCTTTGACCGACAAGTTTCTCCCTGTACACACATAGTGAGAGACCTGTCAACCTGGTAAACCGAGTGGGGAGAAGATCCAAGAGACCTACCTTGGATCAGTCAAAACAAAACTGGTATGTCAAAAGCTTCAGGGTATGAGTTTCCATCTATTAGCAGTCTCATATCACCAAGCCCAATGCCGATCATCAGATGGAGTGGTGTAAAGCCACCACCACTGGACTCTGGAGGAGACGTGTTCTGTGCAGTGACAGATCACAGTTCTCTATCTGGCCTCTAATGGAGTTTGGGTTTGGCGATTCCAGGAGAACGTTACCCCCTGACTGCATTGCGCTACTGTACAGTTTGATGTAGGAGGCATAGTGATATGGGCTGTTATCAGGGGTCAGCCCTTTGTACCAGTGATGAGAAATTTTAATGCTTCAGCACAAGACATTGTGGACAGTTAACGTCCAGCTTCGTGGGAACAGTTTGGGGAAGACCCTTTTCTGTTCCCCATGACTGTGCCCAGTACACAAGGTCCATACAGACATGGTTGGGGGAGTTTGGTGGGAAGAACATGACCGGCCACACAGAGCCCGGAACGAAACCCCATCCAACACCTAAAATGGAGACTGTGAGCCCGGGCCACTCCCCAACATCACGTTCTGACCTCACAAATCCTCTTCTGGATCAAGGGGAAAAAATCCCACAGAGCAGGGTGGATAAAAATCAATGTTTAAAAAAAAAAAAAAAAAAAAAAAAAAAAAAAAAAAATCGGATTTTTTTTATTTAAATCGGATTTTTTACAATAAACTGCTTTTTGAGGAAAATATTTTACCATCCAAAGGTTCTTCCATCATGAGATAAAGCTGAGTTGTTTAACTCAGTAGACTAAAGGCTGTATATGTGTAACATTCACAATGCCATGCTCTTCCAGAGGTTTCTGTAGGATTAGTGGGCAGTTTCTCTCCTATATTATCACAGACGCTCGCTTTACTTATGCAGTTCTCAAAACTGAATTTGACTCCGCAGAGGTCCCAGCCTCTTCTTCACGGCAAAAATGTTACAACATGAACAGAGTTGAGAAAAAGACCTTAATCCTATTGTTCTACAAACCTATGAATACAGAATCAACCCCTTCAGTGCCAAGTCCAAGAAGTTAGACAATATGTTTCTGATTGTTTGGAGTGGAATAGATCTGCACAACACAAGAAGAATGTGAATCTAAGTGTGAGGAGGAGGAAGGGCAAGCAGTCAAGAAAATGAAAGTGAAACTTTGAGCACAATACTGCAGCATAGCCACAGACAGACAAGTCTGGATCTGTTTGTGTGTACGATCTGAGGTTTATTACATTCTTTCCTTATAATGGCAGCAGGCCGTAAAAGAGACCCAGTTTGGGAATATTTTAATGAAGCTCCTTTGCCTATCGGTAAGGCAGGCATGCGTGCAAAATGCAAACGATGCAACAAAGAGATGCAAGGCCTGGTGGCGTGAATGAGGCAACATCATGAGAAGTGCGGTGATTAAGATGACCAAAGAAACTTCTGAACAGGCAGGATCTTCAGGTTGGTAAACATTTTTATTGAATCCTATTTCTAAAGACTGAACTGTCATGTGTGAGAAAAATTATATTTCTTATTATTACTGCATGTTACTGTCATTTGGTACAGTTATGAAGAAAAACAAATATTCCTTTTGGGGCAGGGGCAGTGATGTGTTGTGTACAATAAGCAGAAATTGTATAAACAATAAAATAACAGCATTGACTTTTTTTTGTTTAGGGGAATTCGTGGATTCTGGAAACTATCCACCTCCAAGATCACCATCATCCTGTTCTACAGTTTCAGAGTTATCCATCCAGGATAGTGCTTCATTAGCAGCAGCATCATCATCAGACACCCACAAACACATATCACCATCACCCAAAAGGAAGAAAAAACCTTTACCTCCTGGAACCACCATAGATAGGTTTGTGATAAGAACTAGCAGCTTAGAAAAAGAGTTGACTGATGAAAAAATTGCCCAGTTTATTTATGCAACGAACTCTTCTTTCTGTCTGACTGAGAACCCACATTCCATTAATATGGTTCAGTCACTGAGACCAGGATACAGTCCATCCAGCAGAGCTGGTGTTGCAGGGAAACTGCTGGATCAAGTGTATGACAGAGAAATGGAGCAATGTGCAACAGCTCTGGAGGGTAAAATTGTTAACCTAAGTATTGATGGGTGGAGTAATGTCCACAATGATCCTATTGTATGTGCTTGTATAACAACAGAAGAAGGTAAAGTCTTCCTTGCACAAACAACTGAAACGTCAGGAAATGCACACACAGCAGAATACTTACAAGAAGTGGCAGTAAAAGCTATAACGACATGTGAACAAAAATTCAAATGTCTAGTACGCAGTTTGGTCACTGACAATGCTGCAAACGTATCCAAGATGAGAAGAGATTTAGAAGAGCAGGGAGGGAATACAAAGCTGCTAATAACATATGGTTGCAGTGCTCATTTGCTGCACCTCTTAGCCAAAGACTTACGTGTTCCAGAAATAAAGGCTAATGTTGTTGAAATTGCTAAATACTTCCGTAATAATCATTTTGCTGCAGCAGCTCTGAAAAGGATGGGTGGAACCAAGCTAACGCTCCCACAAGATGTTAGATGGAACTCTGTGGTGGACTGTTTTGAGCAGTATATCAAAAACTGGCCTATTCTGATGACACAATGTGAAGAAAATCAAGATAAAATAGATGGCACTGTCATGGCCAAAATCCTCAACATTGGGCTTAAGAGAAATGTTGAACATATGCTGAGCTTCCTGAAACCCATCTCTCAAGCTTTAAACAAAATACAGAAAAATAGCTGTTTTATTGCGGATGCTGTTGAAATTTGGAAGGAACTGAGTGAACACTTAAAAACAGAACTACACATGGACAGAATTAAATTACAAGCAGTAAACAAACGAATGGGACAAGCACTGACTCCAGCTAATTTTTTGGCAAATATTGTCAATATCCAATATCAGGGTCAAAACCTAAGTGCTGAGGAAGAGGAGTTAGCTATGACATGGGTATCCAGCAATCATCCATCTTTAATGCCAACTATAATAAACTTCAGAGCTAAGGGGGAACCATTCAAGAAATATATGTTTGTTGAAGATATTTTAAGGAAGGTCACACCAGTAAACTGGTGGAAGTCACTTAAGCCCTTGGATTTAGAGACTGTTCAAGTAATGATTTCACTTTTAACAGCAGTAGCTTCTTCTGCAGGCGTTGAAAGAATATTCTCTTCCTTTGGACTCATTCATTCTAAATTGAGAAATCGGTTGGGACCCAATAAAGCAGGAAAGCTTGTTTTTCTTTTCCAGATTATGAATAGGAACAAAGAAGAAGATGATGATGAAGATGACGACAAGTGAGCTACAGAGGACAGCAGGGACAGTAGTATTTAAGTTTTTCATGTGTCGGCTGGGCTGACAGTCTAAGTTTCTTATAATATATATATATATATATTGTTTAGCCAAATTAGTTAACAAACATGGATGTTTGTTTAAGCAAATAACTTATGCTGTAATGTTGTTATTGTTTCAGTTGAATAAATCTATTTAAATTGTTATTAAGGTCAGGATTATTTTTCTCCTTCCTAAGTACAACAGAACAGTGGTGTCCAAATATGAATGATTAACCCATTAAACTGTGGAGAAAAAAGTAATATAAAAAGTGATTCTAAAAATCTTCATCTACTTGCATGTTAAAGTAGCAAGAACTAGTTTAGGTAGAAACTTTGATTTAAATCAAGCCTTACTGACTAGTGATTTAAATCGTGATTTAAATCGTGATTTAAAATCAGGTTAGATTTAAATCAAATCCACCCTGCCACAGACCCCTCCAAAATCTTGAAGAAATCCTTCCCAGAAGAGCGGGAGCTGTTATATCTACAGAGGGACCGACTCCATATTAATGTCAGTGGATGTAGAATGTGAGATGAGAAAGGAGGAGTAATGTGGAGGGGGCACATACTTTGGTCCACATAAAATCCAAAAGCTGTAACAGCTGCTAATATACGTGAAGCTGATAGAAGACTGTATCTGCCATGTCCATGCCTTCATGAGTTTTCTAATGACATGAGCTATGGCGACGGCGAAGTGCACGGAGGTCGGATGCCCCCTCCTCGGTATCTATTCTCTCACAACGTGTGGATTTTGTTGGTACAGGATGACATTGGTGTCATCTTAATGGTGAAGAAAAGAACATGACGGGGACATTTCTTTTTGCATTAACATGAGCTGCCACAATGTAAGGCATTTTCTGTGTCCCCTTATTATGAAGAGTGCAGCTCACGACCTCCGCCGTACAATGGCTAACAATGTGCGCCTGGCAAACGAGGCGATTCTGGGTCACGAGCCCAGCAGAGCAGAGTCAATGTTTAACCAGAGCCAGCTCCAAAAGCACGAGCAGAAAAACACACAACACGGAGATAACGCTGGAGGCTGCGGGGTACAACAGCGAAACCTGGCTGAGCCACAGGCGACGTCATAGTTATCCACGTGCACCACAACATCTATCCACCTATATTGTGTATTTTTGTATTTATTTATTTATTTATTTTTCGTCCACACCGATCACATCACGGTACAATTCTCACAAGAAGAAGCAGCTGTTTTCTTACAAGCCAGGACTTGAGATACATCTTCCTCCACATCTAATTTTAGAGGATCAAATATATAGATTTACTCCGGCTGTATCAGGTTCCCGGATCCTTGTATTACTTATACGAGGAAATGCCGTCACCCTATGCTTTCTCATAATTTACGCACGCGCCGGTACGACCACACGCGACATCCGATATTTCACAGTTACATTTTCTTGTGCCACGTGGACTACAAGCTCGTAATGTTATTGCCAAAATCTCGGTTTATATGACATTTATGTAACCGGAGAGCTGAGAACACATAACATCCACACCTCATCCGGCACCAACCAGATGAGCAGAGGGAAAAGAAAAGAATTCAGCACCTTGTTTATCGAGTACACCCCGTACCACGTCACAGAGGTCATCTAGGAGAAGATTAGCTAAAGACCCATACACATCTACTAATCGATTTCCAAAATATAAAAGGTCTGGGAGAGTACAAGTCCTGTAGATTTATAAAACTTTCTAATATGTTTACAAAGGTAGGAGGAGGAGGAGGAGGGGGGAGATGCAGCTGCAGAATTCCCTTTTCTGTGTATGTCAAACTACATGCTGTGAGAGGGGAGTGGAAGCGACCTGTACAGCTTTTGAGTCACACTGAGAACAGCATGCCACGGATAAAAAAAAAAATGGTAAAAAAAAACATTTACAGAAAGAACTTGGGAACAAAAACACCCCCAAATATTCAGGTTATGCACATCTAATACACATTTACTCCTCTGCTCAAGTATGCCCTCATGTATACCAACAATATGCATGCCCTATTAGGGAGTATGTGTGCCACACAGAGGAGGATCCTCCGATCAAGACCCCCAACTAAGAGCCAGAACAAAAAAAAAGCTGGTGAATAAAAGAGCCCCCCAATCTGGTGATCTTAAAGGGTTTAGGGGTGTTGCATAATAGTCATCTATGACATATGCATGGGAAATTACAGAGGTGGGACCCGTATTGATTTGTAGATCGGAGGTCCCCAATTCTGTCCGACCACCAATGAGTGGAGAGAGGGAGACGTAAGCACCGGCTCGCTCCATCCACAACTATGGGAGTTCAGAATACAGCCCAACCAATGACAACAGCTGTATCAGGATTTGGTCAGTCGGAGCATACGCCGCTACCTCTCCACTCACTGGTGGACGGATGTGATCTAGAACCTCCTATCTGGAGATAAGGGACCTGCATCTATCAGATATTTAGGTTATTTCATCTGGATATCGTATGTAGGATGCACAGCACTTCGTGTGGTCTGGTTGCACAGGAAGGGTACAACTACAGAGTATATGCGGCTACCTCTCCACTCACTGGTGGACGGACGTGATCTAGAACCTCCTATCTGGAGATAAGGACCTGCATCTATCAGATATTTATGACATTTCATCTGGATATCGTATGTAGGATGCACGGCACTCCGTGTGGTCTGGTTGCACAGGTAGGGTACAACTACAGAGTATACGCCGCTACTCCTCCATTCACTGGTGGACGGACATGATCTAGAACCCCCGATCTGGAGATAAATATCTGATAGATGCGAGTCCCTTATGTCATTTCATCTGGATATCGTATGTAGGATGCACGGCACTCCATGTGGTCTAGTTGCACAGGTAGGGTACAACTATTTCTGAGATATCCCTTGGATATGGCAAATGTTTATAGAGGGACAACCCCTTTAACAAGGACCGTGTCAGCAGGATATTTTCATACAGAAATAGTGGTATTTTTGTATAGGCACTGGTCTTCCCAATGGTTCCTTTTTTGTGTCGCAAGAAATTGAGCATATAAGCCATATGCAAATCAAGGTACAAGTGCATTGGGGGGGTGGGGGGGTTGTGCATTGACACACTCCCACAGTGCACTTGCAGCCTGATTTGCATATTGTTTCTTTATGAGATTTTTCATGATTGGCACATCAATTCTCTAAAAACAAAGTTATCATTTTTTGGGGGGGACAACATCTGTACAGCCATAACACTACTTCCATGGGCAAAACTGCGCAGACAGATTTCCTTTAAGATGTCCTGGTACTACAGGGACGCCTGCCACTAGACTTTCTCCAGACATGTCTCTTCTTTTTTAGGATTCTGCTGCCTGTCAGCATTCGCAGACCTTGTGAAGTGTGTTTACTACGATGCGGGAAGGATTTGGATATTTATAGATCTAAGATCTACGTCTTTGGCTTGGTAAACATCACATCGTCCGCCCTGGGCCGAGAGCTCGGCTGACGGGAGATGCTGCAAGAATCATCTTCAAGAGCAAATTTCATCCATGCCACATAAAAGAGGTGACCAGAGATGGCCGAATCCATCCCTTAAAGTGGAGCAAACAGGACAGGAGTTCAAGACCTACCAAGGCTCCACGTTAACGCCGCTGCAGACCACTCTGAAGCTCTTTTGGTCTTCTTCAGGCTTGTTGTATCTAAGACTGTGCTCACCAAATGTGCCGGTGGTTTCCCGTGGTGTTGACGTAACGCAAAGTGAACATAGCCTAAATATTTCTGCGCCTATTGCTGCAGAGCGTCACATTGGAGTCACAGGGGATGTAAACCAGGAGAACCTCTATAAATAAGCAGTTCTGGGTGGACAGAAGATGGACGATGTCCTCATTAGTGGCGGTTGTGTGCAGGATCTGGTCATTAATGGGTAGAAGCGTCAGGGACGGGGGATCAGATCAGTGCTGAAAATAAGCGGTGAGGTTTGATTACAATGTACTGGGAAATTGGAGCTCAACATACATTAATTATTCAGGGAAGGAGCTACGCTTAGTACATATCTGCTACTGCTAAGTGCTGCCAGGACAGGTAGTGCCCGCTGCACCAAGGATCCAACCGTACCAGCACCAGAACAAAGGCTGTCATGGTAGAGACCACCTGCTGTACCCAGGTCCCGAATCTGCCAGCAACCACAGCAATTACGGTCACAACAGGTAATAACCACTGTACCCAGGTCCCGAATGTGCTGCCAACCAGAGCAGATACGGTCACGGCAAGTAACACCCACTGTACCCAGGTCCTGAATCTGCCAGCAACCAGAGCAAATACGGTCACGGCACGTAACACCCACTGTACCCAGGTCCCGAATCTGCCAGCAACCAGAGCAAATACGGTCACGGCACGTAACACCCACTGTACCCAGGTCCCGAATCTGCCAGCAACCAGAGCAAATATGGTCACAGCACGTAACACCCACTGTACCCAGGTCCTGAATCTGCCAGCAACCAGAGCAAATATGGTCACAACAGGTAACACCCACTGTACCCAGGTCCCGAAAGTGCTACCAACCAGAGCAGTTACGGTCACGGCAAGTAACACCACTGTACCCAGGTCCTGAATCTGCCAGCAACCAGAGCAAATACGGTCACGGCACGTAACACCCACTGTACCCAGGTCCCGAATCTGCCAGCAACCAGAACAAATACGGTCACGGCATGTACCACTCACTATACCCAGGTCCCGAATCTGCAAGCAACCAGAGAAATACGGTCACAATAGATAATAACCACTGTTCCCAGGTCCAGAATGTGCCAGCAACCAGAGCAAATACGGTCATGGCAGGTAACATCCACTGTACCCAGGTCCTGAATCTGCCAGCAACCAGAGCAAATACGGTCACGGCAAGTAACACCACTGTACCCAGGTCCTGAATCTGCCAGCAACCAGAACAAATACGGTCACGGCACGTAACACCCACTGTACCCAGGTCCTGAATCTGCCAGCAACCAGAGAAATACGGTCACAATAGGTAATAACCACTGTACCCAGGTCCAGAAATCTGCCAGCAACCAGAGCAAATACGGTCACGGCAGGTAATGACCACTGTTCCCAGAACTTGAACATAGAAGCACCAGAGCAAATACTAAATACTGTTATAGCAGATACCACCAACTGTACCAGAAATCTGCCAGCATCAAAACAAAAACAGTCATGGTAGATGGCACCCACTGTACACAGGACCCAAATCAACCAGCACCAGAGTACACAGTGTCAAGGCAAGTGGTGCCAATTGTATGCAGGACCCAAATCTACAGCAAACACTATGAAGAATCCACCTGGATAATGTAATAAAAGGGGTTGCTCACTATTGGGGACTTTCTTTAAAAATCTATCACCATTATTAGGCTTCTACAGGCTCATTTGTTTCCCAGCACATTCGATTTTGATGTGGTCTATGGTCATAAATCTCAGAGAAGCTTAAAAAAAAGACCAGACCACTACAACGAGCTGACTGACAGATTCTCAGTTAGCTCATTCTGCAGCCAGCAATAAGTAATGTAACATAGGGGTTATAGGAAAGCAAACAGTGCAAAATTTGTAATGAAACCCAAATGAAAAACTGAATTTTAGACCACAGTATATGTATTGAAGAAAAAAAAATGAAATCACAAAAAGATGGACAAACCCTTCAACACTAAGTGGCACACCGGAACAGGACATGTGTACATAAGAGGGGGATCATGGTTCACATCTTATTACAGCCTTTATTTTTCCATGTATCTTAGTAACCCATGGGGCTTCTGCCGCTTCGCTTACACCCCTGACAATGACCCGTGTTAGGACTCTCTTCTCATTGAGCACAGTGATTACCTCTGTGGTGTTAAAAGGGATTTTCAAAAATTTGAAAATCATGGCTTATTTCTACTAGAAATAGCGCCACACCTGTCCACAGGTTTTGCGAGGTATTACAACTTAGTCACTTCACTGCGCAGCCTGGCGTATCCTGTGAGCAAGGTCAAGTGCCATTCCTGACGCATTCTTGAAGACCACTTCAGGACCTCGGAACGTCTTGGAGACCAGTCTGGTCACAACGATCAGCAGCAGCAGCTCCTCTTCTCGCTTTAGTTGGCAAATACGAACCCTGGAGACACATTACAAATTTAGAATATTCATTGCGCAGAAAGGACATTTAGGGTCTCCGTCATCTTCCCGAGAAGTCCAATAGGATGAAGTGTCGGGGGGCGTCTGACGCAGCAGATCTGGGGTTTGTTCACTCAGCATCAAGACTTCCCGGGCCCTCGACAGCTCTCCGAAGAAATGAGCGAGCGCCCTTGTCACGGCTGATCAGTGAAATGCAGCATGAAGGAGATGCCCGGAGCCACAGCGTGCCCTTCGTTAAAATAGAAACGATCCGGCTCCTGGCAGCTGTGTACAAGTCCCGAAAATTAAAGACTGTGGAGTTTCTGGCCACCAGGTGATGCGAAAAAGGTCAAGTCAAAAATGAGTAGATCTGACACATACCACCGTTACATTGCCAATATAAAGATGAAGAAAAAAGATGAAGTCCCCCATTGTGAAGTCAAAACTTCGAGGGCTATTTACATAGTAACATAGTAACATAGTTAGTAAGGCCGAAAAAAGACATTTGTCCATCCAGTTCAGCCTATATTCCATCATAATAAATCCCCAGATCTACGTCCTTCTACAGAACCTAATAATTGTATGATACAATATTGTTCTGCTCCAGGAAGACATCCAGGCCTCTCTTGAACCCCTCGACTGAGTTCGCCATAACCACCTCCTCAGGCAAGCAATTCCAGATTCTCACTGCCCTAACAGTAAAGAATCCTCTTCTATGTTGGTGGAAAAACCTTCTCTCCTCCAGACGCAAAGAATGCCCCCTTGTGCCCGTCACCTTCCTTGGTATAAACAGATCCTCAGCGAGATATTTGTATTGTCCCCTTATATACTTATACATGGTTATTAGATCGCCCCTCAGTCGTCTTTTTTCTAGACTAAATAATCCTAATTTCGCTAATCTATCTGGGTATTGTAGTTCTCCCATCCCCTTTATTAATTTTGTTGCCCTCCTTTGTACTCTCTCTAGTTCCATTATATCCTTCCTGAGCACCGGTGCCCAAAACTGGACACAGTACTCCATGTGCGGTCTAACTAGGGATTTGTACAGAGGCAGTATAATGCTCTCATCATGTGTATCCAGACCTCTTTTAATGCACCCCATGACCCTGTTTGCCTTGGCAGCTGCTGCCTGGCACTGGCTGCTCCAGGTAAGTTTATCATTAACTAGGATCCCCAAGTCCTTCTCCCTGTCAGATTTACCCAGTGGTTTCCCGTTCAGTGTGTAATGGTGATATTGATTCCCTCTTCCCATGTGTATAACCTTACATTTATCATTGTTAAACCTCATCTGCCACCTTTCAGCCCAAGTTTCCAACTTATCCAGATCCATCTGTAGCAGAATACTATCTTCTCTTGTATTAACTGCTTTACATAGTTTTGTATCATCTGCAAATATCGATATTTTACTGTGTAAACCTTTTACCAGATCATTAATGAATATGTTGAAGAGAACAGGTCCCAATACTGACCCCTGCGGTACCCCACTGGTCACAGCGACCCAGTTAGAGACTATACCATTTATAACCACCCTCTGCTTTCTATCACTAAGCCAGTTACTAACCCATTTACACACATGTTCCCCCAGACCAAGCATTCTCATTTTGTGTACCAACCTCTTGTGCGGCACGGTATCAAACGCTTTGGAAAAATCGAGATATACCACGTCCAATGACTCACCGTGGTCCAGCCTATAGCTTACCTCTTCATAAAAACTGATTAGATTGGTTTGACAGGAGCGATTTCTCATAAACCCATGCTGATATGGAGTTAAACAGTTATTCTCATTGAGATAATCCAGAATAACATCCCTCAGAAACCCTTCAAATATTTTACCAACAATAGAGGTTAGACTTACTGGCCTATAATTTCCAGGTTCACTTTTAGAGCCCTTTTTGAATATTGGCACCACATTTGCTATGCGCCAATCCTGCGGAACAGACCCTGTCGCTATAGAGTCCCTAAAAATAAGAAATAATGGTTTATCTATTACATTACGTAGTTCTCTTAGTACTCGTGGGTGTATGCCATCCGGACCCGGAGATTTATCTATTTTAATCTTATTTAGCCGGTTTCGCACCTCTTCTTGGGTTATATTGGTGACCCTTAATATAGGGTTTTCATTGTTTCTTGGGATTTCACCTAGCATTTCATTTTCCACCGTGAATACCGTGGAGAAGAAGGTGTTTAATATGTTAGCTTTTTCCTCGTCATCTACAACCATTCTTTCCTCACTATTTTTTAAGGGGCCTACATTTTCAGTTTTTATTCTTTTACTATTGATATAGTTGAAGAACAGTTTGGGATTAGTTTTACTCTCCTTAGCAATGTGCTTCTCTGTTTCCTTTTTGGCAGCTTTAATTAGTTTTTTAGATAAAGTATTTTTCTCCCTATAGTTTTTTAGAGCTTCAATGGTGCCATCCTGCTTTAGTAGTGCAAATGCTTTCTTTTTACTGTTAATTGCCTGTCTTACTTCTTTGTTTAGCCACATTGGGTTTTTCCTATTTCTAGTCCTTTTATTCCCACAAGGTATAAACCGCTTACACTGCCTATTTAGGATGTTCTTAAACATTTCCCATTTATTATCTGTATTCTTATTTCTGAGGATATTGTCCCAGTCTACCAGATTAAGGGCATCTCTAAGCTGTTCAAACTTTGCCTTCCTAAAGTTCAATGTTTTTGTGACTCCCTGACAAGTCCCCCTAGTGAAAGACAGGTGAAACTGTACAATATTGTGGTCGCTATTTCCTAGATGCCCAACCACCTGCAGATTTGTTATTCTGTCAGGTCTATTAGATAGTATTAGGTCTAAAAGTGCTGCTCCTCTGGTTGGATTCTGCACCAATTGTGAAAGATAATTTTTCTTGGTTATTAGCAGAAACCTGTTGCCTTTATGGGTTTCACAGGTTTCACTTTCCCAGTTAATATCCGGGTAGTTAAAGTCCCCCATAACCAGGACCTCATTATGGGTTGCAGCTTCATCTATCTGCTTTAGAAGTAGACTTTCCATGGTTTCTGTTATATTTGGGGGTTTGTAACAGACCCCAATGAGAATTTTGTTACCATTTTTCCCTCCATGAATTTCAACCCATATGGACTCGACATCTTCATTCCCTTCGCTAATATCCTCCCTTAAAGTGGACTTTAGAGAAGACTTTACATAGAGACAAACCCCTCCTCCTCTCCGATTTTTACGATCCTTTCTAAACAGACTGTTGGTCATTTCATGTTGGTCTAAAGAACCCACTTCCTATAAAGGCCAACATTGTGATGGCCACCCCATCCCCAGCCTTGAACCTGAAGGTAATAACCTTACATTACATTGTGTCGCTTCCAGAGCTGAACTCAAAATTCTGCTGACTCAAAGATCGTTCTCCAGTTTCATAAAATTGTATTTCAGAGGTGCGCTCTGATGATTCAGGGTCTTGGTAGGTTTGTTGCTTTTGTATTATGGGGTTGAGCCATACACGTACCTTTTGGTCTAGGGTTACTGTCGCGAAGGTCCACTGCTCGGGACTCCCCTGTATGGAAGTATCAAAACCTCCCACTCGGACGGTCACACCTATGTTATTACAGTGTCCACTGCTTAGAAAATCTATAGCTGGGTGTAACAGGAGCCCGTACTCCTACCCAAAAAGTTAGAAGAAGGTATTTGCTGGGCCGGCTTCATTTCAAAAAGAGTCTACGATTATGAGACAACCATTTTAAAGAGGATCTGTCAGTTCCTTTTGTCGTAAATATGTAAAAATTTTATCTGGTGTAAATGCCACTGTTCTCCTGAACCTGGCATTCTTTTTCTTTTTTTCCTGTGCCTCTCTGTTCCGGAGATCTGGCCCTCTCTTCTCTATCTCTAAACCCAGTCTTATTAGTCAGGTGGGCGTGGCCTTAACACTGCCCTGTGGGAGTGTCCTTGTCAGACACGCCTCCTGGCTTAAAGAACTAGATTAATATATACAGCGAAGAGAGAGTGATATCTCAGGAACGGAGAGGCGCAAGAATACAATAACAATATCGCCAGATTCAGGAGAACAGAAGAATTCACACCAGGTAAAAAAAATACATATGTATGGCAAATAAGCGAGCCCCTTTAAGAAGGCAATGCCATACTTTTTCGGTTCTACTTATACTTTAAAAGATTACTTCTTCAATCCCTGGTGGCCATACCAGTTAACAGTAGTTTCCCCAGACTATCCTGTCTTCTGTATGAATCTTCAAGCCACTCAATGACATTTCTATGATATAAGTGATTATCTCCATTTAGCTTATTGCCATTCATCATCTTTCTCTTTATTTCTTAGTCGTTTTTCCCAAACAGAATTGTCTTCTCCAATGAGCCAGGTCTCCTTACCAGATGTCCAGTATAACTGATCATCTAAGCTTCCCGTGAAATGTTTGACCTGACAGTCCAGGGTTCATTTTGTTCAAGGATGGGGATGCAATGTAAGGGTGGGGGGGAAGAGAGAGCAGGGCAGGGGAGGAGAGAGCGGGGCAGGTGAGGAGAGAGCGGGGCAGGGGAGGAGAGAGCGGGGCAGGGGAGGAGAGAGCGGGGCAGGGGAGGAGAGAGCGGGGCAGGGGAGGAGAGAGCGGGGGGTGGAAGGGGGAGAGAGCGGGGCAGGGGAGGAGAGAGCGGGGCAGGGGAGGAGAGAGCGGGGCAGGGGAGGAGAGAGCGGGGCAGGGGAGGAGAGAGCGGGGCAGGGGAGGAGAGAGCGGGGCAGGGGAGGAGAGAGCGGGGCAGGGGAGGAGAGAGCTGGGCAGGGGAGGAGAGAGCGGGGGGTGGAAGGGGGAGAGAGCTGGGCAGGGGAGGAGAGAGCGGGGGGTGGAAGGGGGAGAGAGCGGGGCAGGGGAGGAGAGAGCGGGGGGTGGAAGGGGGAGAGAGCGGGGCAGGGGAGGAGAGAGCGGGGCAGGGGAGGAGAGAGCGGGGGGTGGAAGGGGAAGAGAGCGGGGCAGGGGAGGAGAGAGCGGGGCAGGGGAGGAGAGAGCGGGGCAGGGGAGGAGAGAGCGGGGCAGGGGAGGAGAGAGCGGGGCAGGGGAGGAGAGAGCGGGGCAGGGGAGGAGAGAGCGGGGCAGGGGAGGAGAGAGCGGGGCAGGGGAGGAGAGAGCGGGGCAGGGGAGGAGAGAGCGGGGCAGGGGAGGAGAGAGCAGAGCAGGGGAGGAGAGATTGGGGAAGAGATAAGGGTAGGGACACAGGCTATGTGCAGGAACATGAGATGAGGGTAGGGACACAGGCTATGTGCAGGAACATGAGATGAGGGTAGGGACACAGGCTATGTGCATGAACATGAGATGAGGGAAAGGACACAGGCTATGTGCAGGAACATGAGATGAGGGTAGGGACACAGGCTATGTGCAGGAACGTTAGATGAGGGTAGGGACACAGGCTATGTGCAGGAACGTTAGATGAGGGTAGGGACACAGGCTATGTGCAGGAACGTTAGATGAGGGTAGGGACACAGGCTATGTGCAGGAACGTTAGATGAGGGTAGGGACACAGGCTATGTGCAGGAACATTAGATGAGGGTAGGGACACAGGCTATGTGCAGGAACATTAGATGAGGGTAGGGACACAGGCTATGTGCAGGAACATTAGATGAGGGTAGGGACACAGGCTATGTGCAGGAACATGAGATGAGGGAAAGGACACAGGCTATGTGCAGGAACATGAGATGAGGGTAGGGACACAGGCTATGTGCAGGAACATGAGATGAGGGTAGGGACACAGGCTATGTGCAGGAACATGAGATGAGGGTAGGGACACAGGCTATGTGCAGGAACGTTAGATGAGGGTAGGGACACAGGCTATGTGCAGGAACGTTAGATGAGGGTAGGGACACAGGCTATGTGCAGGAACATTAGATGAGGGTAGGGACACAGGCTATGTGCAGGAACATTAGATGAGGGTAGAGACACAGGCTATGTGCATGAACATGAGATGAGGGAAAGGACACAGGCTATGTGCAGGAACAGGAGAGAAGGGTAGGGACACAGGCTATGTGCAGGAACATGAGATGAGGGTAGGGACACAGGCTATGTGCAGGAACAGGAGATGAGGGTAGGGACACAGGCTATGTGCAGGAACATGAGATGAGGGAAAGGACACAGGCTATGTGCAGGAACATGAGATGAGGGTAGGGACACAGGCTATGTGCAGGAACATTAGATGAGGGTAGAGACACAGGCTATGTGCATGAACATGAGATGAGGGAAAGGACACAGGCTATGTGCAGGAACATGAGATGAGGGTAGGGACACAGGCTATGTGCAGGAACAGGAGATAAGGGTAGGGACACAGGCTATGTGCAGGAACAGGAGATAAGGGTAGGGACACAGGCTATGTGCAGGAACAGGAGATAAGGGTAGGGACACAGGCTATGTGCAGGAACATTAGATGAGGGTAGGGACACAGGCTATGTGCAGGAACATGAGATGAGGGAAAGGACACAGGCTATGTGCAGGAACATGAGATGAGGGTAGGGACACAGGCTATGTGCAGGAACATGAGATGAGGGTAGGGACACAGGCTATGTGCAGGAACATGAGATGAGGGTAGGGACACAGGCTATGTGCAGGAACATGAGATGAGGGTAGGGACACAGGCTATGTGCATGAACATGAGATGAGGGAAAGGACACAGGCTATGTGCAGGAACATGAGATGAGGGTAGGGACACAGGCTATGTGCAGGAACATGAGATGAGGGTAGGGACACAGGCTATGTGCAGGAACATGAGATGAGGGTAGGGACACAGGCTATGTGCAGGAACATGAGATGAGGGTAGGGACACAGGCTATGTGCATGAACATGAGATGAGGGAAAGGACACAGGCTATGTGCAGGAACATGAGATGAGGGTAGGGACACAGGCTATGTGCATGAACATGAGATGAGGGAAAGGACACAGGCTATGTGCAGGAACATGAGATGAGGGTAGGGACACAGGCTATGTGCAGGAACGTTAGATGAGGGTAGGGACACAGGCTATGTGCAGGAACATGAGATGAGGGTAGGGACACAGGCTATGTGCAGGAACGTTAGATGAGGGTAGGGACACAGGCTATGTGCAGGAACATGAGATGAGGGTAGGGACACAGGCTATGTGCAGGAACGTTAGATGAGGGTAGGGACACAGGCTATGTGCAGGAACATGAGATGAGGGTAGGGACACAGGCTATGTGCAGGAACATGAGATGAGGGTAGGGACACAGGCTATGTGCAGGAACATGAGATGAGGGTAGGGACACAGGCTATGTGCAGGAACAGGAGATAAGGGTAGGGACGGAGATCAGAGTAGGGACACAGAATAAGGATTGAGATAGGATAATGTAGAATAGGGTTACAATAACAATGGGGATCGGTTATGAATAAAATAAAAATACGATATGATAGGATAAGGATGGGTAATCAATATCACGGTCTCAGAAATTCCCCTTTAACTTATGAGACCTCCATTAAATTCAGGTTACACTTGGTTACGGCAGCGTGTGCACATTGGATGGTAAATGCCACTGATAAGCCGGGTATATGGAGCGTGACCAGACTGAAATGCGAGGGACTCTGTACTGAACACTACTCAGATTAATGAAGGTTTATTGAGCCGCGCTTCAGCATCTTTTACGGATGCCACCGCTACCGTACACGTCTCCACCGCCGTCATCTCCTGACCGGTGTCACTCGACTCATATAATCACAGGTCTGCTTCCCGAGAAGTTATAATTACTTTATGAGAGTTAGAAGTATTTTGAACAAGTCAGTTTAAGTTGTGCAGCTACATAACAATGCTTTTTATCGGAAGTATTACACTCCAGAGCTGTATTCATGCTTCAGCTGTTTTTTTACAGTGAAAACTGTGGCCAGACAGAAGTGGCAATACTATTCCTGAGCAGCATTATATTCTTGATCACTTACTTCCTAAATTCCCACAATGTAAAGGCGCAGACACTGATCAAGCAGATAAAGTGGGGAGAGTAGATCTTAGAAGTCATAAAAACGGAAAAAAACAGAAGTGGATAAAAGGAAGTAAAGGCGTTCCCCTCATGGAGAATCAGCCGAAACGTAAAGTTGTTTACTGCTCGTTTCCTTGGTTAAAAGTCCTTCAATGGAGGCCGGTTTCCTATGTAGGGAGCGCAGCGCTTGCAAACTCTTTTCTATATAGCTTGGAAGCGCTGCTCTGAAGCTGGCGGCTTCACAGGATCTGGCAAATGGCCTCCGATGCCACCTCTGCTTGCAGCACAGCAGAGCACAGCAGAACAAGGATACCACTGGTCTAAACTATCAATCATCAGCGGCGCGATGTTTGTCAGCAAGCGGGAAGACGTGAGGCCGAAGCGCGTTGCACTCCTTCCAATAGAAGAGGAGGCAAAATATCGCAAGAATCACTGTACGACCTCTGGGACCGGCACCGATCCCAAGAATGAAGTGGCTTCAGTGCTGGCTTACTGCTGCAAGCCTCTTTAATTTGTCATGCACGGCGGCAGCCATACCACCCGGCTCGGAAGGAAATTGTAGCCAGCCCCATAAAGAGGGAACGTAGCAGTACACACCCTGGGGGATCACAAACGTTGGATCTTACAGTGAAAAGTGAACTGACCAATGTGACAAACACTCCAAAATAAATCCATTGCTCAGCACAGAGACGCCCAGGAAGGGGATGATCGTGCCACCATCTCTGGTGAGGACTTGATGCAGAACCTTACGCTCCACTGGGCTCCCGGTAACTTATATATAGACTATAGTCATCAGCCAAACAGAAAAAGCCGAGCATGGGACAATGATGTGTTACAGCCGGCACCACTGCCCCAATTTATGGGGATTAATGGCTTATCCCTTCCACTGTCAGGTTAATATAAAAACATATGGATATGTAAACTAAGGAAAAAAAAATCATATAAACTCCCAAAATTTTTAAAAAAAGTTAACACTTGGTATAATGGAATCGTGCAATTTGCATCAAGAAGTAAGATTTTATAAAAAAATAAATAAAATAAATAATGTAGAACAATTCCTGTTTGAGTTTACAAGTGTAATCTTGAGTAAAACCTAAAATAAAAACTTCCGAAACATAAAAGTACAAGACATGACGAGTTTATACACAACACTCACGGCGACGTCTATGACCATATCACATATTCACCAGAACTGGTGCAGGGGTTCCTGGGGCATATGACAAATGTATTATCCATGGGCACCAATTCATTCAGGAGAAGCCAAGAGTGTCCTTTGGGCTGGTCAGAAAGCCCAAAAATAGTTTTTCCGGGATTTAACCGCCCCACCTAATCTATACCTGCTAATCTTGTAGATCTCTACAATGTCTATAGATCTATAGATTCTTGATGGACACTTTGGTCAAGTCCTTGGAGAAGGTCTCATCGATGGAGACCATGATAGACAGGTGGTTCTCCTAATCTGAGCGTATGGTGAGGACACGGACTATAGTAAGGGTGGTGACGTCACGGTACCTGCACAGTGTCCTCCATCAGACCTCGGATCTTCTCCACCACGTCATTCCGTCGGTGCTGACGTAAAGCGCTGATGAGCTTGGCCAGGCTGGCTTCAGGCCCTCGTATAGTCCAGTGCTGTAAGGCTGCGTAGGCTCGCTCGTGATCCGCTGTGTAGCCATTGGAAAATGCCGCCACCTCGTGCTCGTTGGCATTGCAAAGGAACTGATAGATATCCTGCCACTGGCTGCCAACCTGAGCTGCCACCAACTTCAGAATGTCGATACCTGCAGAAAGAACGAAACGATGATCACCGGGGCGTAATACTCAGATACCCTTGTGCTCCAAATAACGACCACATTGGAGGAGATCACAAATCTAGTGCTTTCATTTCATTGGCTCACTATTGCTTTTTAGGGTTAATTCCATATTCATAAATGAAGTTTGTCGGACAGTGCTAGCAAATACCAGCAGTTTTGCAATTTACAGCTTATTAAAATTTGCAGGCATCTTTGAGATATTAACACTTTTCTTTTGTTTACCTCTGGTTGCCTTAGAGACCGACCACCGTTGATAAATAGCAGAACAGTGCTCTTTTCCTGTTCAGGTCTCTGGAGAACACGGTTACCTCCAATTCCCAGACACCTACAGCGCAATGTTTAAGAGCTAAAGAGTAAAAGGTGGTCGGTCTCCTAGGCAACGAGCTGTAAACAAAAGAAAAATGTTAATATCTCAAGAACGGCTGCAAAGTTTAAATAATAATAAAAAAAAAAAAAAAAAAAAACGAACCACATGGGTGCTGAGAAAATCCTGGTACATGAGGCACCCTTCTCCCTCAGTAAATGGTCAGACAAAGGAGGGTCGGTATTGGGGCATCTATGGTGATTTTTTGCAGTGGTGGCCGAATGTTTATCACAGTATGGCGCAGCCCACATAGGAATGCCGCCCTGGGTACCACCTTCTCTCTCACAGACTGGGGTATGCAGCGTTACTGCCTGGCGATACACTGCAACATGGAGGAGAGAGCTCAGATATTAGTTTAGAGGCAGCCATGGTGTCCAGACAGCTTCTAGAAGGTAATGTTTATACACCCAATGTTCTAAAATAGTCCGGACAGTGAGTGCAAAGAATGCGATGCAGTCAGTCCGGAGTTTTCCTGCTGCCGTGAACAAAGAATAATTGGACGGCTTCGATTAGAGCGCAGTGGAACATTGCCACCGGGACGGGTTTTATGACCATTATGAATTATTTGTAAAAGGACAGAGAGAACTTAGAAGAATCAAAGATGCTGAGCGTCGTGAAACTCCACCCAAACCGTCCATCTAGGCTTGTATGAAGGGGTTTAGGAAACATTTGATAATCCTCAGTAAAATAAAAATCAATGTAGCAAAAAATTAATACAGCTGCGTAGAGGGGTTGTCTCTTCAGAGATCAAGTCTTTCAGAAAGGAGCCACCGCAGATCAGCTGAGTGCAGAGGGTCTGGCGCAGATGTGATTGTCCTTCTCTCTAATACATTGTGGACTGGTGATTGTCCCTCTATGTAATACATGGTGGACTGGCGATTGTCCCTCTATGTAATATATGGCGGACTGGCGATTGTCCCTCTATGTAATATATGGTGGACTGGTGTTTGTCCCTCAATATAATACATGGTGGACTGGTGATTGTCCCTCTATGTAATACACAGCGGACTGGTGATTGTTCCTCTATATAATACATGGTGGACTGGTGATTATTCCTCTATATAATACATGGTGGACTCCTGAATAACATTCTGACTCATAAGGAGCAAATAAGTAGTAGTAAATAAGCATTACTGTGCACTCCAATGCTCTATTGTTACCAGGCCTGTGGAGTCGGTAAGCCAAACCTCCGACTCCTCAATCTCCACCAAAATGGGTTCCGACTCCGAATCCAAAGCCCTGATTGCTACGGTGGTCTCCTTAGGTGCCGGGAGTGCCAACCAGTCACTTGAACACAGCAGCTAGTGACTACTTAGCATCTGGTCCAGGCGGAGAACACCAAAGCACTGGAGGGGAAAGTAACACTTGCTTCTTTGTTATTCGCACACTATCCAGTCAGCAATCATATTCGGCCAACAGTCCCGGATTCTTTTCCCCTTGTGCTGCACACACCGGAGGCAGGGTCAGCAGTGATTATGGGGTTCACATGCAACTATTCACGCCTGAATCCCTCACACCCCCAATAAACATCCAAGTGTTCTCATGGGGAGGGACGTATGAGCCACACGTCTTTGGCAGGGGCTCATGCTCCAAAAGAACATACGGAAGGATCGGCCATGCTGAAGTAATCAAGCTCAGATGTAATGTGCATGGGAACCGTGAAGCACCAGATATTTATCTACAGATCTAAGGGCGCAGTCAGACGGCCCTATAACGATCACATCGCAGTGAATGGACTGGCCGCCAGCTCTCCTGACCAGAGCGTGACAGCCGCATAGAAATACATGCTGTCACACTCCAACCAGAAGAACCGCCGGCCAGTCCGAGGACTGCGATGTCATAATCGATATATGGCCGTCTGACTGCGCCCTAAGGGCACCAGACACATTAGATGAAAATTATCTGAGTCCGTTGACCATCTAATGTAGATGATTACCTAACGACCCTCCCTCACAGGAAAGAGAATGATCCGCCCTTTGGAATTTCAATGGCGACCCTTTTGTTCTCCTGAAGATAAGCCGTTGCCCGATGACGGCAGTAGCAGCTCTCTCACAGAGAACTCCGGAGTTATCTCCCGGGTATGGGAGAGTCGGGAAACATGGCCGCCGGCTGGACAGTCATTTGGCCCACAGCAATCAGACATACAAGGCCAACGCTAGTTCTGTCAGCAGTGTCTGTAATTAGTTTCATACTTGTCTTATGCGGAAGAATATACATTTTGTGGTGGCAGCAGATAATCCCCTTTACGTTTTCTCCTTTGTGACAGGGCATGCCCATTTTTCACCATGGGATCGTGGATGTCGGGGCCAAGGTTGATGACGCAGTAAGCAACCGGTCATGGTGAAGGAAATGCCGGAGAAGAGAATAACGGCCTTACAAGAAACTTGACAAATCTTCCATGACGCCAGGAGGTCTGCTCTTTTTCCAGGAGCCTCTTAAACACTCAGACATAATTCACAAATGTGGGCAATATAAAGGGAATCTATCAGCAGGATTTCACACCCCAAACCATTATTATGCACATGGAGCCTTTTCAAAAGACAAGTCAACATGTGAGGCAGGACAGAGTCCCTCTACAGCACGTGGGGGCGGGGCAGAGTCCCTCTACAGCACGTGGGGGCGGGGCAGAGTCCCTCTACAGCACACGAGGGAGGGGCAGAATCCTTCTACAGCACGTGGGGGCCGGGCAGAGTCCCTCTACAGCACTTGGAGGCGGGGCCAGAGTCCCTCGGCAGCACGTGGATGCGGGGCCAGAGTCTCTATAGCACGTGGGGCAGGGGGAGTCCCTCTACAGCATGCGAGAGAGGGGAAGAGTCCCTCTACAGCACACGAGGGAGGGACATAGTCCCTCTACAGCATGTGGGGGCCGGGCAGAGTCCCTCTACAGCATGCGAGAGAGGGGAAGAGTTCCTCTACAGCACGTGGGGGTGGGGCAGAGTCCTTCTACAGCACCTGGGGCCAGGCAGAGTCCCTCTACAGCACGCGAGGGAGGGGCAGAGTCCCTCTATATTAAGTGGGGGCGTGGCCGCATCCCTCTACAGCATGTGGGGGCAGGGCCGCATCCCTGTACAATAAATGGGGGGACTTTCTCTTTAAAGTTGGTTGGGTGGGTCTTTGTCCCCCTACAGGAAGTGGATGCAGGTCTTCATCTCTGCTCCTGCTCTTCAAAACTGCAAAGAGGTGGTCCTCCAGTTCAGGAAAATCATGCCATTGGACAATAGAAGGAGCAATGTGTACCAGGAAGTAGGGGAAAGAAAATTCCAGCACCTATAATGCTGGCAGAATACTGAGGTAAAAACAACCACCGGCTTAAAGAGACTAGATGCCAAGATACAGAACATGAAAAATCAAGACAGCTCCTGACATATTGACTGATATGTACACCAAAAGTAGTTTTATTTTGTTGTGGGGGATGAGGGCAGAAGAGCAGGTATTCCTACAGGCAGTGTGCGGAAGGATAAGTACACGTCAATAAATATACAGATCTCCCCATATTATACAAAATTGAAGCAAAAATTCATAAAACACAAAGAAAAACAATAAATGAAACAAGTATGTCCCAATAACTAAAAAATAAAAAAACAAAATTATTGTTGAAATATCCAGATGAAAAGCCCCCACTGCCCCCACAAAGCCCGGCTCAGCTGTCCATATATTTTCAGTGACTGTCTCTGCAGACAATGTTCTCTGGGTTTTAACACAAGGTCGGAGCAGTCACTTCTGGGAAATGACATAAAACCTCCAGGATCCCGGCGACCAGGAGCCTCATCTATCAGATTCTGCGGCTGCTGGAAGGATCTGGACTAAAACTCATTCAAGGTTTGAGCCAAATTCTGAGATTTATTGGACGACACGAAGGAAATAAAAACAAAACGGGAAAAGTCAAAGCGACAGACGGGAGCGAAACGTTCTCCCGTCCTCATAGGTAACAGCCTCATCAAGAATTCGCATCGGGGCACGAGAGCGGTTAGCGCCAAATGTAATATGCAACATTGGACCCCCGGTCTTAGGACTCCCACCTAAGAGCCATGATAATGGAGATCTAGTGGGCGCTCGTTCTTTATAAACCCCTTCGCAACAACGTCGTAATATATATCCCCCATAGCAAGCCCATAGCGTTATCCATCCTCTGCCACCGAACTGTACAGGGGGCACAATGCAGTCAGGGGGTAACATCCTCCTGGAATCAGCAAACCCAGACTCCTCCATCAGTCGCCAGATAGAGAAGGGTGATCCGTCACTGCACAGAACAGTCCAGTGGTGGCGGCTTTACACCACTCAATCCGACGCTCAGCATTGTGCTTGGTGATGTACGGCTGAATGCAGCTGCTCGGCCATGAAGCTCCCTACAGGGGGGCAGTGTTTGTGCTGATGTTAATACCAGAAAGCTCTGCAGTTATGGGGGTCAGCAGAGCGCTGGTAAGTTTTCTGCCCTCTGCTCCTCAGCACTCGGCCCCCCGCTCTGTAATGTTAAGGGGCGATGGCGTCCCATTACAGGTGACTTTTTCTGGGATGTCGCGCCCTGAATCACACAGTCCATACATCTACACAGCACAGCCACATCTGAAGCTCCAAGCAGCTGGTTCAGACTTGTTCCATCCACACCAGGCACGTACCCAGCTAATGAGCCAAAAAACATGCAGCACGGGCGCTCAGAAACCCCTCCGCCCCCCCGGGGACACCATGTTATAGCCGCCGCACATCAGAGATGACAAACAACAAACTTCTCTGCTCCTGAGGGGATGGAGGGGACGTTACGGACCCAATTCTGCACTGGCAGTGCGGGACCATGGGGGACAATGGCCGCTCCGGCTGTAAGTGACAGCAGGACATTACCTAGAAACAATCAATATTCTGCCGGCACTACACAGAAATCTGCTAAATTATCAAACTTTTTGCAACGATCGCTGTCAACCTCGTTTCCCCGAGTGTCAGGGTTTCACCGCAATGTGCACAAAATCTGTGGCAAAGTGAATCTAAGAAGAGTATTAAAAAAAGATTCCTTACTATCTACCTTGTTTTACATATCAATTTGTTGTTCTTATAAAGATCTCTGTTTGCTGTCAATGAGTGGAAGCATTCATCCAGATTCCATCCCAAGAGAATAACCTGGTCAGATCCAATATTTCACACAGCCGTGGATTATAAATTGTCTTACCAAGTTTTGGCAACGCTAGAAATGCATCACTATGGGGTCCGGGCTAATGTTCCCTCTAATCTGAGCAATCTGGAAAGGAAAAAGAGTTAGGAGAATGGGAGAATGAGGTTTGCTTCTCTCTCCTCCTGGACTGATCCTTCATTATCAAAATTCTCAATCACTGGGTAAAATCTGCATTTAGTGAAGTTTGTTTCATTATGGAGATGGGAAATAACAGTTAGTGCTCATAAAGCTCTACGGAGAACTGGAATTCTTTTAGGAGAACTTGTAGCAGAATGTCGGTCTCTAGCTCCTCCCCTCCATAGAATGTCTGTGTGTTCCTCTAGCTCCTCCCCTCCATAGAATGTCTGTGTTCCTCTAGCTCCTCCTCTCCATAGAATATCTGTGTTCCTCTAGCTCCTCCCCTACATAGAATGTCTGTGTTCCTCTAGCTCCTCCCCTCCATAGAATATCTGTGTTCCTCTAGCTCCTCCCCTCCATAGAATGGCTGTCTGCCTCTAGCTCTTCCCCTCCATACAAAGTCTGTCTGCCTCTAGCTCCTCTCCTCCATAGAATGTGTCTGCCTCTAGCTCCTCCCCTCCGTAGAATATCTGTGTTCCTCTAGCTCCTCCCCTACATAGAATGTCTGTGTGTTCCTCTAGCTCCTCTCCTCCATAGAATGTGTCTGCCTCTAGCTCCTCCCCTCTATAGAATATCTGTGTTCCTCTAGCTCTTCCCCTCCATAGAATGTCTGCCTTAAGCTCCTCCCCTCCATAGAATATCTGTGTTCCTCTAGCTCCTCCCCTCCAAAGAATGTCTGTTCCCATAGCTCCTCCCCTCCATAGAACGTCTGTGTTCCTTTAGCTCCTCCCCTCCATAGAATGTCTGTGTTCCTCTAGCTCCTCCCCTCCATTGAATGTATGCGTTCCTCTAGCTCCTCCCCTCCATAGAATGTCTGTGTTCCTCTAGCTCCTCCTCTCCATAGAATGTCTGTGTTCCTCTAGCTCCTCCCCTCCATAGAATGTCTGTGTGTTCCTCTAGCTCCTCCCCTCCATAGAATGTCTGTGTTCCTCTAGCTCCTCCTCTCCATAGAATGTCTGTGTTCCTCTAGCTCCTCCCCTCCATAGAAAGTCTGTCTGCGTCTAGCTCCTCCCCTCCATAGAATGTGTCTGCCTCTAGCTCCTCCTCTCCAAAGAATATCCGTGTTCCTCTAGCTCCTCCCCTCCAAAGAATGCCTGTTCCCATAGCTCCTCCCCTCCATAGAACGTCTGTGTTCCTCTAGCTCCTCCCCTCCATAGAATGTATGCGTTCCTCTAGCTCCTCCCCTCCATAGAATGTATGCGTTCCTCTAGCTCATCCCCTCCATAGAATGTATGCGTTCCTCTAGTTCCTCCCCTCCATAGAATATCTGTGTCTGCCTCTAGCTCCTCCCCTCCATAGAACATCTGTGTTCCTCTAGCTCCTCCCCTCCATAGAATGTATGCGTTCCACTAGCTCCTCCCCTCCATAGAATGTATGCGTTCCACTAGCTCCTCCCCTCCATAGAATGTATGCGTTCCACTAGCTCCTCCCCTCCATAGAATGTATGCGTTCCACTAGCTCCTCCCCTCCATAGAATGTATGCGTTCCACTAGCTCCTCCCCTCCATAGAATGTATGCGTTCCACTAGCTCCTCCCCTCCATAGAATGTATGCGTTCCACTAGCTCCTCCCCTCCATAGAATGGCTGTCTGCCTCTAGCTCTTCCCCTCCATACAAAGTCTGTCTGCCTCTAGCTCCTCTCCTCCATAGAATGTGTCTGCCTCTAGCTCCTCCCCTCCATAGAATATCTGTGTTCCTCTAGCTCCTCCCCTCTATAGAATATCTGTGTTCCTCTAGCTCTTCCCCTCCATAGAATGTCTGCCTTAAGCTCCTCCCCTCCATAGAATATCTGTGCTCCTCTAGCTCCTCCCCTCCAAAGAATGTCTGTTCCCATAGCTCCTCCCCTCCATAGAACGTCTGTGTTCCTCTAGCTCCTCCCCTCCATTGAATGTGTGCGTTCCACTAGCTCCTCCCCTCCATAGAACGTCTGTGTTCCTCTAGCTCCTCCCCTCCATAGAATGTATGCGTTCCTCTAGCTCCTCCCCTCCATAGAATGTATGCGTTCCTCTAGCTCCTCCCCTCCATAGAATGTCTGTGTTCCTCTAGCTCCTCCTCTCCATTGAATGTATGCGTTCCACTAGCTCCTCCTCTCCATAGAATGTATGCGTTCCTCTAGCTCCTCCCCTCCATAGAATGTCTGTGTTCCTCTAGCTCCTCCTCTCCATAGAATGTCTGTTCCTCTAGCTCCTCCCCTCCATAGAATGTCTGTGTTCCTCTAGCTCCTCCCCTCCATAGAATGTCTGTGTTCTTCTAGCTCCTCCCCTCCATAGAATGTCTGTTCCTCTAGCTCCTCCTCTCCATAGAATGTCTGTTCCTCTAGCTCCTCCCCTCCATAGAATGTCTGTTCCTCTAGCTCCTCCCCTCCATAGAATGTCTGTTCCTCCTCTCCATAGAATGTCTGTTCCTCTAGCTCCTCCCCTCCATAGAATGTCTGTGTTCTTCTAGCTCCTCCCCTCCATAGAATGTCTGTTCCTCTAGCTCCTCCTCTCCATAGAATGTCTGTTCCTCTAGCTCCTCCTCTCCATAGAATGTCTGTTCTTCTAGCTCCTCCCCTCCATAGAATGTCTGTTCCTCTAGCTCCTCCCCTCCCTAGAATTTTAGCGGCACTAATTGTCATCTATCTCAGTAACGTCTCTGTCTTCACAGAATACAGATTTTACCCCTGAATTAAGAACAAATAATCAGTCAAGGAGGAGAAAGAAGCAGATTTCTCTGATAAGATCTATTGCAAAGTTTTTTTATTTTCCTGTGTACTATTGTACTAAAAAATTAAACCGACAGTTACTCTATTGAACTGACTGCTCTGAATGCGTTTTTATGTATAAGCTTCCGGTGGGGTCTAATAAGCCTTAAAAAAAAAAACGCATGTACAAAATGCAATTCGCATGAATCCTGAACAAGCGACCATTTACCGCCTTAGGATATAGAGGTTCCAGCAATAGTTTCTTAAAAAATTACAATTTATTAACACATGATTAAAAATATCCATCAAAGAAAAAGAAATGTGAAAAAAGATGAAAAAACAGGCTGGCCCCTCATGCACGCCGTCCAATGCTCACACTCAGAATGACTCTCATGCTCAGAACACGCCAGTAAGGAGAGGCTTGTCCACGCAAACAAATCCCTTTTTCAAAAATGGTTTAATGTACAGCACACTTAGTGCAAGAAATACTTAGTATCAAAAAAGGGCAAAATATTCCAAGATATTAAGTACAGAATTACAACAACAAAGGCCGGCGTCACACTCAGCGTATAAAAATACGGTCCGTAATTTACGGCTGTAATACGCAGAAAGTCCCCAAAAGGCAATTCAATTACCGGCTTTTGCTATCTCCTTCCTAAAACCCGACATGATATGAGACATGGTTACATACAGTAAACCATCTCATATCCCCATTTTTTTTTTTTGCATATTCCACACTACTAATGTTAGTAGTGTGTATATGCAAAATTTCGGTGCTCTAGCTATTAAATTTAAGGGTTAAATGGTGGAAAAAATTGGCGTGGGCTCCCACGCAATTTTCTCCGCCAGAGTAGTAAAGCTAGTGACTGAGTGCAGATATTAATAGCCTGGAGAGGGTCCACGGTTTTTGGCCCCCCTGGCTAAAAACATCTGCCCCCAGCCACCCCAGAAAAGGCACATCTGGAAGATGCGCCTATTCTGGCACTTGGCCACTCTCTTCCCATTCCCGTGTAGCGGTGGGATATGGGGTAATGAAGGGTTAATGCCACCTTGCTATTGTAAGGTGACATTAAGCCAAATTAATAATGGAGAGGCGTCACTTCTGACACGCTTTGCAGCATTGAGAATCTCTCCCCCCCATGTGCTGACCCACCTATCCACTCTCTCTTTCCCCATGTGCTGACTTCTCCCGTCTGTGCTCTCTTCTTTGACCTGTCTCCCCATGTGCTCTGCGCTCCTCCTGTACAAAGATGGCGGCGGTCAGTGAATCATTCGGCTGATACCGGCAGCGGCGTGTTCGCGACGGTGCTTGCTTGTGGTACCGCACAAGAGGCTGCGTACAGCGCATACAGTGTGTGTGTTGCACACAGCATATACAGTGTGTGTGTGTGCGCACGGCATATAGTGTGTGTGTGTGTGTGTGTGTGTGTGTGTGTGTGAGAGAGTGAGAGTGTGCAGTGTGTGTGTGTGTGTGTGTGTGTTGCGTACGGCATATACAGTGTGTGTGTGTGTGTGTGTGGGTGTGTGTGGTGTGTGTGGCATATAGTGTGTGTGTGTGTGTGTGTGTGTGTGTGTGTGGTGTGTGTGGCATATAGTGTGTGTGTGTGTGTGTGTGTGTGTGTGTGTGTGTGTGTGTGTGTGTGAGAGAGTGTGAGTGAGTGAGTGTGTGTGTGTGTGTGTGTGAGAGAGTGTGAGTGAGTGTGTGTGTGTGTGTGTGTGTGTGTGTGTGTGTGTGTGTGTGTGTGTGTGTGTGTGTGTGTGTGTGTGTGTGTGTGTGTGTGTGTGTGTGGCGTACGGCATATACAGTGTGTGTGTGTTGCATACGGCATATACAGTGTGTGTGTTGCATACGGCATATACAGTGTGTGTGTGTTGCATACGGCATATACAGTGCGTGTGTGTTGCATACGGCATATACAGTGTGTGTGTGTGTTGCATACGGCATATACAGTGCGTGTGTGTTGCATACGGCATATACAGTGTGTGTGTGTTGCATACGGCATATACAGTGTGTGTGTGTGTTGCATATGGCATATACAGTGTGTGTGTGTGTGTGTGTGTGTGTGTGTGTGTGTGTGGTGCGTACAGCATATACTGTGTGTGTGGTGCTTACGGCATATACAGTGTGTGTGTGGTGCGTACAGCATTTACTGTGATACTGTGGCATATACTGTGTGTGTGTGTGTGTGTGTGTGTGTGTGTGTGTGTGTGTGTGTGTGTGTGTGTGGTGCGTACAGCATATACCGTGTGTGTGGTGCGTACGGCATATACAGTGTGTTTGCGTGTGGTGCGTACGGCATATACAGTGTGTGTGTGTGATGCGTACGGCATATACTGTGAGTGTGTGTGGTGCATACGGCATATACAGTGTGTGTGTGGTGCGTACGGCATATACAGTGTGTGTGTGTGTGTGTGGTGCGCACGGCATATACAGTGTGTGTGTGTGTGTGTGGTGCATACGGCATATACAGTGTGTGTGTGATGCGTACGGCATATACTGTGAGTGTGTGTGGTGCGTACGGCGTATACAGTGCGTGTGCGTGGTGCGTACGGCATATACTGTGAGTGTGTGTGTGTGGTGCGTACGGCATATACAGTGTGTGTGGTGTGTACGGCATATACAGTGCGTGGTGTGTACGGCATATACTGTGTGTGTGGTGCGTACGGCGTATACAGTGTGTGTGTGTGTGTGTGTGTGTGTGTGGTGTGTACAGCATATACTGTGATATTGTGAGTGTGTGTGTGTGTGTGTGTGTGTGTGTGTGTGTGTGTGTGTTGGTGCGTACGGCATATACAGTGTGTGTGTGTGTACGGCATATACAGTGTGTGTGTGTGTGTACACGGCATATACCGTGTGTGTGTGTGTACGGCATATACAGTGTGTGTGTGTGTGTACACGGCATATACAGTGTGTGTGTGTGTGTGTGTGTGTGTACGGCATATACAGTGTGTGTGTGTGGTGCGTACGGCATATACAGTGAGTGAGTGTGTGTGTGTGTGTGTGTACAGCATATACAGTGTGTGTGTGTGTGTGTGTGTGTGTGTGTGTGTGTGTGTGTGTGTGTGTGTGTGTTGCGTACAGCATATACTGTGAGTGTGTGTGTGTGGTGCGTACGGCATATACAGTGTGTGGTGCGTACGGCATATACTATGTGTGTGTGTGGTGCGTACGGCATATACTGTGTGTGTGTGTGTGTGTGTGTGTGTGTACGGCGTATAGTGTGTGTGTACGGCGAATAGTGTGAGTGTGTGTGTGTGTGTGTGTGTGTGTGAGGCTGGTACAACCAGCAGTTTCCATATTGAGTCACCCATCACTCGGGTGTCCCAATATGGCGGTCGGTGAACTTCCGCCGCTTGGAATTCTGGGATCCGGACACATCTGGACGGTATAGGATGTGAAGACATTACAAGGTAAGTACAGTGGGGCAAAAAAGTATTTAGTCACTCAGCAATAGTGCAAGTTCCACCACTTAAAAAGATGAGAGGCGTCTGTAATTTACATCATAGGTAGACCTCAACTATGGGAGATAAACTGAGAAAAAAAAATCCAGAAAATCACATTGTCTGTTTTTTTAACATTTTATTTGCATATTATGGTGGAAAATAAGTATTTGGTCAGAAACAAAATTTCATCTCAATACTTTGTAATATATCCTTTGTTGGCAATGACAGAGGTCAAACGTTTTCTGTAAGTCTTCACAAGGTTGCCACACACTGTTGTTGGTATGTTGGCCCATTCCTCCATGCAGATCTCCTCTAGAGCAGTGATGTTTTTGACTTTTCGCTTGGCAACACGGACTTTCAACTCCCTCCAAAGGTTTTCTATAGGGTTGAGATCTGGAGACTGGCTAGGCCACTCCAGGACCTTGAAATGCTTCTTACGAAGCCTCTCCTTCGTTGCCCTGGCGGTGTGCTTTGGATCATTGTCATGTTGAAAGACCCAGCCACGTTTCATCTTCAATGCCCTTGCTGATGGAAGGAGGTTTGCACTCAAAATCTCACAATACATGGCCCCATTCATTCTTTCATGTACCCGGTGTTATGAAAGGTAATTCAGTACCACAATGGACATAGAGGTCAGCGCACATACAGTGACCTGGCAATAACCCAAAAAACAAGAACGAGCTCTGAGACGTGGGAACTCTGTTGACCGCAATCCCTAATCCTCTCCAACCACACTAAAGGCAGCCGTGGATTGCGCCTAACGCTCCCTATGCAACTCGGCACGGCCTGAGAAACTAGCTAGCCTGAAGATAGAAAATAAGCCTACCTTGCCTCAGAGAAATATCCCCAAAGGAAAAGGCAGCCCCCCACATATAATGACTGTGAGTTAAGATGAAAAGACAAACGTAGAGATGAAATAGATTTAGCAAAGCGAGGCCCAACTTTCTGAACAGAGCGAGGATAGGAAAGGTAACTTTGCGATTAACACAAAACCCTACAAAAACCACGCAAAGGGGGCAAAAAGACCCTCCGTACCGAACTAACGGCACGGAGGTACACCCTCTGCGTCCCAGAGCTTCCAGCAAGCAGGAAAAAACAAATAGACAAGCTGGACAGAAAAAAACAGCAAACAAATAGCAAAGAATAACTTAGCTATGCAGAGCAGCAGGCCACAGGAACGATCCAGGAGGAGACAGGTCCAATACTAGAACATTGACTGGAGGCCAGGATCAAAGCACTAGGTGGAGTTAAATAGAGCAGCACCTAACGACTTCACCATATCACCTGAGGAAGGAAACTCAGAAGCCGCAGTACCACTTTCCTCCACCAACGGAAGCTCACAGAGAGAATCAGCCGAAGTACCACTTGTGACCACAAGAGGGAGCTCTGCCACAGAATTCACAACAGTACCCCCCCCCCCTTGAGGAGGGGTCACCGAACCCTCACCAGAGCTCCCAGGACGACCAGGATGAGCCATATGAAAGGCACGAACAAGATCGGGAGCATGGACATCAGAGGCAAAGACCCAGGAATTATCTTCCTGAGCATAACCCTTCCACTTAACCAGATACTGGAGTTTCCGTCTAGAAACACGAGAATCCAAAATCTTCTCCACAATATACTCCAACTCCCCCTCCACCAAAACCGGGGCAGGAGGATCAACAGATGGAACCACGGGTGCCACGTATCTCCGCACCAATGACCTATGGAATACGTTATGTATGGAAAAAGAATCTGGAAGGGTCAGACAAAAAGACACAGGATAAAGAACCTCAGAAATCCTATACGGACCAATAAAACGAGGTTTAAACTTAGGAGAGGAAACCTTCATAGGAATATGACGAGAAGATAACCAAACCAAGTCCCCAACCCGAAGTCGGGGACCCACACAGCGTCTGCGATTAGCGAAACGTTGAGCCTTCTCCTGGGACAAGGTCAAATTGTCCACTACCTGAGTCCAAATCTGCTGCAACCTGTCCACCACAGTATCCACACCAGGACAGTCCGAAGACTCAACCTGCCCTGAAGAGAAACGAGGATGGAACCCAGAGTTGCAGAAAAACGGTGAAACCAAGGTAGCCGAGCTGGCCCGATTATTAAGGGCGAACTCAGCCAAAGGCAAAAAGGACACCCAGTCATCCTGATCAGCAGAAACAAAGCATCTCAGATATGTTTCCAAGGTCTGATTGGTTCGTTCGGTCTGGCCATTAGTCTGAGGATGGAAAGCCGAGGAAAAAGACAAGTCAATGCCCATCCTACCACAAAAGGCTCGCCAAAACCTCGAAACAAGCTGGGAACCTCTGTCAGAAACGATATTCTCTGGAATGCCACGTAAACGAACCACATGCTGGAAAAACAATGGCACCAAATCAGAGGAGGAAGGCAATTTAGACAAGGGTACCAAATGGACCATCTTAGAGAAGCGATCACAGACCACACCAAATGACTGACATCTTTTGAGAGACGGGAAGATCTGAAATAAAATCCATAGAGATATGTGTCCAAGGTCTCTTCGGGACCGGCAAGGGCAAAAGCAACCCACTGGCACGAGAACAGCAGGGCTTAGCCCGAGCACAAATCCCACAGGACTGCACAAAAGTACGCACATCCCGCGACAGAGATGGCCACCAAAAGAATCTAGCCACTAACTCTCTGGTACCAAAGATTCCAGGATGACCAGCCAACACCGAACAATGAACTTCAGAGATAACTTTATTCGTCCACCTATCAGGGACAAACAGTTTCTCCGCTGGGCAATGATCAGGTTTATCAGCCTGAAATTTTTGCAGCACCCGCCGCAAATCAGGGGAGATGGCAGACACAATTACTCCCTCTTTGAGGATACCCACTGGCTCAGATACACCCGGAGAGTCGAGCACAAAACTCCTAGACAGAGCATCCGCCTTCACATATTTAGAGCCCGGAAGATATGAAATCACAAAGTCAAAACGGGCAAAAAACAACGACCAACGAGCTTGTCTAGGATTCAACCGCTTGGCGGACTTGAGATAAGTCAAGTTCTTATGATCAGTCAAGACCACCACGCGATGCTTAGCTCCTTCAAGCCAATGACGCCACTCCTCGAATGCCCACTTCATGGCCAGCAACTCTCGATTGCCCACATCATAATTTCGCTCAGCAGGCGAAAACTTCCTGGAAAAGAAGGCGCATGGTTTCATCACCGAGCAAACAGAACTTCTCTGCGACAAAACAGCCCCTGCTCCAATCTCAGAAGCATCAACCTCGACCTGGAACGGAAGCGAAACATCTGGTTGACACAACACAGGGGCAGAAGAAAAACGACGCTTCAACTCTTGAAAAGCTTCCACAGCAGCAGAAGACCAATTGACCACATCAGCACCCTTCTTGGTCAAATCGGTCAATGGTTTAGCAATACTAGAAAAATTGCAGATGAAGCGACGATAAAAATTAGCAAAGCCCAGGAACTTTTGCAGACTTTTCAGAGATGTCGGCTGAGTCCAATTATGGATGGCTTGGACCTTAACAGGATCCATCTCGATAGTAGAAGGGGAAAAGATGAACCCCAAAAATGAAACCTTCTGAACACCAAAGAGACACTTTGATCCCTTCACAAACAAAGAATTAGCACGCAGGACCTGAAAAACCGTTCTGACCTGCTTCACATGAGACTCCCAATCATCCGAGAAGATCAAAATGTCATCCAAGTATACAATCAGGAATTTATCCAGGTACTCTCGGAAGATGTCATGCATAAAGGACTGAAACACTGATGGAGCATTGGCAAGTCCGAATGGCATCACTAGATACTCAAAATGGCCCTCGGGCGTATTAAATGCAGTTTTCCACTCATCGCCTCGCTTAATACGCACAAGATTATACGCACCACGAAGATCTATCTTGGTGAACCAACTAGCCCCCTTAATGCGAGCAAACAAATCAGATAATAATGGCAAAGGGTACTGAAATTTAACCGTGATCTTATTTAGAAGGCGGTAATCTATACAAGGTCTCAGTGAACCATCCTTCTTGGCTACAAAAAAGAACCCTGCTCCTAATGGCGACGATGGCGGGCGAATATGCCCCTTCTCCAAAGACTCCTTCACATAACTCCGCATAGCGGCGTGCTCAGGCACAGATAAATTAAACAGTCGACCTTTTGGGAATTTACTACCAGGAATCAAATCGATAGCACAATCACAATCCCTATGCGGAGGTAGGGTATCGGACTTGGGCTCATCAAATAAATCCCGGTAATCAGACAAGAACTCAGGAACCTCAGAAGGGGTGGATGACGAAACAGTCAGAAATGGGACATCACCATGTACCCCCTGACAACCCCAGCTGGACACAGACATGGATTTCCAATCTAATACTGGATTATGGACTTGTAGCCATGGCAACCCCAACACGACCACATCATGCAGATTATGCAACACCAGAAAGCGAATAACCTCCTGATGTGCAGGAGCCATGCACATGGTCAGCTGGGTCCAGTACTGAGGCTTATTCTTGGCCAAAGGCGTAGCATCAATTCCTCTCAATGGAATAGGACACTGCAAGGGCTCCAAGAAAAACCCACAACGCCTAGCATACTCCAAGTCCATCAAATTCAGAGCAGTGCCTGAGTCCACAAATGCCATGACAGAATACGATGACAAAGAGCAAATCAAGGTAACGGACAGAAGAAATTTTGACTGTACCGTACCAATGGTGGCAAACCTAGCGAACCGCTTAGTGCGCTTAGGATAATCAGAGATAGCATGAGTGGAATCACCACAGTAGAAACACAGCCCATTCAGACGTCTGTGTTCTTGCCGTTCAACTCTGGTCAAAGTCCTATCGCACTGCATAGGCTCAGGTTTAAGCTCAGGTAATACCGCCAAATGGTGCACAGATTTTCGCTCACGCAAGCGTCGACCGATCTGAATGGCCAAAGACATAGACTCATTCAGACCAGCAGGCATAGGAAATCCCACCATGACATCCTTAAGGGCTTCAGAGAGACCTCTTCTGAAAATAGCCGCGAGCGCACCTTCATTCCACTGAGTGAGTACAGACCACTTTCTAAATTTCTGACAATATACCTCTATCTCATCCTGACCCTGACACAGAGCCAGCAAATTCTTCTCTGCCTGATCCACTGAATTAGGCTCATCGTACAGCAATCCGAGCGCCAGGAAAAACGCATCAATATTACTTAATGCAGGATCCCCTGGCGCAAGGGAAAATGCCCAGTCCTGAGGATCGCCACGCAAAAAAGAAATAACAATTCTCACTTGTTGAACTGGATCACCAGAGGAGCGAGGTTTCAAGGTGAGAAACAGTTTGCAATTATTTTTGAAATTCACAAACTTGGCTCTATCACCATAAAATAAATCAGGAATAGGAATTCTTGGTTCTAACATAGGCTTCTGAACCACCAAATCTTGAATCTTTTGTACATTTATAACGAGATTATCCAATGAAGAGCACAGACCCTGAATATCCATGTCCACACCTGTGTCCTGAACTACCCAAATGTCTAGGGGGAAAAAAAGGCAAAACACAGTGCAAAGAAAAAAAAAAAAAGGTCTCAGAACTTCTTTTTTCCCTCTATTGAGAATCATTAGTACTTTGGGCCTCCAGTACTGTTATGAAAGGTAATTCAGTACCACAATGGACATAGAGGTCAGCGCACATACAGTGACCTGGCAATAACCCAAAAAACAAGAACGAGCTCTGAGACGTGGGAACTCTGTTGACCGCAATCCCTAATCCTCTCCAACCACACTAAAGGCAGCCATGGATTGCGCCTAACGCTCCCTATGCAACTCGGCACGGCCTGAGAAACTAACTAGCCTGAAGATAGAAAATAAGCCTACCTTGCCTCAGAGAAATATCCCCAAAGGAAAAGGCAGCCCCCACACACAATGACTGCGAGTTAAGATGAAAAGACAAACGTAGAGATGAAATAGATTTAGCAAAGCGAGGCCCAACTTTCTGAACAGAGCGAGGATAGGAAAGGTAACTTTGCGATCAACACAAAACCCTACAAAAACCACGCAAAGGGGGCAAAAAGACCCTCCGTACCGAACTAACGGCACGGAGGTACACCCTCTGCGTCCCAGAGCTTCCAGCAAGCAGGAAAAAACAAATAGACAAGCTGGACAGAAAAAAACAGCAAACAAATAGCAAAGAATAACTTAGCTATGCAGAGCAGCAGGCCACAGGAACGATCCAGGAGGAGACAGGTCCAATACTAGAACATTGACTGGAGGCCAGGATCAAAGCACTAGGTGGAGTTAAATAGAGCAGCACCTAACGACTTCACTATATCACCTGAGGAAGGAAACTCAGAAGCCGCAGTACCACTTTCCTCCACTAACGGAAGCTCACAGAGAGAATCAGCCGAAGTACCACTTGTGACCACAAGAGGGAGCTCTGCCACAGAATTCACAACAACCCGGATCAGTTGTCCTGGCCCCTTTGCAGAGAAACAGCCCCAAAGCATGATGTTTCCACCACCATGCTTTACAGTAGGTATGGTGTTTGATGGATGCAACTCAGTATTCTTTTTCCTCCAAACACGACAAGTTGTGTTTCTACCAAACAGTTCCAGTTTGGTTTCATCAGACCATAGGACATTCTCCCAAAACTCCTCTGGATCATCCAAATGCTCTCTAGCAAACATCAGATGGGCCCGGACATGCAGTGGCGTAGGAAGGGAGATGCGGGGGGGGGGGCGGTCCGCCCCGGGCGGCACAATGCGGGGGGCGGCCGGCGCTGCAGGAGAAGAAAAAAAAAAAAAAGACGCCCCTTTAAATCTTCGGGCGGCGCCGTCCGCCGCCACGACCAGGGCCAGCTCCCCCCACCACCGGACCCCGCCCCCCGCTCTATACTCACCTCTCCTGGTTCCTGCGGCGCCGGCAGCTACAGCGTCCTCTGACTCTGCGACGTCTCAGAGCAGAGGGCGCGATGACGTCACTACTGTGCGCGCCGCTCTGCCTCTCTGTCCTGAGCATCGCAGAGCCGGAGAGACGCTGACTGCACCGGACCTACGCTAGGAACGGGAGAGGTGAGGATTTTACTTTTTTTTTTTTTTTCTTTATGTCTGACTGTCTGGGGCTGGGGCAATGCTGGACACACTGGGGCAATACTGGAGACTATGGGGCAGATTGCTGGACACACTGGGGCAATACATGAGACCATGGGGCAGATTGCTGGACACACTGGGGCAATACAGGAGACTATGGGGCAGATTGCTGGACACACTGGGGCAATACTGGAGACCATGGGGCAGATTGCTGGACACACTGGGGCAATACTGGAGACCATGGGGCAGAATGCTGGACACACTGGGGCAATACATGAGACCATGGGGCAGATTGCTGGACACACTGGGGCAATACAGGAGACTATGGGGCAGATTGCTGGACACACTGGGGCAATACTGGAGACCATGGGGCAGATTGCTGGACACACTGGGGCAATACTGGAGACCATGGGGCAGAATGCTGGACACACTGGGGCAATACAGGAGACCATGTGGCAGAATGCTGGACACACTGGGGCAATACAGGAGACCATGGGGCAGAATGCTGGACACACTGGGGCAATACAGGAGACCATGGGGCAGATTGCTGGACACACTGGGGCAATACTGGAGACCATGGGGCAGAATGCTGGACACACTGGGGCAATACTGGAGACCATGGGGCAGAATGCTGGACACACTGGGGCAATACTGGAGACCATGGGGCAGAATGCTGGACACACTGGGGCAATACAGGAGACCATGGGGCAGATTGCTGGACACACTGGGGCAATACTGGAGACCATGGGGCAGAATGCTGGACACACTGGGGCAATACTGGAGACCATGGGGCAGATTGCTGGACACACTGAATACAGGAGACTATGGGGCAGATTGCTGGACACACTGGGGCAATACTGGAGACCATGGGGCAGAATGCTGGACACACTGGGGCAATACTGGAGACCATGGGGCAGATTGCTGGACACACTGAATACAGGAGACTATGGGGCAGATTGCTGGACACACTGGGGCAATACTGGAGACCATGGGGCAGATTGCTGGACACACTGGGGCAATACAGGAGACCATGGGGCAGATTGCTGGACACACTGGGGCAATGCTGGACACTGGGGGTAATATGCTGGACACACTGGGGCAATGCTGGACACTGGGGGTAATATGCTGGACACACTGGGGCAGACTGCTGGACACACTGGGGAAAGGCTGGACACTGGGGCAGATTGCTGGACACACTGGGGGCAGTGCTGGACATACTGGGGCAGATTGCTGGACACACTGGGGGTAATATGCTGGACACACTGGGGCAGATTGCTGGACAACATGGGGGTAATATGCTGGACACACTGGGGCAGATTGCTGGACAACATGGGGGTAATATGCTGGACACACTGGGGGCAGGACTTGAGGCATGGGCAGGATGTAGATACGGGGCATGATTGGAGACACGGGGCAGGATTGGATCATGGGGCAGGACGGATACGATGGAGGCTGGTGGGGCAGGATGTGGAGATCATATGGAGTAGAATGGATACTCATGAGGGCAGGATGCGAGAACATATGGCTGGAGCCAGGAATGAGAAACGGGGCCAGGGTGGGGAATAGTGTTACCATAGGGGATAATTAAGGGATATTATTACTGCAGTGATGTATTTATTTTATTTTTTTGAGTATACTGTTTTAAATGGGGGGCGGTCCTGTTACTGTGCAGAGTGACACTATATCACCTTTTTTTCTTCATGTGATGTAATGTAGAAGTTGTGAAAAATTAAGTAATGTGTTCTGCAAGCGGAGCTCGAGATAACTGTTATTTCCTGCAGAAACGAGTCCTGGCTGGAAGGAATGATGGCGGTCTGTGCTGGATGAAAGATGAAAGACTTCACCTAGAGACGTCACTGGTGAGTCAGTGTTACCTATACACTGACACTATACACTGTATACTATATAGAGGTCCTGTGTATAATGTCACCAGTGATCTCTGTATTACCTCTACACAGACACTGCATACTAAGTACAGATCTCCTGTGAATACTGGCACTTATGGTGATAGTATTGTGGTTTGTTTTTTTTTATTACTGATCAGTATTGTAGTATTCAGTCACTATGTGGTGGTAATATGTGGTCTGGAAATGGTGTTGTGGTATTTGTCCCTTGTATGTAGTATTATTCGGTCACTATGTGGCCTGGTCATGGTGTGGTGGTATTAAGTCACAGGTGTGGCATGTGGGGGTGACACCATTAGGCCCAGTTTAAGTTCTACAAAACAGGAAAACCATTTTTGGTAACCTTTGTGTGTATTGAGCCGGGGGGGGGGGGAGGGGGGGGGGGGCGCCAAACTCAGGAACAGCCCCGGGCGGTAAAAGCTCTAGCTACGCCTCTGCGGACATGTACTGGCTTAAGCAGTGGGACACGTCTGGCACTGCAGGATCTGAGTCCATGGTGGCGTAGTGTGTTACTTATGGTAGGCCTTGTTACATTGGTCCCAGCTCTCTGCAGTTCATTCACTAGGTCCCCCCGCGTGGTTCTGGGATTTTTGCTCACCGTTCTTGTGATCATTCTGACCCCATGGGGTGGGATTTTGCGTGGAGCCCCAGATCGAGGGAGATTATCAGTGGTCTTGTATGTCTTCCATTTTCTAATTATTGCTCCCACTGTTGATTTCTTCACTCCAAGCTGGTTGGCTATTGCAGATTCAGTCTTCCCAGCCTGGTGCAGGGCTACAATTTTGTTTCTGGTGTCCTTTGACAGCTCTTTGGTCTTCACCATAGTGGAGTTTGGAGTCAGACTGTTTGAGGGTGTGCATAGGTGTCTTTTTATACTGATAACAAGTTTAAACAGGTGCCATTACTACAGGTAATGAGTGGAGGAAAGAGGAGACACTTAAAGAAGAAGTTACAGGTCTGTGAGAGCCAGAAATCTTGATTCTTTGTTTCTGACCAAATACTTATTTTCCACCATAATATGCAAATAAAATGATAAAAAAAAAACAGACAATGTGATTTTCTGGATTTTTTTTTCTCAGTTTGTCTCCCATAGTTGAGGTCTACCTATGATGTAAATTACAGACGCCTCTCATCTTTTTAAGTGGTGGAACTTGCACTATTGCTGACTGACTAAATACTTTTTTGCCCCACTGTATATATTGGAGGTTTATTCCCAGCCAGTTTTTTAGTCTTTTTTTCACATTTCTTTTTCTTTGATGGATATTTTTCATCATGTGTTTATAGAAACTATTGCTGGAATCTCTCTATATCCTAAAGCGGTAAGTGGTGGCTATTTAGGATTCGTATGGGCTTTGGACCTTATTGTTAAATTATTATGTACAAAATACAGTTGCATTTTTTACATCCAAAAATCAAAGAATTTTTGCACTAAGGAAAAAAAAAAAACATTAAAATTGCTGCTTCAAATCAACACTTAATGATAAGAAATTGCTATTGCATATTTTGGTGCTGACACCAGCAGAAGTCCTTTATCTGCAGAAACATTCATTTATGTGTGAACACGACCCAACACTGAGGTTAACGATATAATTTTCTGCAGACTCTAAAATTGTAACATTTCCAGAGTGCATATTTAGGAGATATTCACACAGTTTTTTGGAGTCGCAAAAAAACAAACAAGTTTTTGAAGAAGAATCCACTTCATGAAATGCTGCTTTTTTCAGTATTTAGGCTTTTTTCACCCCTGAAAAATTCCGTTTTGGAGCAAATTCCACAAATATATGACATGTAATTTCCTCTCCCACCGCAGCAAGGTTTTCAAAACTGCGTCGGTGAAATAATACCCTTGGATCCAATTATTGGATCTGTGTAAGTGACAGTGTTCGCTGAAGAACTCTCATTCTCTTCAGGAACCAGCAATACCAGGATGAGCAAAGTTTCTAATTCTGAATGGGATTTTTCTCTGCAATGCAAAGAGTTAACTCATTACATCCCAGATCGAGAAAACGTCGTCGCTGCAGAAGATTCCGATTTTTTTTACTTATCTGATCATTTTTTATCGCTTTTTTAACCCAAAGTTGTTAAAATCCAGAGTTTGTGCAATCTCTAAATTATCCTTTAATTTTGTGCTAAATTATTTTGCAACTTTTTTGCGCAAAATATTACTTGTTCTGCTAAAATGTAGCAAAGTTACGTAAATACATCAAATTACTCAATGGGACTGGCGAACACTTGCGCAAAATAGTTTGTGACATTTTTAAAAAAAATTAATGCAACAGCCGAGAACATCAAAAACATCAAATCCTATCCCAATGACAAAAAAAAATTTGATAACATTGAAAGAATAAGCAGAAAATGAAAAATAGGCTAAAGAGCACCAAGAACCATAAAAAAGAAGTTGCAAATGCAATAAACGAATCAAGGCCCGATATCTATAAGAAACAAACAAAAAAAATAAAATAAAAGAAATAAAAAAGAAAATGAAAACATCCAAAACTATGGGGAAGGGAAGTCCACCTATATTGCATGCGACAGCCACCTGATCTTATACGATGTCGAAAACATCACAAAAAAAAACGCTAAAACTTGTGTCCCTTCTTCGGGTCCCATAAAGCCAACGCTGCCAATCGATGGGTGCACCGAGCACCTGAGCTTAGTTTGAACAGTCACTTTGTGCTCACAGACTCCCTTTAAAGGGTTACTCCTTTTTGATATATAGGCATCGTTGGATAGGGCTTGTAAATACAAGTAATTTTGCAATTAACTGCTTGTTCAAATTTTAATCCGTTCTTGCGATATTAACACTTTTCTTTTGTTTACCTCTCGTTGCCTTGGGTGACCGACCACCGCTGCTAGAGAGTAGAACACGTGTAGTGCATACAAGCTCTCATCTATTGACCTTGTAAGCGCTGTTTTGAAGTTGGCTAGGATTGGTGGAGCGTGCTTTCACTGCCAAATCCTGGGCTAACTTCTGGCCAGTGTTTACAAACTAAACAGCAGTGGTGGTCGGTTTCCTAGACGACAGGTTTGTAAACAAAAGAGAAAAGTGTTAATATCTTAAGAACGGTTGCAAATTTTAACAAGCGGTAAATGGCAAAAGTGTTTATTTTCACAAGCTCTATCCGACAGTATCCATCTCAGAAGATGAGAATAACCCCTTTAAGGCCGGGTTCCAAGCTATGTGCCAATGAAACTACAGTATCTGGACCAAGGCTGATGTATGCTTTCTACACGGACCTTAGTCTGTAGCATTATGATGAAGATGCCCCCTATGATCAAATGGTTGGCTTGTCACGGATGATGATCTGAAGATCAGTAGTGCCTTGGTGACGTCAGTCATCCGGTGACGTCGTCTGTTACACATTTACAGCACATCTAGGTAATTACATTAATTATAAATCATTTGGCGCCTGCTGCAATTACACCTCATTAGTGAACATTACATTACACAAGGCAATTAACGGGAGAATTACAAAAACAGTGTTATTCCCTGCAAGCTGATCCAGTGTGTGAAGTCTATACAGAAATGACTGCCCATATATTACAAAAGATACGTATTGTTTTGCTTACAAGTGGATCCCAAAAAAGTCAAAGAGGTGTGCAACTTTCACTAACCTTAGCTCAATTAACTTGTTTGCTAATAAAATGTCTTTGGTGTGCTTGAAACATATGTTGGAGTCCCCGCGGCTCCATGTCTCACAGCTGCCGAGGGGACTCAAATATATTTTTCGAGTACGCCGAAGACGCCTTATCCAAGCACGTTCGCTTAACGATATTCCTTAAAAATCGACACCATCGTGTTCCCCTTCGCAATTATGGATTAACTGCCTAGCATAATGACTGGCAAATCCTGGAAAACCCCACTAATTTAGTGTCAAAGGGTGGCTTAAATGATAGCTTGCTGATCACCAGGAGGACCTCCTGCCAATGAGACCCTACCGACCTGGAGAAATGTAATCTTGGATTCGAAACATGGGTTAGCCAAGTACAATGTTCTGGTCTCAAAATTGGTGGGGGTCACAGTGGTATCACCCCCACCCCTAGCAATCAGAAAGTTATGGGGAAGTGGGTAAATCTAAAACCCATACTAACAAACTCTCCTAGAAAGTTCAGTAGGGTCTCGAAGAAAAGTGGAGACCATTCAAATTTCTGGAAGTGTTGGCAAATTTTCTGAGGATTTACAAAATTCTCTAAAAAAAAACCTGGAGGAGGTGTAGAAGGGGTGTTGAGGAGAAATGGAAGGATGAAGGGTGCAAAACAAAGTGGGTAGCTGAGGGAACAAACTTTCCAGATGGGACTTGTCTTATCATTGCTCAGATTACTCCTACATTCCCACAAAACGTTCCCCCATAGGGCACCAATCTTGTAAAAAAAAAAAAAATAAATAAAACTAAGGCATTAATTCTTGAGAGGAATAATACTTGATCACTCAGAACAAGACACCATCTCCGTCTCACTCACCATGCCCGTTGCAGTAGTAGATCCATTTCTCCTTGTTCTGGGTTAATGCCGTGGACTTCTTGAAACCAGCTTTCTCCACAATGGAGCTCGGATCCTGCTTTGGTCCTTTTTTGAGCGTGCGGGAACTTTTCCTGACGCTGCAAACCACAATGATGACGAGTACCAGCAGAAGAAAAAGTACAATCATCCAAGGTAAGTGCTCGTTGATGTCAAAGTGGTGAGGGACCTGCCGGGAAGGTCTACTCTTAGTGGTCTTATAAATGGTGCTCTTGAGTCCTTCACCTCCGCCTCTCGATTTACCAGGCTGCTCGTCTGTCAGCTTTGGTTGCCTTCCGTCTGGAGTCTCCTGCGGGTGCCCCTTGCCTCGATCTTCCGTCATGTTCAAGTATTTTGTTTCATTCGTTTCAGTATCGTTGTAAACATCAGTCGGCTCTGTAAGAGGAGGAGAAAAAGAGAACATTGGAGGTGGGGAACTAGACGCCTGACTAACATCTCAAAGGCTGCACAGACATTCATCGAGACCTATTCCCGAGATCTGGAGAAAGACCAACCTCCAAGTGACAGCTCCTTATAGAAGGCCATGTGTCCGGGCAAGGTGCTCTTACTTTAAGCAAAGAAAACGACTGACATACAACTCCTTTTGTCAGACTTCTCTATGACCTCACATAGAGCTGGCAGGAACATGTGCCTCCAACCAGCTCAATACTCAGACGAGCGGTCACTAAACTAAACACCTGCTGCACGGAAAAGCTAAGAAACCAAAAAAAAATTGCGGTAAAAAAGGAGAGTGCAGATGAAGTAGACCTTTGTGTAAGAACATGGCCGGTAAATGAAGAATTTGGAAGCCTCTCCATAACTTTCCATGGTAAACATTAGCCATCCACCTGGCACAAAACTCTGCCAGAACTTCCTAATTACCTGAGCTGAATTAATGACTTTAGCAATTATACTTGACCCTTAACGCATAGATTAATTGGTTTATTGGTTTAACCTTGGCTTAACCGAGAAGACGTTTAAAGGGAAAGTCCAGAGAAAATGAACACTGATGTGAGACGCACTTGACAAGAGGAGTGCATTGGTGTTTTTAGGTCATCTTCTTCATCTAGGTCATAGGAAGCTGAATAAATGAACCCATAATATCTGCGATCTGATGTCTTATTCCAGAGAAATCCACGTTTTTCTTTATATGTAAATGAGCTGTTAAGATCTATGGGCGGGGCATAGATCTCCCTGAGAACCTGCCTCCAGAGGTTACTACAAATGCTTCTTCTGAGCTACTCTCAAGCTCATTAATGACCACAAAATTCAACTCAATTTTTAAAATGTTCATGAGAAAAACTAAGTACACCTTCTTTGAACGCTATGGTTTTACATATCAGGGCGTAATTTTGAAAAAAAAAAAACTCATAAAAACATCTGGTCTTTAGTAGGCCTTAAAGCTAAGTAAATGCAACTTGAAATGAAAAATGACACATGAAAAATGACACAGTCATTATTAAATGGACCAGAAACTAGGCCAAAATGTAGAAGCAGTAAGTGAAAAATTAAGTACACCCTCACTTTTTCCATGGGCGATTCCAGTCAACAGAACAGCTCTTCTTTTTCTGCACCGCTTTGTCGACGGGTATGACTGCTGACATCATATCGATTAATAGCTGGCTCCCTGCAGTTAGGCAGTGGGGAGCCGGCTGACAATCAGCATGAAGTCGGCCGTCACGCTCTGTCAACAGAGCAGAACGGAAGAGAAGATGCTGCTCTGTCGACGTAACGTCAGCAGAAGCTGCTAAATCGCCAACAGAACTGGTCTTTGATGACTCTGTGCCACCAGAGATTTACACTGGTCGCGACAGGCAAGTAGTTAACAACTGCCTGTTAATTCTTACCCCCATAATAAAGAAATTAAATAGTCCCAGATATCCCCTTTAATAGGGTAAGAAGCAGCCAGGTGCTGCCAATCAAATGTCCTCAATTATCAGCAAATGTGACCGCCTCTATAAAAGCACAAGTTTCATCAAATGCTGTTCTGGAGCATTCAGGAATTTCAGTTCCAAGGAGGAAAAGAAACAAGCAATGATCTTAACTAAGTAATTGCTGCTGCTGCTGCCCTCGAATCTCGGATGGGTTATAAGGAAATGTTGCCCCCAAAATTGGAGTCCATTATTCTACAATAAGAGCTAATTCACAATTAGAAAAATTTTTCTAAACCATGGACCATCTCCCAGGAGTGGACGTCCAAGCAAGTTCACCCCAAAAATCAGACAGTACAGTGGTCATAGAAATTCCTTAACAACACAAGAGCTGCAGCACAGACTAAGGGTATGTGCCCACGCTGCGGATTTACCTGCAGATTTTTCTGCAGCGGATTTGGAAAATCCGCAGTGCAAAACCACTGCGGTTTTCACTGCGGATTTTCTTGCGGTTTCTTCTGCGGGTTTTCACCAGCACTTTCCTATTGGTGCTGGTTGAAACCCGCTGCGGAATCCGCACAAACAATTGACATGCTGCGGAGAATAATCTGCAGCGTTTCCGCGCGGCTTTTTCCGCAGCATGTGCACAGCGTTTTTTTTTCCCCATAGGTTTACATTGTACTGTAAACTTTGGGAAGACTGCTGCGGATCCGCAGCAGCCAAATCCACTGCGGATCCGCAGCAAAATCCACAGCGTGTGCACACAGCCTAAAGGCCTCAGACAGCATGTTAAATATTCACGGTTATAACAGTACAATCAGAAAGAAACTGATGAAATACACACATATGATTTATTCAAATTAATATATATTTTTTTATCACTCATATCCTTTTTCGTGGTCTGCGCCAATTTCTATCCTGTCTTATTATGCACTATTATTTTTTTTTAAAACTCAGTGAGTTGGACGGTTTGCGATTCAGCAAATGGAGCAGGAGCCTTAAGACCAACCATACACGTGCTTCAACGATACATCTCACATTATTCCTTATTAGCTCTATGCAATTTTACACCATGGCGGGTGTCTTAATTTTTTTCTTTTGGAAGGGCTGCCAGGAAAAATTCTCTCCGTTCTGAAAAGAACAGGGCAGCATGACTAAGGCCAGCACTACACCTACTTCCCCTGACCATAGTCTGCTGGGTGTCGCTGCTACACAAAGTGAATGGAGTAGCATTGGGTTCCCAAGGGTGCTGCAAATGGTGACAAACAACAAGCGGCACCAAAAGCCTGGGGAAAGTGGCACAAACGGTCTGGGGGGAAAAACGGCATAAACGGTCTGGGGGGGAAAACGGCATAAACGGTCTGGGGGGAAAAACGGCATAAACGGTCTGGGGGGAAAACGGCACAAACGGTCTGGGGGGGAAAACGGCACAAACGGTCTGGGGGGGAAAACGGCACAAACGGTCTGGGGGGAAAGCGGCACAAACGGTCTGGGGGAAAGCGGCACAAACGGTCTGGGGGAAAGCGGCACAAACGGTCTGGGGGGGAAAACGGCACAAACGGTCTGGGGGAAAGCGGCACAAACGGTCTGGGGGAAAGCGGCACAAACGGTCTGGGGGAAAGCGGCACAAACGGTCTGGGGGAAAGCGGCACAAACGGTCTGGGGGAAAGCGGCACAAACGGTCTGGGGGAAAGCGGCACAAACGGTCTGGGGGAAAGCGGCACAAACGGTCTGGGGGAAAGCGGCACAAACGGTCTGGGGGAAAGCGGCACAAACGGTCTGGGGGAAAGCGGCACAAACGGTCTGGTGGAAAGCGGCACAAACGGTCTGGTGGAAAGCGGCACAAACGGTCTGAGGGGAAAGCGGCACAAACGCTCTAGGGGAAAGCGGCACAAATGGTCTGGGGAAAGCGGCACAAACGGTATGGGGGAAATTGGCACAAACGGTATGGGGGAAAGCGGCACAAACGGTCTAAGGAAAAAAGATATAGAGATGGGAGAGTTAGAAGGTCGAACAGACCCGAAAACAATCTGTAAGACCGTTATAGTTGTAGAATTTTGAGAAAATAAAGTGAACAACTTACCATAATCAGCGGATGGAGAATTAGAGTCTTTGGAAGAAGGGGAGGAGATGGGTCCACATATATTGTCCCGTTCAGTTGTACCAGGCTTCAGGACTATCAGGCCCAGAGCTGAGCAGTTGGTATGAGTCTTACATCTCAATGTAGTAGAAGGCACATCAGAATAAGTACCGTGGGCACAGGTCTTACATTTGACATTTTCAGTCTCGCTTCCCTTTTTTCTCACCCCCCATCCTACGGGGCACACAGTGTGATTGACACAGGTGCCGTTCAGGAGGTACATTGCAGATGGGCATGAGCACTCGCGGTCAGACAAGGCAGAACAAGGCATTTTCATGACCATGGGCGGTTCACATGGTGGACTACAATTATGGCACCTGTCATTCCCATTCTCGTGTCTTGTGAAGGTGCCGTTCGGGCAAGGGCTACACTCTCGAAGGGCAAACTGGGAACAGTGTTTGGACACGTACGTGCCCGCTGGACATTTGTCACATGTTACGTTTATCTTCGAACCTGGATTGGTGTACAGATATTTCCCAGATGGTAGAGATATTGACTTTTTATCAGTAATCTGCCCCGGCTCAGCTCCCGTGGGTTCAAGATGGAAAAGCAGAACCTGAAATAACAAGAAAAGAGATTACCAGGATTTTCCTTAGGTAGGAAGATTGAGCAGCTCCATAATGGACGAGATGTTTCTGACTTTACAAGTAATGTGTCCATGAGAAGCCTTACAAAAAGAAACCGTGCCTAATGTCCTTTAGTAGGGGGTACACCTTCACAATGTGGGGGTTCAAACATGATGGAATTACAGAAGAATGTCTTACTATCAGCAGAAAATTGCTTCACATCTGAAGTTTTTTGGCCAAATCAACAGCAAATTATATATTATCTTCGAATGTATATATGATCTAGGAGAAAACCCCAAAATCAATCATCTCTCCCGACCCCAACTTTCATGGCCCAGCGTTCTTGGTTACTTGGATACTTGGTTTTGGGACTTTGGGATAAATTGGACATCACATGGATGGCGCACTGACCAACATTATTCAATAGGGCTATACAGATTAACGATTTCTCTCTCTGCCCGACTGTCCCTGAGGAGAGAAAAATCTCAGCGTGTGCTATTTCTAGTGTAAATCAGATGAGACTTGCCCATTCCCCGAGGCACAGCCTGGCGTCCAGGCCCTCCCCGAGCCACAGCCTGGCGTCTAGGCCCTCGCCGAGCCACAGCCTGGCGTCCAGGCCCTCCCCGAGCCACAGCCTGGCGTCCAGGCCCTCCCCGAGCCACAGCCTGGCGTCCACGCCCTCCCCGAGCCACAGCCTGGCATCTAGGCCCTCCCCGCGGCACATACTGGCATCCAGGCCCTCCCCGAGGCACAGCCTGGCGTCCAGGCCCTCCCCGAGGCACAGCCTGGCGTCCAGGCCCTCCCCGAGGCACAGCCTGTCATCCGACCCTCCCCGCGGCACAGCCTGGCGTCTAGGCCCTCCCAGTGGCACAGCCTGGCATCTAGGCCCTCCCCGTGGCACAGCCTGGCGTCAAGGCCCTCCCCGAGGCACAGCCTGGCGTCAAGGCCCTCGCCGCGACACAACCTGGCGTCCAGGCCCTCCCCGAGGCACAGCCTGTCATCCGGCCCTCCCCGCGGCACAGCCTGGCGTCTAGGCCCTCCCCGTGGCACAGCCTGGCATCTAGGCCCTCCCGTGGCACAGCCTGGCATCTAGGCCCTCCCCGTGGCACAGCCTGGCGTCCAGGCCCTCGCCGCGACACAGCCTGGCGTCCAGGCCCTCCCCTTGGTAGATTTTTTTTCTACCTGTAGGTAACATTTGTCATTACCGCGCAGGAAGCATTTATTTTTAGTTTGTGCTAAGTAAATGAGCGTGTAACTGTCAGTGGTAGAACAGGCAAATAAATCATTAAATATGAGATGTTTAGTTTATGATTACAACACCTGAATAACCCAATCGATATTCCAGAAATGCAGGAGTCACCAGCTTTATCTGTCGTAATTTACTATTGTTACTGGCAGGAGGTGGGATGACCTCATAGTTTAGTGACAGGAACCTTGTGAATGAGTAACTGGAAGCAATCCTGGAGGATGAGTAATCATGATGTGAGGATAATAAGGGAATTCTCTGTAATAAGGTCCGGAGCTCCCGGAAATACTGCGGATATTCCTGGACCAAGAAGTCCTGAAAACTGCAATTTAGCCCATAAGACTTCTCAGCATGTGCATATTTAAAAAAAAAAAAAAAGTGGAGACATTTAATTAAAAAAATAGCACCAAGTTTCAGTCGGTATTCTTCATTTATTCATATATTTTCAGACTCCATGATGCTCACTTTACAGCCTGATCAAATTTCTCTCGTAGGAGTGACTCTCCCAGTCATATAGGCTGGATGTGAGCTCTGTGTGTGTCTCTCCCAGTCATATAGGCTGGATGTGAGCTCTGTGTGTCTCTCCCAGTCATATAGGCTGGATGTGAGCTCTGTGTGTCTCCCAGTGATATAGGCTGGATGGGAGGTCTATGTGTCTCTCCCAGTAATACAGACTGGATGTGAGCTCTGTGTGTGTCTCCCAGTAATACAGGCTGGATGTGAGCTCTGTGTGTGTCTCCCAGTAATATAGACTGGATGTGAGCTCTGTGTGTGTCTCCCAGTAATACAGGCTGGATGTGAGCTCTGTGTGTGTCTCCCAGTAATACAGGCTGGATGTGAGCTCTGTGTCTCTCCCAGTAATATAGGCTGGATGTGTGCTCTGTGTGTGTCTCCCAGTAATATATGCTGGATGTGAGCTCTGTGTGTGTCTCCCAGTAATATAGGCTGGATGAGAGCTCTGTGTGTGTCTCCCAGTAAGATATGCTGGATGTGAGCTCTGTGTGTCTCTCCCAGTAAAATAGGCTGGATGGGAGGTCTGTGTCTCTCCCAGTAAAATAGGCTGGATGGGAGGTCTGTGTCTCTCCCAGTCATACAGACTGGATGTCAGCTCTGTGTGTCTCCCAGTAATATAGGCTGGATGTGAGCTCTGTGTGTGTCTCCCAGTAATACAGGCTGGATGTGAGCTGTGTGTCTCTCCCAGTAATATAGGCTGGATGTGAGCTCTGTGTCTCTCCCAGTAAGATATGCTGGATGTGAGCTCTGTGTGTGTCTCCCAGTAATATAGGCTGGATGTGAGTTCTGTGTGTGTCTCCCAGTAATACAGGCTGGATGTGAGCTCTGTGTGTCTCCCAGTAATACATAAGTAAATAAGGCAGCACACTGCAGCGCTACAACATGCAAACTTGAAAACACGAAATTTGAACTGCATTACTGCACTAGAAATATGAAAAATGAGAGCTTTTAGCGCATAAAAATGGCCAATTTTATGTGTACCTGGTAGCCTCTTTACGGCATCTCCCTTATACCAGGTCCTACGCTTGCCCTACCTCGCTGAGAATAAACGTCTCCATCTGAATGGGTGCATGTGAAACCTCTTCTTTTCACATGCACCCATGCACCCATTCAGATGGAGACGTTTATTCTCAGCGAGGTAGGGCAAGCGTAGGACCTGGTATAAGGGAGATGCCGTAAAGAGGCTACCAGGTACACATAAAATTGGCCATTTTTATGCGCTAAAAGCTCTCATTTTTCATATTTCTAGTGCAGTAATGCAGTTCAAATTTCGTGTTTTCAAGTTTGCATGTTTTAGCGCTGCAGTGTGCTGCCTTATTTACTTAACTATATACGAGTTGGCGACTCTGGGTTCAGCACCTGTTCACACTTAATCTATGTTTGGATGTGCAGGTCAGGTTTTTGAAATGTATTCTCCCAGTAATACAGGCTGGATGGGAGCTCTGTGTGTGTCTCCCAGTAATACAGGCTGGATGTGAGCTCTGTGTGTCTCTCCCAGTAATACAGGCTGGATGGGAGCTCTGTGTGTCTCCCAGTAATACAGGCTGGATGGGAGCTCGTTGTGTATCTTGTAATACTTTCTGCCTTCTCTCTGCTCTTGAGATCTGTGTACATCCCCCTTCTCCTCCCTGCAGCTATCTCTAACACTGAGATAAAAGAGGGGAAGAGCAGAGACCCCTCAGAACAAGCAAAAAGGAGATGTGATGGATCTGTAACATTCTTGCAATATTTCTCTTCAGGCCTCTTCCCAAAGGAGTCCGGCCAGGGGACATATAGATGTAGATAGTATTGCTGCTCGCACCCATTGAGCTGTGTCGGTCGTGCAGGAACGTGGGATCACATATCACACATGGGGGTGGGAGTTTAAGCAGCATGGGGGCAAACAGAGCAAATTCTGTCCCTAGTGGCAGCACATCACGGCTCATTATAAAGAGACTGTCTAGAAAACAAAAAATCATGTTGACCGCTGGGACCGGCCCTTATCCTGTGAATGAGGCACTTTAACCCCTGTTATAATGCCCCACTCCATTCATTCCCTGGGGGGGCAGCCGAGCACTCAGCTTTTACCATCAGTCCTGCAGAAAGTGAATGGCGCGATGGTCGGAGATTTCACCTGTCGCTCCACTTTTGTAGCAAAATTAAAAGTACCACATTGTGCGAGGAGACAACAGGTTAGTAAGTTATCACCTGTCCTGCAGATAACTTGTTTTCACAGCACACGCACAGCTATTATGGTCTGTGCTCAACCTCTGATGTGAGTGCAGCTCAGGAGTATAATACAGGATGTAACTCAGGATCAGTAATGTATGTACACAGTGACTGCACCAGCAGAATAGTGAGTGCAGCTCTGGAGTATAATACAGGATGTAACTCAGGATCAGTAATGTATGTACACAGTGACTGCACCAGCAGAATAGTGAGTGCAGCTCTGGGGTATAATACAGGATGTAACTCAGGATCAGTAATGTAATGTATGTACACAGTGACTGCACCAGCAGAATAGTGAGCGCAGCTCTGGGGTATAATACAGGTTGTAACTCAGGATTAGTAATGTATGTACACAGTGACTGCACCAGCAGAATAGTGAGTGCAGCTCTGGGGTATAATACAGGATGTAACTCAGGATCAGTAATGTAATGTATGTACACAGTGACTGCACCAGCAGAATAGTGAGTGCAGCTCTGGGGTATAATACAGGTTGTAACTCAGGATCAGTAATGTAATGTATGTACACAGTGACTGCACCAGCAGAATAGTGAGTGCAGCGCTGGGGTATTATACAGGATGTAACTCAGGATCAGTAATGTAATGTATGTACACAGTGACTGCACCAGCAGAATAGTGAGTGCAGCTCTGGGGTATAATACAGGATGTAACTCAGGATCAGTAATGTAATGTATGTACACAGTGAGTGCACCAGCAGAATAGTGAGTGCAGCTCAGGAGTATAATACAGGATGTAACTCAGGATCAGTAATGTATGTACACAGTAACTGCACCAGCAGAATAGTGAGTGCAGCTCAGGAGTATAATACAGGATGTAACTGAGGATCAGTAATGCAATGTATGTACACAGTGACAGCACCAGCAGAATAGTGAGCGCAGCTCTGGGGTATAATACAGGTTGTAACTCAGGATCAGTAATGTAATGTATGTACACAGTGACTGCACCAGCAGAATAGTGAGTGCAGCTCAGGAGTATAATACAGGATGTAACTCAGGATCAGTAATGTATGTACACAGTGACTGCACCAGCAGAATAGTGAGTGCAGCTCTGGGGTATAATACAGGTTGTAACTCAGGATCAGTAATGTATGTACACAGTGACTGCACCAGCAGAATAGTGAGTGCAGCTCAGGAGTATAATACAGGATGTAACTCAGGATCAGTAATGTAATATATGTACACAGTGACTGCACCAGCAGAATAGTGAGTGCAGCTCAGGAGTATAATACAGGATGTAACTCAGGATCAGTAATGTATGTACACAGTGTCTGCACCAGCAGAATAGTGAGTGCAGCTCAGGGGTATAATACAGGATATAACTCAGGATCAGTAATGTAATGTATGTACACAGTGACTGCACCAGCAGAATAGTGAGTGCAGCTCTGGGGTATAATACAGGATATAACTCAGGATCAGTAATGTAATGTATGTACACAGTGACTGCACCAGCAGAATAGTGAGCGCAGCTCTGGGGTATAATACAGGATGTAACTCAGGATCAGTAATGTAATGTATGTACACAGTGACTGCACCAGCAGGATAGTGAGTGCAGCTCTGGAGTATAATACAGGATGCAACTCAGGATCAGTAATGTAATGTATGTACACAGTGACTGCACCAGCAGAATAGTGAGTGCAGCTCTGGGGTATAATACAGGATGTAACTCGGGGTCAGTAATGTAATGTATGTACACAGTGACTGCACCAGCAGAATAGTGAGTGCAGCTCTGGAGTATAATACAGGCTGTAACTCAGGATCAGTAATGTAATGTATGTACACAGTGACTGCACCAGCAGAATAGTGAGTGCAGCTCTGGAGTATAATACAGGATGTAATTCACAATTAGTATAGACAAGTAATGTAACGTACTAATACATTTATTACACTTTTTGCATATTAAAGGGCTATTTCAGTAGCCCCTGTAGGTTTCAAGCACATTGCTTAGATTACAGGCATTGCTTACTAACTAGTGATGAACTGTTTGTTAGTCCCCCTGCATGTGTTGCGGCTGTCTAAGAACCGCGAGGACTGGAATATATTTTTCGAGCACGCTGCAGACACTCCGTTAGCACCCGAGCATGCTGAGATAACGCCTCATCCGATGACGCTCGCTCATCGCTATTACACACACGTTTCTATCTCCGCATACTTGCTTACGGTTTCCTCCGGCAGGTTCAGGCCCTCCGCCCCGCACTCGCTCACTTCCCCATCAGGACACGCCTGATGCAACCTGTCATTCAAGGTCTCCTAGTAAAGACAAGCTGCAAACATAAAGGTTTTGTCTGGGGAGAGGCCACAGCCGAGAACAGCCATAGGCAGGGAACAATCCGGGCACCACGTCCTGCACCCAGTCCAAGTACCCCTTGTAGGAAAATCGGCAGGGGCTTCAGGGAAGTGAAAAGATTGGGGAACTGAGAGGAGACAAAGCCGAGGATGTGGAGAAAAAAAACCTCCTGTATGGAGGTGTCATGGAGGGAGGCCAGATAACATGAGGTGTGGAGTCCTAAAAGGGGCGGAAAAGCAGCGTACGGCGCTGTACCAGCAACCGCCTCGTAAAGTGACAAAGACGAGGCTCATCACCTCCTGAATGCTGCCTGACATTGTAGGCAGCACATCTCATCAGGTAAACGGGACATGTGCTGCCGAGAAGATGCACTGGAGCGAGGCCCATCATGGCGCGGATGAACGTTCTGCCCGTAGGCCATGTGCGTGGGCTCGTGTGTGAGGGTCTGTACACAAACGTCGACCAACCCAGTAGAGAAAAATGATCGGCGCTCGCTTATAGTGGGGAATAATGACGCCCAAAAGTCTCATATTTGCCTGAAGGGGTACAAAAAGGAAATCTATTAATTTAAAGGGGTTTTCCAACCCAAGAGACACTTCTACAGTCGTTATAGGAAACCCCCGATTGCCGAATGGTGACAGCGAGCAGCGAGGGTGGGCGGCCATGAGACCCCAAGTGCGGGATTTGCAAGTCTGGCATCCAATCACTACAGCCGCAGTAATCCGGGGATCACACATTTCCCACCGGCGTCCGTCAGGATCAACCTCTTTGTCACTGACCGGAACAAGCCTTGGCTTTTCCGTGCCACTTAGGCTATGTGCACACGTTCAGGATTTCTGGCAGAAAATTCCTGAGAAAAACCTGAAATTTTCTGCAAGAAATCCGCATGCGTTTTTTGCGCGTTTTTGATGCGTTTTTTTTTACGGACATTTCCCAATGCATTTTATAGTGGGAAATCCGCAAAAAGAAACGCAAAATTTAATGAACATGCTGCGTTTTTTACCGCGATGCGTTTTTTTCACGGAAAAAAACGCATCAATGTGCACAAAAGATGCGGAATTCTTTCTAAATGATGGGATGCTTATTGTATGCTGTTTTTTTTTTTTGCAGTTTTACAGTGTTTTTATTGCGAAAAAAACACGAAAAATCAGCAACGTGTGCACACAGCCTTACGGTATTTCTGTCGCAATTTTAATTTTTTTGCCCCATAACAGTCTAACAAATGTCCAGAAATTTGTCAGAGCATGTGCACGGGGTTTCCGAAAACACTAGTCACATGTACGGGGTGCAAATAGTTTGTGGATTTTGGGGCAGAACCAAACATGACAATGAGCGAACGTGCTCGGATAAGGTGTTATCTAAGCATGCTTCAGTGCTAAAAGATAAAAAAAAAGAAGAAAAATATGTTTGAGTCCTCGCGGCTGTTTGACAGCTACAACACATGCATGGATTGTTTGTTAGGCTGTCTAATAGCCATGAGACATGTAACCGCGGGGACTCAAACATATTATTAGACCATGCCGTAGAGACTCAGCACATGAGCATGGCGGATGACACCTCGCTCAGCACTAATAGTCAGGTATCGTAGAATCGCTGTACGTCAGAAGTATCCGAGAGCCGACACTCCAGTAAAAAATGCTGGAGGAAGCAGCTTAGCATCTTCCCACAGTCCAGACTCTTCACTGCCTCGCTCCAGTCAGTCAGGACCCGAGTCACACATCCGCTTACAAACTGACCACAAACAGCAGTGCAGATAGTTTTGCTTATCTGTTACTACAAAGGGATAAAAGGAAAGAAATAAAGAAAAAGAAAGAAAGAAAGAAAGAAAGAAAGAAAGAAAGAAAGAAAGAAAGAAAGAAAGAAAGAAAGAAAGAAAGAAAGAGAGAAAAAGAAAGAAAAAGGAGAAAGAAAGAAAAAGAAAGCAAGAAACAAAGAAAGAACAGAGAAAGAAAGAAAAAAAGAAAGTACAGAGAAGAAAAGACAGAACGAAAGACAGAAAGAGATAGAAAGCAAGAAACAAAGAAAGAAAGAGAAAAAGAAAGAAAAAAAAAAGCAGAGAAGGAAAGAAAGAAAAGACAGAACGAAAGACAAAGAGAAAGGAAGAACGGAGAAAGAAAGAACGAACAGAGAAAGAAAAACAGAAAGAAAGAAAGGACAAAGAATAGACAAAGAATAGACAAAGAAAGATACAGAGAAAGGAAAGAACAGCGAAAAGAAAAAGAAAAGAGACAAAGAAAAACAGAAAGAGAGAAAGACAGAAAGAACAGAGAAAGAAACAGAAAGAAAAGAAACAAAAGACAGAGAAAGATAGAAAATAGGAAAAAAAGAAAAAGACAGAAAAAAAAAGAAAAAAAAAAAAGGAAAAACCGTGAAAAAAAGAAAAAGAAAGAAACAAAGAAAGAAAGAAGAAAAAAAAAAGACCGAGACAGAGAAAAGAGAAGTTTAATGAAATGATCGTGCGATTTTTTCTTTTACTCAAGATATAATAAAGCACAAGAGCCAGTTATCGGCATTTTTGAATTTGCGCTGAAATTAAAATATTTTCATAAATTTAGCAAAATATCCGTCATTGCAAAAACGAAATTAAAAAAAAATAAAAAAAAAAGAAAGAAAAAAAAGGGAATTAAAAACCCAAATGATAAATGAGAGCCATTGATTAATGCACGCTTTGGTATTATACTCTGTTCACACCCAGAGCTGCATCCAAAAAGTCATCTCTGGTTCCAAAAGCATAAACTGCTCCTCGTCAGCCAAGAAGATGACAATCCGCGCCCCCATTATAACACCGCACAGGTCTCCCTCTCCCCTCTCTACCATCTCCCATTGTTAGTTTTCTGCAATCTATCGGTATTTTGTATGTAATCCCTTGGAATCAATGGCACTTTAAAAATAAATACTACTAGTGTCGTTCCTCTGTTATTCTTCCTGGAAATGTAGGAATAAATCATCAGCAGTCCCTTTGGGGTCAGATAATGATGCACCTACCATCCTATCAGAGATTATGGGTCTAACAAGGATTTATTGGTGTTAAACACTAACCAGGAGCTGTAACGGGATCGCAGCCATTTTTCACCCAGTCAGGACCATCAATAATACAGAAGGCTGATAAAGCTGAAGATACCGGAGGCAACGGGCAGCAGAGTCAGGCGGGTAAGTGAGCGTTGAGCGTTCTCTTGCGAGCCACCTCCTGAGCATTTATGCTTTTTTCCTGGAAGCATTGCTGAGTTTCCTCGAGAAGAATGGACAAGACGAGAGGCCACGGGGTGGTGGCCATCATTAGTAGCCACAGCTTCTTGTAGATCATTTTTCCACTGTAACTGGGGCATCTATAGAAGCCTCAGTTACAGGAAAATCCACCCTGTTTTTCTGCCACAAGTCTCTGGCGGGGCCGAGCAGTTGCACTATTCCTGGCAGACAATGGCTGATCATCTGATCGCCGCCCCAGTAAACGTGACTTCTATCTAGTGCTCACTGAACATTATGCAGCCGGCACAAGAGAAGGTAGAAGATGTCGGTAATAAACGGTTTGCCTTTCCCTCCAGGGTCCTTGGCTATTTCTGCCATCTGGAGACCAGACGCGATCCTGCTAAACTGCCGGAGCGGTATCGGAGCGACACCAAAAGATGCCACGGCAAACCTAATGCCTACACCAACCCCCGATAAAAGACAGTGGGTGGTCGAATCAAATAAAACACGTGTATGAGACCAGCAAGGGGCCATTGAGGCAGTATCAGTAGTGCCAATGGTCAAAACGAGAAGAACCAGATAATTCCTTTAACAAGCAAAAGCGGAAAAATCTACAGCACTAACAATAATAGAGCCTGATGGACCCCATCAATGACAATGAGGTCCACTAGGGTCCTTCTGAGCAGTCATGATGCCAACGCAAAGTCCAGGGTGTGGTTTCAAAAAAAATTCGATCAAACTCATTTATTTAGGCCACAACCATTTCTGAAGTATCAGCCAAGGCGTGAAGAACTTATGTTGAAGATGACGCCCACTCAAGAACTCAATGTTTCCTTTTAAAGGGAACCTGTCACCCCGTTTTTTGAGATTGAGCTATAAATACTGTTAAATAGGGCCTGCGCTGTGTGTTCCTATAGTGTATGTAGTGTACCCCGATTCCCTATGTATGCTGAGAAATAACTTACCAAAGTCGCCGTTTTCGCCTGTCAATCAGGCTGGTCAGGTCGGGAGGGCGTGGTGACATCGGTGGTTCTTCCTCAGCTTTACGTTGGTGGCGTAGTGGTGTAGTGGTGAAGACACAGCGCGCGATCTGCGCTGTAATCCCTTGCATCGGTGGGGGCGGCCATCTTCCTGGGGCCGCGCGTGCGCAGATCGAGTGCTCTGCTGCACGGGGCTTCAGGAAAATGGCCGCGGGATGCCGCGCGTGCGCATTAGAGATCGCGGCGGCCATTTTCCCAAAGCCGAGTTTGCATCTCGGCTTTGGGAAAATGGCCGCCGCGATCTCTAATGCGCACGCGCGGCATCCCGCGGCCATTTTCCTGAAGCCCCGTGCAGCAGAGCACTCGATCTGCGCACGCGCGGCCCCAGGAAGATGGCCGCCCCCACCGATGCAAGGGATTACAGCGCAGATCGCGCGCTGTGTCTTCACCACTACACCACTACGCCACCAACGTAAAGCTGAGGAAGAACCACCGATGTCACCACGCCCTCCCGACCTGACCAGCCTGATTGACAGGCGAAAACGGCGACTTTGGTAAGTTATTTCTCAGCATACATAGGGAATCGGGGTACACTACATACACTATAGGAACACACAGCGCAGGCCCTATTTAACAGTATTTATAGCTCAATCTCAAAAAACGGGGTGACAGGTTCCCTTTAAGGAAAATTATTATAATTACTTAAAGTTGAGGAAAAAGATTTGGAGGACCCTGGACCAGAGGTCACGTCGATAGTCTGTGGACAGATAGATCAGAGCCCTACGAAGCTCCTGGCATCACTACACCTCTTCTGATTAGTAGGCTTGGCACAACGTCATGCTCGAGATGATGTTGCACTAGGCCTTATAATCAGAAGATGTGCCAGGGATGCCGGCAAGTAGGAGGAGGTTTGTAGGACTCTGGTTCAGTAGTCATGGACACACAACATTGGCCATTAGACGAGGGTCCTGCGAAAAAAAAATTTTGTTCAACTCTATTAATAATTTCTGTAGAGCAGGTTAGCAAATTAATGGAGAAAGGGAAAAGATCATCATGGTAGTAAGGCCACGAACGAAAAGAAGAATTAAAGTAATCAGGTAATCGGTGGAGGTCCTGCTGTGGGGATACTGGACGCGATAATCCGCTTTATTCTACACACCTTCAAATGAGAAGAAAATAAAAACAAACCCATGGTGTAACGTATCTCCAAGAAACGATCACGGGAAGAGAGGACTTTACTCGGATGGGCGATAGTGGGAATCCACCGGTCACCAAGGACTAGATGGAAGGCATGATGACTACTTGTGGTTTGGAGGAGCACTCATATAGAGACCAGGCGAAGAAATGAGGAAACTCTACTGTTGGCATTGGAGAATCTTCGGTTTAGCACCAGGTTCCCATTGAAAATACAATGAAAAGTCTCGAAAATCAGAATCTGAAGTGTCTACTCCACTTCTTAGGTACATGGTGCTGCCCGGGCCAAGTTCAATACATCGAGTCCATAGCTTCCACCAAGTCCCTATATGGTCCTCCGAAGTTTATGGAGGTGATGGTCACCAGGTTGCAAACGTGCCCAATTCTTTCACGTCTTGGTAACTTTCCCCCCCATGGGCATATCCAGCACAGATGACGGACGCGGTCCAAAGCCTTCGACCCAGCTAGTTGGTATCAATGATTGCTTTTCCGTAAATAACAAGGAATTTGTCATTACCCTACTGCACAGATGACGGCAGAAAGCGTGCACTCATCATGGACAACGCTGGCTCTGATGGGATCTTCTACGATCTGTACACAACTGACCAACTCCCAGAATATCTACTGCTCTTTAACTGATTATTAGTGTACCGGAAGGACTACACACATCTCCCCAAAATATCTGTGTCACATATTATACCAGAAAGCTCTTAAAGGGAACGAGTCAGCAGAAAATTACTTTAAATCAAGTTTATGTTTCTTTTTTTTTTTTTCATACCACAAACAGTATTTAAATAAAGGAGGAGGTGAGCTGTGACATCACCTATTGTGAATGGTGGATCCTGTGTTATCTACTGTATATAGAGGTGTTATCAGTCATTGTACAGGAGGAGGAGGTGAGCTGTGACATCACCTATTGTGAATGGTGGGTTTTGTGTTATCTACTGTATATAGAGGTGTTATCAGTCATTGTACAGGAGGAGGAGGTGAGCTGTGACATCACCTATTGTGAATGGTGGATCCTGTGTTATCTACTGTATATAGAGGTGTTATCAGTCATTGTACAGGAGGAGGAGGTGAGCTGTGACATCACCTATTGTGAATGGTGGATCCTGTGTTATCTACTGTATATAGAGGTGTTATCAGTCATTGTGCAGGAGGAGGAGGTGAGCTGTGACATCACCTATTGTGAATGGTGGATCCTGTGTTATCTACTGTATATAGAGGTGTTATCAGTCATTGTACAGGAGGAGGTGAGCTGTGACATCACCTATTGTGAATGGTGGATCCGGTGTTATATATAAAGATCGTGCCCTCTTGGAAAGACCATTAAAAAAATTAACACTCAACAAAGAGGTCCAAATATCTTGCACCATATGGTGGATTATTTTCTTTAAAGCAGAAAACTCAGGATAGCTGTAGGCACAAATCAAGAGCAAAGACTGGTCATTCCTGACCTGGTGACGGGTCATCTTTAAAGAAAAACGTGTTTAAAGTGAAATGGAGCAAAGATCCCAAATTAGACAAGCTGTAGAAATACGGCGCTGTGTGACTGTATGTCCTATGGATATCTGTTTCTAGACCGTGCTATTCCTCTGTTATTCCTCCTGGAATAGTATGAATGAATTGACATCCCAGCTTTCTAATAGCTTGTGTTTCTACGTACTTAGACACACGTTTCGTGAATACGGTATATGCTATATGCATTTCCCGGAGGAATAACAAAACGCAGAGTTCTAAAATTATCACCATAATTTTTGGAGATGGGAATAAACGGCGCCTACAAGTGGAAACCGCGGCGGTGCAGAGAACCCTCTGTGCTGAATTACGAGAAAGTTCACATGTCTGCGGGGGACGGGTATAATTCACGTCGTAACAGACTCCATTGTCACTTAACAGGAATGCGTGACACGGATCGCTGCAGAAGCCGGATATCAACGCGAAGAAAACAAGCGTAAAATGCCAGCACAAAGTACGTGACTCATCCATGTCACCCGGCAGAGAGGGCACGGACCGGCGCCAGGCATCCGAATACCGCAAGGAAAAGCCACAGCGAACCTGGACCTGTCCTGACAGCAACATCCACCCACTTATCCCATACCAGCTGCCGAGACTGCAAGAAATTAGGAAGGTCACAGGGCGAAATCTCCAGCAGAGGAGAAGGGAAGCTGGGAGAAAGTTGGACCCCGGCTCCTTCATAAAAATGTATCCATAAGAGAGAGATATATATATATATATATATATATATATATATATATATATATATATATATATATATATATATATATATATATATATATATTTTATTAGATGGTGGCCCGATTCTAACGCATCGGGTATTCTATAATATGCATGTCCACGTAGTATATTGCCCAGCGACGGAGTAAACAGCACAGAGCCATGTATATATATAAAATGTATATATATTTTAAATTTACACAAAAATTTAAAATAACCAATAAATTTCGTTCAACTTCACTATTGTGTTCCACTTGTTGTTGATTCTTCACCAAAAATGTAAATTTGGTATCTTTATGTTCGATGCATGATATGTGGGAAAAGGTTGTAAAGTTCCAGGGGGCCGAATACTTTCACATGGCACTGTAATATATGTAAATTATATATATATATATATATATATATATATATATATATATATATATATATATATATATATATATATATATATACACACACACACATATATATCCATATATATATATATACATATATATACACACACACACACACACATTATCATAGATAATTCCTCGTGCATTCCTCAACCATGAATCTGCAAAAACCCTAGTCCATGCCCTCATCATCTCTCGCCTTGACTACTGTAACCTCCTGCTCTGTGGCCTCCCCGCTAACACTCTCGCACCCCTCCAATCTATTCTAAACTCTGCTGCCCGACTAATCCACCTGTCCCCCCGCTATTCCCCGGCCTCTCCCCTCTGTCAATCCCTTCACTGGCTCCCCATTGCCCAGAGACTCCACTACAAAACCCTAACCATGACGTACAAAGCCATCCACAACCTGTCTCCTCCATACATCTGTGACCTCGTCTCCCGGTACTTACCTACCCGCAACCTCCGATCCTCACAAGATCTCCTACTCTACTCCCCTCTTATATCCTCTTCCCACAATCGTATACAAGATTTCTCTCGCGTATCACCCCTACTCTGGAACCCTCTACCACAACACATCAGACTCTCGTCTACCATCGAAACCTTCAAAAAGAACCTGAAGACCCACCTCTTCAGACAAGCCTACAACCTGCAGCTACCACCGATCGACCAAACCGCTGCATGACCATCTCTACCCTCACCTACTGTATTCTCACCCATCCCTTGTAGATTGTGAGCCCTCGCGGGCAGGGTCCTCATTCCTCCTGTACCAGTTATGACTTGTATTGTTTAAGATTATTGTACTTGTTTTCATTATGTATACCCCTCCTCACATGTAAAGCGCCATGGAATAAATGGCGCTATAACAATAAATAATAATAATAATAATAATAATAATAATAATAGATGGATATTGTCAGATTGTGCTCGTAAAACAAGCACTTTTGCAATTTACTTCTTATTAAAATTTTCAACCGTTCTAAATTCATTAACACTTTTAATTCCGTTGCCTAAGAGACCGACCACCGCTGCTGTCAAGCGAGTAAACACTGCCGCTGTCTAGAGTGTAAACACTGCGCGGATGCTAGTCGGGATTAGGAGGTAACTGGCCGGCTTCATAACAGTGCGTAAAAACGCAATAGAAAAGAGATTGTAAGCACTGCACGTGATCTGTTCTCTAACAACGATGGTCGGTCTCCAAGGCAACGAGCTGTAAACAACCACACAAAAAAAGTTAGTGTCTTAATAAGCGGTAAATTGCAAAACTGATAGCTTGTTTTTACCAGCATTATCTAAATTCACAAATAATGCCCCCAAATCTGCTAATGGAAATAGATACAACTGGACAAGACTGATGATGGCCGCTCGGATCAGTATACAGAGCCTCAATCCGACCAAAGGTATGTAAGGACATGGGAGATCACTCTGAAGTGAAAGGGTCTGACCACTGATAATGATGCCCCGTAATTTTTTGTTTTGTTCCATCTCTAAGACACGGCCCCATATTTTCGCAATATAAATGCAACATGGAGAACCTCGGGGGCGGGGTCATCTTGAAAACACCCACAGAAGAGCTGAGGCCAACGCCCACTTAGCTAATAAAACAACAGAGATGAGAACGGTGAATCTCAGGAAGGGAGAGGCACAGGAAGAAATTAAAAACATCGCCAGATTCAGGAGAACACCGGCATTTACACCTTGTAAATAAAATTACATATTTAAGGAATGCGACAAGTTCTTTTTAAGAAAGGCATGGAGTCTTATGGACATGTGAATTAGCTCAATCCAGGAGGAACGGGAAAGTATTTCATTACTGAGACTTTTTGGAGGCAGTCACCCTTCGTTAGTGCCCAGCCCTTGTAACATGCCCCAGTCCTTGCACCTAATTCCTGGCAGGACTCCATACCCATCCTCCATTGCAACACAGTCCTGGGTCCATCAGACCTTCGTTTCTGCTGATCCTTGGGACATTATCCTCAAAAAGAGCGATTGAGTCAAGTTCAGAATCAATGTCAATCAGATGAACCGTTTTATGAATTGCGGCTCATTGATTGCTGGAGAAAGAGTCAAGATAAGAGAGGTCAAGACAAGGTTGTCTGTTATGCAGCTTCAGTAAAAGCCACTAAAAAAAAAAATCAAGTAAAGATGTAACGGGATCGAGTTTAATTAGATTATACTCCTACATTCTGTGTGCAGGAACCCTAGGATCAACACTGACAACTATGGCAGCAACCACGTTCTATCTAGAAGTCTTGGCCCCACAGTGACAGCTGTTTCTCTCTGTTCTTTGCAGTATAGACTGTGACAGACTGAGCAGAGTCATTTCATTATTATGTGAGAGTGGGAAAGTTAACGTGACCCTCCAACTCAAACCTAAACGTGACAATGCTTTTCCCATGCTTAGTCACCAGACCTGGTGCCCCCCGTTCTGTTGTCGTTGCCTCTCTATCTGTTTGGTGGTCTCATTCGCCTTTACTTCAAAATGGCCAATTTAGAGGCATGGGGAGAACTATAAGCAGCTTGAATCAAGCCTCTTCTGACTTTTTCCTGCCGGGGGATGAACATAAAACAGTCATCATTTCCCGGAAGCTCCCCACGTCTTTGCAGTGGCCATCATTTTGCAGCAAAGGCAAATAAGGCCACAAAGCAGACAGAGAGGCAACGACCTAGAGCACCATGTCTGGTGATTAAATATGGAAAATATATAGTCACACTAAAGTTCCACTTGCAGGGTCAATTTAACTTTCGAAGCCTAAAAATAATAATGAGATGACTCTGCTCAATGTGTCACAGTCTATGCTGCAAAGTCAAAAATATATTTTTTACTGTCCAGTGGTCAAAACATTTTTTGGATAGTAAGAGTATGGACATGTAGCTGCATTATATAAGATCCTTTTAAGTTGATGCGACAGATCAATATATCAGAGAAGTTGTCCTAAACTCACAACGTGCGATGCAACGGAAATCCTTCTCCTCCAGAACAATCTGTGAAAAAAACAAACACATCTGGCAACAAAACTGAGCATTTCTTTTCACGTGGAGAACACAAGAGACGATAAAAAATTACAACGGTAACTCTATAAAAATAATGACATGTTGCACAGTAACCGCCCGGAAGGTTAAGTAGTCATCTGGAGGGAGCGTCCTCCTGACAAAGCGACTCGTGTACATAAACTCTCAATAGAAGTGTCCTGGCCAACAACAACCAGCGTCGGGCTTATAAATGCTAAATTATCAGCACGTCCAGCGTGTCCACGTCTGAGTACCATCCTGGAGGCCCAGCGTGTCCACGTCTGAGTACCATCCTGGAGGTCCAGCGTGTCCACGTCTGAGTACCATCCTGGAGGTCCAGCGTGTCCACGTCTGAGTACCATCCTGGGGGTCCAGTGTGTCCACTCTGAGTACCATCTAGGAGCTCAGCTTGGATACACTGCATAGAACAAGCGGAGTTGGGCCCTGTTCCCAACAGAGCGCAGAGCCTCTGCACCAGTTGTGTTGAGGTTTCATTATCAACAGATTTTTCTTAAACGACTGCAGAATTGGTGCCATCTTCAGTTCTTGAACTGAGACGTTCTACATGACAGATCTGAGGATTATACCCACCCACAGACTATAGGGATGAGTGGTGCATTATAGGATTACAATAAGCCATAAACAATATTCTGCGCTCTATGCAGTTTGTAGGCACGAAATGTCCGGAGGTGAAGGTGACCGGGACCTGCACGTGGTCTGTGCAACAGCTCCTACATGATCTCACTATCTAATGATCGAAGGAGAGCAACACGTGTACATACATTACTGATCCTGAGTTACATCCTGCATTATACCCCAGAGCTGCACTCAGTATTCTGCTGGTGCAGTCACTGTACATACATTACATTACTGATCCTGAGTTACATCCTGTATTATACCCCAGAGCTGCACTCACTATTCTGCTGGTGTAGTCACTGTACATACATTATATTACTGATCCTGAGTTACATTCTGTATTATACTCCAGAGCTGCACGCACTATTCTGCTAGTGCAGTCACTGTGTACATACATTACATTACTGATCCTGAGTTACATCCTGCATTATACTCCAGAGCTGCACTCACTATTCTGCTGGTGCAGTCACTGTGTACATACATTACGTTACTTGTTATGACCTGGTGGTCAGGACAATAATGGACCTGGTGGTTAAGAGCACACGGAATGACCTGATAGTTACTGACAATATAGGACGAGCTCTGGGACGTGGGAACTCTGCTGACCGCAATCCCTAATCCTATCAACCACACTAGAAATAGCCGTGGATTGCTCCTAACGCTCCCTATGCAACTCGGCACAGCCTAAGGAACTAGCTAGCCCTAAAGAAAGAAAAATAAAGCCTACCTTGCCTCAGAGAAATTACCCAAAGGAAAAGGCAGCCCTCCACATATAATGACTGTGAGTAAAGATGAAAATACAAACACAGAGATGAAATAGATTAAGCAAAGTGAGGCCCGACTTACTGAACAGACTAAGGATAGGAAAGGTAGCTTTGCGGTCAGCACAAAAACCTACAAAAAGACCAAGCAGAGGGCGCAAAAAGACCCTCCGTACCGACCTAACGGCACGGAGGTACACCCTCTGCGTCCCAGAGCTTCCAGCGAGCAGTAAAAAACAAATTGACAAGCTGGACAGAAAAAAACAGCAAACAAATAGCAAAGAGGAACTTAGCTATGCAGAGCAGCAGGCCACAGGAACGATCCAGGAGGAAACAGGTCCAATACTAGAACATTGACTGGAGTGAGTCGGTGCGGAGGCGCTCCCTCTGCGTCCCAGAGCTTCCAGCAAGCAAGACAACAAAAATAGCAAGCTGGACAGAAAAATAGCAAACCAGAGAAAAACAAGCAGTCACTTAGCTTCTGCTGGGAAGACAGGTCACAAGAACGATCCAGGAGTGAACTAAACCAATACTGGAACATTGACAGGTGGCCTGGAGCAAAGATCTAAGTGGAGTTAAATAGAGCAGCCAGCTAACGAATTAACCTCGTCACCTGAGGAAGGAAACTCAGAAACACCCACAGCCACCAGAGAAAGTCCATAGACAGAACCAGCCGAAGTACCATTCATGACCACAGGAGGGAACCCGACAACAGAATTCACAACAGTTACTGATCCTGAGTTACATCCTGTATTATACCCCAGAGCTGCATTCACTGTTCTGCTGGTGTCGTCACTGTGTACATACATTACTGATTCCGAGTTACACCCTGTATTATACCCCAGAGCTGCACTCACTGTTCTGCTTGTGCAGTCACCGTGTACCTACATTACTGATCCCGAGTTACACCCTGTATTATACCCCAGAGCTGCACTCACTGTTCTGCTGGTGGAGTTGCTGTAAGCCCCCATGCACATTAGATAGTGGTTTTGCTGACAGCTCCTGGAGAAGAAATGGGCAGGCAGTCAGAAATCCAACATGTCGGATCCATCTGCCCCTGACACCCCGTCTGGAGAGAGTGGGCCCCCATACACACTGCTCCTCCCGCTGTCACCGGGATCATGTGACTTTTGCCTTCGGTTCTGTCTGATAACAAAAACAGGACTGTCTCTAATAGCAACTGGAAAAACATACCTTCCTGCCCATAGCAACCAATCGCAGAGCAGTTTTAATTTCTTAAAGAGTTCTTGAAAAATAAAAGCTGCGCTGTGATTGGTTGCTATGGCCAACAAAAACAGGTTCTCATCTACTCAGGTCATAACTCACAGTTGGTGTTGCCCGTAGCAACCAGTCACATTACAGCCAAAATTAATCTAAAAATAAAAGCTGGCCTCTGATTGGCCAAGATTGGCTCCCTGATGATTCGCAGGCCAGCAGAGGGTTTGCTTTCTGGAATGTACAGATGCCAGGGTGACAGTCTGCGGTGCCCATCAGCCACACACAGGTGCTCTTAAAGGTGATGGACTTGTGAGGCACCGGAGCCTCCAACCTCAAAGCCGCAGAGTCTACACACACTGCTGCACAACCTCTAATAATCCACCTACACTGCTGCAGAACCTCTTGATATTGTCATCCACTGCTGCACAACCTCTAATAATCCACCTACACTGCTGCAGAACCTCTTGATATTGTCATCCACTGCTGCACAACCTCTAATAATCCACCTACACTGCTGCAGAACCTCTTGGTAGTCTGATAAGTCACATACACTACTACAAAACCTCTAATAATCCCCCCTATACTGCTGCAGAACCTCTTGATATTGTCATCCACTGCTGCACAACCTCTAATAATCCACCTACACTGCTGCAGAACCTCTTGGCAGTCTCATACACTACTACAAAACCTCTAATAATCCCCCCTATACTGCTGCAGAACTTCTTGATATTGTCATCCACTGCTGCAGAACCTCTTGGAATCTCCAGACACTGCTGCAGAACCACTTGAATTTGTCATCTGCTGTTGCAGAACCCCTTACAATCCTCCTATACTGCTGCAGAACACCTTGAAATAAGCATGCACTGATGCAGACCCTCTTGACAATGTCATGTACTGCTGCAGAACCTCTTGAATGCTCATGCACTCCGCAGAACCTCTAAAAATTCTTATATGCTGCTGCAGGACCTCTTGGTATTCTCATGTACTGCTGCAGAACCTCTTGACGTTTTCATGCAGTCTACAGAACCTGGAAAAACGCTTATATGCTGCTGCAGAACCTCTTGGAATAGGATCTGTACATTGCACAGAACGTCTTACAAGCTGTATAAACTGCTGCGGAACCTCTTGGAATAGCCATAAGTCATTCCTGTAAATTCCAATACCACGGAGCTCTGTAGCCTGAGCCGCCCACAAAGAGGTTCTGCATCAGCAGCAGCATCATCATCCTCCCCATGTATAGGTGATGGTCCGGCCCCGCATACGGCGCACAATGGAGGCGGCACCGCGGTACTTACAGCCAGGAGGCAGATGCCCGCAGCAGCAGAGGTCCGGGGGCTGCAGCCCTCCCTCTCCCCGGTGCCCCCCATGTCCCGGGCGGTGTGGGGTTAGCTCATGCCCCGTGCAGGGCTCAGCAGTAGCCCGGCTGGGCGGAGGAGTGGCCGAGCTCCGGCAGGGCAGGCTGGCCGCGGGGCAGGGTGGCACAGAGACCGGCGGCCATCCCTGAGCCGGAGCCGCCGCTCTCACCGGCAGTAAGGGCAGCGGAGGAATGAGCCGACAGTGACAGGCGGCGGAGAGCAAGCGCACGACTCCGCCCACCCGCTGTGACGTCACAATGAAACTCAGGCTGGCCCCGCCCAGGTCCTGCGGCCACCATGAGCTCAGCGCGCAGTCATCGCCATTGTCACCTGCCCCGGCCGGGGAGAAGCAGCACCGGGACCGTCCGCACCGGGACCGTCCGTCCATGGAAAGGCCCTGTGTACACATAACACATGGAAATGGCCCCAAATCATCACACAGCGGGGGTATAACCCGCCGGGATCAGAGGTGTGATGGGCAAAGATGATGGGAAGGCAAATTATATTCCTACTAGATTGTGGCCCGATTCTAACGCATCGGGTATCCTAGAATATGCATGTGCCCATAGTATATGGACAATGATGATTCCAGAATTCGCGGCAGACTGTGCCCGTCGCTGATTGGTCGAGGCAACCTTTATGACATCGTCGCCATGGCAACCATTATGACATCTACGTCGATACTGTGCCCGTCGCTGATTGGTCGAGGCAAATTTCCGGCAGACTGTGCCCGTCGCTGATTGGTCGAGGCAACCTTTATGACATCATCGTCGCCATGCTGTGCCCGTCGCTGATTGGTCGAGGCCTGACGGCCTCGACCAATCAGAGACGCGGGATTTCCAGGACAGACAGACAGACGGAAAAACCCTTAGACAATTATATATATAGATAGGTCATCTATAGGTTACGCTGACACTGCCCATGTGTAATGATATCAGTCTCTATAGGTTACGCTGACACTGCCCCTGTGTAATGATATCAGTCTATAGGTTACGCTGACACTGCCCATGTGTAATGATATCAGTCTCTATAGGTTACGCTGACACTGCCCATGTGTAATGATATCAGTCTCTATAGGTTCCGCTGACACTGCCCATGTGTAATGATATCAGTCTCTATAGGTTACGCTGACACTGCCCATATGTAATGATATCGGTCTATAGGTTACGCTGACACTGCCCATGTGTAATGATATCAGTCTATAGGTTACGCTGGCACTGCCCATGTGTAATGATATCAGTCTATAGGTTACGCTGACACTGCCCATGTGTAATGATACCGGTCTCTATAGGTTACGCTGACACTGCCCATGTGTAATGATATCGGTCTCTATAGGTTACGCTGACACTGCCCATGTGTAATGATATCGGTCTCTATAGGTTACGCTGGCACTGCCCATGTGTAATGATATCAGTCTATAGGTTACGCTGACACTGCCCATGTGTAATGATACCGGTCTCTATAGGTTACGCTGACACTGCCCATGTGTAATGATATCAGTCTCTATAGGTTACGCTGGCACTGCCCATGTGTAATGATATCAGTCTATAGGTTACGCTGACACTGCCCATGTGTAATGATACCGGTCTCTATAGGTTACGCTGACACTGCCCATGTGTAATGATATCGGTCTCTATAGGTTACGCTGACACTGCCCATGTGTAATGATATCAGTCTCTATAGGTTCCGCTGACACTGCCCATGTGTAATGATATCAGTCTATAGGTTACGCTGACACTGCCCATGTGTAATGATACCGGTCTCTATAGGTTACGCTGACACTGCCCATGTGTAATGATATCAGTCTCTATAGGTTACGCTGGCACTGCCCATGTGTAATGATATCAGTCTATAGGTTACGCTGACACTGCCCATGTGTAATGATACCGGTCTCTATAGGTTACGCTGACACTGCCCATGTGTAATGATATCGGTCTCTATAGGTTACGCTGACACTGCCCATGTGTAATGATATCGGTCTCTATAGGTTCCGCTGACACTGCCCATGTGTAATGATATCAGTCTCTATAGGTTCCGCTGACACTGCCCATGTGTAATGATATCAGTCTCTATAGGTTCCGCTGACACTGCCCATGTGTAATGATATCAGTCTCTATAGGTTCCGCTGACACTGCCCATGTGTAATGATATCGGTCTCTATAGGTTACGCTGACACTGCCCATGTGTAATGATATCAGTCTCTGTAGGTTACGCTGACACTGCCCATGTGTAATGATATCAGTCTCTATAGGTTACGCTGACACTGCCCATGTGTAATGATATCAGTCTCTATAGGTTCCGCTGACACTGCCCATGTGTAATGATATCAGTCTCTGTAGGTTACGCTGACACTGCCCATGTGTAATGATATCAGTCTCTATAGGTTCCGCTGACACTGCCCATGTGTAATGATATCAGTCTCTATAGGTTCCGCTGACACTGCCCATGTGTAATGATATCAGTCTCTATAGGATACGCTGACACTGCCCATGTGTAATGATATCAGTCTCTATAGGTTACGCTGACACCGCCCATGTGTAATTATATCAGTCTCTATAGGTTACGCTGACACCGCCCATGTGTAATGATATCGGTCTCTATAGGATACGCTGACACTGCCCATGTGTAATGATATCAGTCTCTATAGGTTACGCTGACACCGCCCATGTGTAATTATATCAGTCTCTATAGGTTACTGTTATGGCTGGCAATCAGGCAACACAGCGTGCAGTAATCAGCGCACATACAGAGATCTGGCAATAACCAAAAACAATAGGACGAGCTCTGAGACGTGGAATCTCTGTAGACTGCAGTACCTGATCTATCCTCACACAACTATAAGCAGCAGTGGATTGCGCCTATAACTACCTATGCAACTCGGCACTGCCTGAGGAGCTGACTAGCCTGAAGATAGAAATACAAGCCTGACTTACCTCAGAGAAATACCCCAAAGGAATAGGCAGCCCCCCACATATAATGACTGTTAGCAAGATGAAAAGACAAACGTAGGAATGAAATAGATTCAGCAAAGTGAGGCCCGATATTCTAGACAGAGCGAGGATAGCAAAGAGAACTATGCAGTCTACAAAAAACCCTAAAACGAAAACCACGCAAAGGGGCAAAAAGACCCACCGTGCCGAACTAACGGCACGGCGGTGCACCCCTCTGCTTCTCAGAGCTTCCAGCAAAAGACAATAGCAAGCTGGACAGAAAAAACAGAAAACAAACTAGAAGCACTTATCTAGCAGAGCAGCGGGCCCAAGGAAAGATGCAGTAGCTCAGATCCAACACTGGAACATTGACAAGGAGCAAGGAAGACAGACTCAGGTGGAGCTAAATAGCAAGGCAGCCAACGAGCTCACCAAAACACCTGAGGGAGGAAGCCCAGAGACTGCAATACCACTTGTGACCACAGAAGTGAACTCAGCCACAGAATTCACAACAGGTTACGCTGACACTGCCCATGTGTAATGATATCAGTCTCTATAGGTTACGCTGGCACTGCCCATGTGTAATGATATCGGTCTCTATAGGTTACGCTGGCACTGCCCATGTGTAATGATATCAGTCTCTATAGGTTACGCTGGCACTGCCCATGTGTAATGATATCGGTCTCTATAGGTTACGCTGACACTGCCCATGTGTAATGATATCGGTCTCTATAGGTTACGCTGACACTGCCCATGTGTAATGATATCGGTCTCTATAGGTTACGCTGGCACTGCCCATGTGTAATGATATCGGTCTCTATAGGTTACGCTGACAGTGCCCATGTGTAATGATATCAGTCTCTATAGGTTACGCTGACACTGCCCATGTGTAATGATATCAGTCTCTATAGGTTACGCTGACACTGCCCATGTGTAATGATATCAGTCTCTATAGGTTACGCTGACACTGCCCATGTGTAATGATATCAGTCTCTATAGGTTCCGCTGACACTGCCCATGTGTAATGATATCAGTCTCTATAGGTTCCGCTGACACTGCCCATGTGTAATGATATCGGTCTCTATAGGTTCCGCTGACACTGCCCATGTGTAATGATATCAGTCTCTATAGGTTACGCTGACACTGCCCATGTGTAATGATATCAGTCTCTATAGGTTAGGCTGACACTGCCCATGTGTAATGATATCGGTCTCTATAGGTTACGCTGACACTGCCCATGTGTAATGATATCAGTCTCTATAGGTTACGCTGACACTGCCTATGTGTAATGATATCAGTCTCTGTAGGTTACACTGACACTGCCCATGTGTAATGATATCAGTCTGTATAGGTTACGCTGACACTGCCCATGTGTAATGATATCAGTCTCTATAGGTTATGCTGACACTGCCCATGTGTAATGATATCGGTCTCTATAGGTTCCGCTGACACTGCCCATGTGTAATGATATCAGTCTCTGTAGGTTACGCTGACACTGCCCATGTGTAATGATATCAGTCTCTATAGGTTAGGCTGACACTGCCCATGTGTAATGATATCGGTCTCTATAGGTTACGCTGACACTGCCCATGTGTAATGATATCGGTCTCTATAGGTTCCGCTGACACTGCCCATGTGTAATGATATCGGTCTCTATAGGTTCCGCTGACACTGCCCATGTGTAATGATATCAGTCTCTATAGGTTACGCTGACACCGCCCATGTGTAATGATATCGGTCTCTATAGGTTACGCTGACACTGCCCATGTGTAATGATATCAGTCTCTATAGGTTACACTGACACTGCCCATGTGTAATGATATCAGTCTCTATAGGTTACGCTGACACTGCCCATGTGTAATGATATCAGTATAGGATACGCTGACACTGCCCATGTGTAATGATATCAGTCTCTTTAGGTTACGCTGACACTGCCCATGTGTAATGATATCAGTATAGGATACGCTGACACTGCCCATGTGTAATGATATCAGTCTCTATAGGTTACGCTGACACTGCCCATGTGTAATGAGATCAGTCTCTAAAGGTTACGCTGACACTGCCCATGTGTAATGAGATCAGTCTCTAAAGGTTACGCTGACACTGCCCATGTGTAATGATATCAGTCTCTATAGGTTACGCTGACACTGCCCATGTGTAATGATATCAGTCTCTATAGGTTACGCTGACACTGCCCATGTGTAATGATATCGGTCTCTATAGGTTACGCTGACACTGCCCATGTGTAATGATATCAGTCTCTATAGGTTACGCTGACACTGCCCATGTGTAATGATATCAGTCTCTATAGGTTACGCTGACACTGCCCATGTTTAATGATATCAATCTCTATAGGTTACGCTGACACTGCCCATGTGTAATGATATCAGTCTCTATAGGTTACGCTGACACTGCCTATGTGTAATGATATCAGTCTATAGGTTACGCTGACACTGCCCATGTGTAATGATATCAGTCTCTATAGGTTACGCTGACACTGCCCATGTGTAATGATATCAGTCTCTATAGGTTACGCTGACACTGCCCATGTGTAATGATATCGGTCTCTATAGGATACGCTGACACTGCCCATGTGTAATGATATCAGTCTCTATAGGTTACGCTGACACTGCCTATGTGTAATGATATCAGTCTCTGTAGGTTACGCTGACACTGCCCATGTGTAATGATATCAGTCTCTATAGGTTCCGCTGACACTGCCCATGTGTAATGATATCAGTCTCTGTAGGTTATGCTGACACTGCCCATGTGTAATGATATCGGTCTCTATAGGTTCCGCTGACACTGCCCATGTGTAATGATATCAGTCTCTGTAGGTTACGCTGACACTGCCCATGTGTAATGATATCAGTCTCTATAGGTTAGGCTGACACTGCCCATGTGTAATGATATCGGTCTCTATAGGTTACGCTGACACTGCCCATGTGTAATGATATCGGTCTCTATAGGTTCCGCTGACACTGCCCATGTGTAATGATATCAGTCTGTGTAGGTTACGCTGACACTGCCCATGTGTAATGATATCAGTCTCTATAGGTTACGCTGACACCGCCCATGTGTAATGATATCGGTCTCTATAGGTTACGCTGACACTGCCCATGTGTAATGATATCAGTCTCTATAGGTTACACTGACACTGCCCATGTGTAATGATATCAGTCTCTATAGGTTACGCTGACACTGCCCATGTGTAATGATATCAGTATAGGATACGCTGACACTGCCCATGTGTAATGATATCAGTCTCTTTAGGTTACGCTGACACTGCCCATGTGTAATGATATCAGTATAGGATACGCTGACACTGCCCATGTGTAATGATATCAGTCTCTATAGGTTACGCTGACACTGCCCATGTGTAATGAGATCAGTCTCTAAAGGTTACGCTGACACTGCCCATGTGTAATGATATCAGTCTCTATAGGTTACGCTGACACTGCCCATGTGTAATGATATCAGTCTCTATAGGTTACGCTGACACTGCCCATGTGTAATGATATCAGTCTCTATAGGTTCCGCTGACACTGCCCATGTGTAAAGATATCGGTCTCTATAGGTTCCGCTGATACTGCCCATGTGTAATGATATCAATCTCTATATGTTACGCTGACACTGCCCATGTGTAATGATATCAGTCTCTATAGGTTACGCGCCAATTTGTAACCAGAACTGATCGGTGTGGATTTTCCAGGTGCTGAAGTGGTGTGAGGTTTGATAATGGACCCAGTGGCTACAGAGCCGTCATCAAGTTCCTTTACTTGAAAGGCTGCACACCAAAGAAGACGTTCGAGGAGATGATGGAGGTTTATGGTGATGATTCCATCATATGATGGAGTCAACAACTGGCATCGTCATTTCAAATGTGGTTGGACTTCGGTGCAAACAGCTCCAATTCCAGGGCGACCCCACTCTGTCATTGATGAACACACCATCCAGTGGAGGTTGCCATTTTGGAAAATCACCGCATAACCATTCACCACCTCGCCCAATATATCAAGATTAGTATCATCCCTGACCATCTTCACATGCATGAGGCATCCGCTCGCTGGGTTCCCCGGCTGCTCACACCTTTCCAGAAGCAGGAACGAGTCGAATGCTCTCAGGCTCTATTGACGATGTGCCATGGAAACCAGGAGGACTTCTCCAACAGACTGATCACACAGGATGAAAGCCGGGTCCATCACTATGATGCTGAGACTAAATTCCAGTCAATGGAAGCATCATGACTCACCACCTCCAGAGAAGGCACGTGCCCAACCCTCAGCAGGAAGGTCTTGCTCACAGTATTTTGGGACCAGCACAGAGTAGTATTGATGGATTTCCCAGCAAAGGTACCATGATCACTGGGGCATACTATGCTTTACTGCTGCAGAACTTGCTGGAGGCCATCAAAACCAAGAGACGTGACATGCTCACCAAAGGTGCCCGCCTTCTGCTTGACAATGCATCAGCTCACAACTCACATGTTGCCCAAATGGAAGCATTCCCCTGTGTCTTTGAAATTCTATTGCATCCCCCTTATTCACCCGACCTCGCACCATCAGACTGCCACCTCTTTCCAACAATGAAGTTAGTGATGAAGGTCAAGCATTTTCCAGATGATGAGACTCTGATTTCTGAAGTCACAATGTGGCTTATGGAGCAGCCTGTCAACTTCTACAAGCAATTAAAACATGACTGTAGTTTATCCCATCTTTGGGAAACAGAGTTCCAATTCCCTAGCCACACGAAGGCCTGATTATTGCCACACCTGTTCTCAATCAAGAAATCACCTAAATAGGACCTGCCTGACAAACTGAAGTAGACCAAAAGATCCTCAACAACTAGACATCATCCAAAGAAATTCTGGAATAAATGAGAAACAAAGTAATTGAGATCTATCCATCTGCAATAGGTTATAAAGCCATGTCTAAATCTTTGGGACTCCAGCGAACCACAGTGAGGTGAACCTTCCCATGAGTGGTCAGCCGACCGACATTACCCCAAGAGCGCAGCGATGACTAATCCAAGAGGTCACAAAAAAGATCCAAAGAACTGCAGGCCTCACTTGCCTCAGTTAAGGTCAGTTTTTATGACTCCACTATAAGAAAGAGACTGGGCAAAAAAGACCTGCATGGCAGAGTTCAAAGACGAAAACCACTGCTGAGCAATAACAACATAAAGGCTTGTCTTAATTTTACCAGAAAAAAAACATCTTGATGATCCCCAAGATTTTTGGGAGAATGCTCTGTGGAATGATGAGACAAAAGTTGAACTTTTTGGAAGGTGTATGTCTCATTATATCTGGCGTAGGAGTAACAGCATTTCAGAAAAGGATCATCATACCAACACTAAAATATGGTGGTGGTAGTGTCATTGTCTCGGGCTGTTTTCTTGCTTCAGGACCTTGAAGACTTGCCTTGAATTCTGCAGTCTATCAAAAAATCCTGAAGGAGAATGTTTGTCCATCTGTTCATGACCTGAAGCTGAAGCTTGGGTTATGCAGCAGGACACTGATCCAAAACATGCCAGCAAGTCCACCTCTAAATGGCTTAAGAAAAACAAAATTAAGACATTAGAATGGCCTAGTCAAAGTCCTGACCGTAATTCGATTGAGATGCTGTGGCATGACCTTAAAACGCCGGTTCATGCTCGGAAACCCTCCAATGTAGCTGAATTCCAACAATTCTGCAAAGATGAGTGGGCCAAAATTTATCCAGGGCGTTGTAAAAGACTCATTGCCAGTTATAACAAACGCTTAATTGCAGTTGTTGCTGCTAATGGTGGCCCAACCAGTTATTAGGTTTAGGGGGCAAACATTTTTTAACACAGGACCCTGTAGGCTTGGATTTCTTTTTCCCTTAATAATAATAATTTTATTTCTATAGCGCCGACATATTTCGCAGCACTTTACATTTTAGAGGGGACTTGTATAGACAACATTACAGCATAACAATAAACGCAGTGCCTTGCAAAAGTATTCGGCTCCCTGGAACTTTTCAACCTTCCCACATATCATGTGTCAAACATGATACCAAACGTAAATTTTTGGTGAAGAATCAACAAGTGGAACACAATTGTGAAGTTGAGCGAAATTTATTGGTTATTTTAAATTTTTCTGGAAATTCCAAAACTAAAAAGTGGCTCGTGCAATATTATTCGGCCCCTTTACTTTCAGTGCAGAAGTTCATTGTGGATCTCTGAATGATCCAACGTTGTCCTAAATGCCTAATGATGATAAATATAATCCACCGGTGTGTAATCAAGTCTCCGTATAAATGCACCTGCTCTGTGATAGTCTCAGGGTTCTGTTTGAAGCACAGAGAGCATCATGAAGACCAAGGAACACCACAGGCAGGTCCGTGATACTGTTGTGGGTAAAATCCTGGAGGGCATTCTAAGGGACGCTATACTGGAGTATCTGAAGAGGAATAACCTCATGACCCAGTATCAGCACGGGTTTACTAGGGACCGTTCATGTCAGACTAATTTGATCAGTTTCTATGAAGAGGTAAGTTCCGGATTGGACCAAGGGAACCCAGTGGATGTAGTGTATATGGACTTTTCAAAAGCTTTTGATACTGTGCCACACAAAAGGTTGATACATAAAATGAGAATAATGGGGATAGGGGAAAATATGTGCAAGTGGGTTGAGAGCTGGCTCAGGGATAGGAAACAAAGGGTGGTTATTAATGGAGCATACTCGGACTGGGTCGCGGTTAGCAGTGGGGTACCACAGGGGTCAGTATTGGGCCCTCTTCTTTTTAACATATTTATTAATGACCTTGTAGGGGGCATTCAGAGTAGAATTTCAATATTTGCAGATGACACTAAACTCTGCAGGGTAATCAATACAGAGGAGGACAATTTTATATTACAGGATGATTTATGTAAACTAGAAGCTTGGGCTGATAAATGGCAAATGAGCTTTAATGGGGATAAATGTAAGGTCATGCACTTGGGTAGAAGTAATAAGATGTATAATTATGTGCTTAATTCTAAATCTCTGGGCAAAACCGTCAATGAAAAAGACCTGGGTGTATGGGTGGATGACAAACTTATATTCAGTGGCCAGTGTCAGGCAGCTGCTACAAAGGCAAATAAAATAATGGGATGCATTAAAAGAGGCATAGATGCTCATGAGGAGAATATAATTTTACCTCTATACAAGTCACTAGTTCGACCACACTTAGAATACTGTGCACAGTTCTGGTCTCCGGTGTTTAAGAAAGACATAGCTGAACTGGAGCGGGTGCAGAGAAGAGCGACCAAGGTTATTAGAGGACTGGGGGGTCTGCAATACCAAGATAGGTTATTACACTTGGGGCTATTTAGTTTGGAAAAACGAAGACTAAGGGGTGATCTTATTTTAATGTATAAATATATGAGGGGACAGTACAAAGACCTTTCTGATGATCTTTTTAATCATAGACCTGAAACAGGGACAAGGGGGCATCCTCTGCGGTTGGAGGAAAAAAGGTTTAAGCATAATAACAGACGCGGATTCTTTACTGTAAGAGCAGTGAGACTATGGAACTCTCTGCCGTATGATGTTGTAATGAGTGATTCATTACTTAAATTTAAGAGGGGACTGGATACCTTTCTGGAAAAGTATAATGTTACAGGGTATATACACTAGATTCCTTGATAGGGCGTTGATCCAGGGAACTAGTCTGATTGCTGTATGTGGAGTCGGGAAGGAATTTTTTTCCCCAATGTGGAGCTTACTCTTTGCCACATGGTTTTTTTTTGCCTTCCTCTGGATCAACATGTTAGGGCATGTTAGGTTAGGCTATGGGTTGAACTAGATGGACATATAGTCTTCCTTCAACCTTAATAACTATGTAACTATGTAACTATGTAAGTTAAAAGCCGCATTTGGATACAAAATGAATTCCTAAACTTTAAACAAGGAGCACTGTGCAAGCGATCATATTTACCACTGCAAATCTGCCAAGACCCGGCCGTCCCTCTAAACTTTCATCTCAAACAAGGAGAAGACTGATCAGAGACGCAGCCAAGAGGCCCATGATCACTCTGGATGAACTGCAGAGATCTACAGCTGAGGTAGGACAGTCTGTCCATAGGACAACAATCAGTCGTACACTGCACATATCTGGCCTTAATGGAAGAGTGGCAAAAAGAAAGCCATTTCTCAAAGATATCCATAAAAAGTGTCTTTTAAAGTTTGCAACAAGCCACCTGGGAGACACACCAAACATGTGGAAGAAGGTGCTCTGGTCAGATGAAACCAAAATCAAACTTTTTGGCAACAATGCCAAACGATGTTTGGCATAAAGACAACACAGCTCATCACCCTTAACACCCCATCCTCACTGTCAAACATGGTGGTGGCAGCATCATGGTTTGGGCCTGCTTTTCTTCAGCAGTGACAGGGAAGATGGTTAAAATTGATGGAAAGATGGATGGAGCCAAATACAGGACCATTCTTGAAGAAAACCTGTTGGATCTGCAAAAGACCTGAGGCTGGGACGGAGATTTGTCTTCCAAAAAGACAATGATCCCAAACATAAAGCAAAATCTACAATGGAATGGTTCACCATTGAAGCTCTAAAAAACTATAGGGAGAAAAATACTTTATCTAAAAAACTAATTAAAGCTGCCAAAAAGGAAACAGAGAAGCACATTGCTAAGGAGAGTAAAACTAATCCCAAACTGTTCTTCAACTATATCAATAGTAAAAGAATAAAAACTGAAAATGTAGGCCCCTTAAAAAATAGTGAGGAAAGAATGGTTGTAGATGACGAGGAAAAAGCGAACATATTAAACACCTTCTTCTCCACGGTATTCACAGTGGAAAATGAAATGCTAGGTGAAATCCCAAGAAACAATGAAAACCCTATATTAAGGGTCACCAATCTAACCCAAGAAGAGGTGCGAAACCGGCTAAATAAGATTAAAATAGATAAATCTCCGGGTCCGGATGGCATACACCCACGAGTACTAAGAGAACTAAGTAATGTAATAGATAAACCATTATTTCTTATTTTTAGGGACTCTATAGCGACAGGGTCTGTTCCGGAGGATTGGCGCATAGCAAATGTGGTGCCAATATTCAAAAAGGGCTCTAAAAGTGAACCTGGAAATTATAGGCCAGTAAGTCTAACCTCTATTGTTGGTAAAATATTTGAAGGGTTTCTGAGGGATGTTATTCTGGATTATCTCAATGAGAATAACTGTTTAACTCCATATCAGCATGGGTTTATGAGAAATCGCTCCTGTCAAACCAATCTAATCAGTTTTTATGAAGAGGTAAGCTATAGGCTGGACCACGGTGAGTCATTGGACGTGGTATATCTCGATTTTTCCAAAGCGTTTGATACCGTGCCGCACAAGAGGTTGGTACACAAAATGAGAATGCTTGGTCTGGGGGAAATTGTGTGTAAATGGGTTAGTAACTGGCTTAGTGATAGAAAGCAGAGGGTGGTTATAAATGGTATAGTCTCTAACTGGGTCGCTGTGACCAGTGGGGTACCGCAGGGGTCAGTATTGGGACCTGTTCTCTTCAACATATTCATTAATGATCTGGTAGAAGGTTTACACAGTAAAATATCGATATTTGCAGATGATACAAAACTATGTAAAGCAGTTAATACAAGTGAAGATAGTATTCTGCTACAGATGGATCTGGATAAGTTGGAAACTTGGGCTGAAAGGTGGCAGATGAGGTTTAACAATGATAAATGTAAGGTTATACACATGGGAAGAAGGAATCAATGTCACCATTACACACTGAATGGGAAACCACTGGGTAAATCTGACAGGGAGAAGGACTTGGGGATCCTAGTTAATGATAAACTTACCTGGAGCAGCCAGTGCCAGGCAGCAGCTGCCAAGGCAAACAGGATCATGGGGTGCATTAAAAGAGGTCTGGATACACATGATGAGAGCATTATACTGCCTCTGTACAAATCCCTAGTTAGACCGCACATGGAGTACTGTGTCCAGTTTTGGGCACCGGTGCTCAGGAAGGATATAATGGAACTAGAGAGAGTACAAAGGAGGGCAACAAAATTAATAAAGGGGATGGGAGAACTACAATACCCAGATAGATTAGCGAAATTAGGATTATTTAGTCTAGAAAAAAGACGACTGAGGGGCGATCTAATAACCATGTATAAGTATATAAGGGGACAATACAAATATCTCGCTGAGGATCTGTTTATACCAAGGAAGGTGACGGGCACAAGGGGGCATTCTTTGCGTCTGGAGGAGAGAAGGTTTTTCCACCAACATAGAAGAGGATTCTTTACTGTTAGGGCAGTGAGAATCTGGAATTGCTTGCCTGAGGAGGTGGTGATGGCGAACTCAGTCGAGGGGTTCAAGAGAGGCCTGGATGTCTTCCTGGAGCAGAACAATATTGTATCATACAATTATTAGGTTCTGTAGAAGGACGTAGATCTCGGGATTTATTATGATGGAATATATGCTGAACTGGATGGACAAATGTCTTTTTTTGGCCTTACTAACTATGTTACTATGTTACTATGTTACAAATAAACGTATCCAGGTGTTAGAATGGCCAAGTCAGAGTCCAGACCTCAATCCAATCGAGAATCTGTGGAAAGAGCTGAAAACTGCTGTTCACAAACGATCTCCATCAAACCTCACTGAGCTCGAGCTGTTTGCCAAGGAAGAATGGGCGAGAATTTCAGTCTCTCGATGGAGAGAGAGAGAGACCCCAGAACGGAAAATGTGCATGATTTGTATGGAGAATGCATGAAAAACCGGATTCGGAGGCAAGATTCATCATTTCACATCTCAGTTTCATCCGTTTATCCCTGGAACTGTCGCTGGGTGTTTTTTTGACTGACAGAAAAAAAGTTCCTCTGGACGTTTTCTCCGGCCGCCGGAAAACTAATTTTTGACGGATCCGGCAAAAAACGGATGAAATGTGTGGCCATCAGGAGCAATCCGGCGCAAATACAACTCTATAGGGAAAAAAACGGATCCGGCGGAAAAAAAAAACGGATCAGTTTTTTCAAAACTCACCAGATTGTGCCTGACGGTAAAAACCTGATGTGTGAAAGTAGCCTAAGGCCTTCATTTATAAACTGCATTTTGTGATTACTTGTGTTGTCTTTGGCTAATATTTACATTTGCTTGGTGATATGAAACATGTAATTGTGACAAACTTGCAAAAGAATAGGAAATCAGGAAGGGGACAAACACTTTTTCAAACGGCTGTATATAAATATACATATACCAGAATTTAACGACCAGACAATATTATTATTATTATTATTCAAGCGCCATTTATTCTATGGCGTTTTACATGTGAAAAAAAGGAGAAAACCACAAAAAGAACAGTGTACTAGTCCAAAAATAATGAATATAAACTTTATTACATATCAATATACATTACAAAGGTCAAAAATGACAGCAAAAGCTAAAATAGGCTAACACACCTCAACTGCCTAATGGGGGACTGAGCAGTGCAAACATCATGACAGAAATAATTACTCTAGTAAATACAGTGCATATAAATAGGTGTCCATCAAAATACAAGAGCGGAGCAACATAATATTTACCACATAATCAACAACTATGGACAGCATAATATCATGAAACAAGGCAAAGTATATAAAGAGAGCATACCGACTTGTAGTAGATGAACCGTGCTGCACCACGCCGTCCCCACCCGACGTGCGTTTTGGATCAACCTTTCTCAAGGGGGGCGTGCCAAAAATAAAAACTCCCATCCTTTTATACAGAACATGAGTACAACCGCACCAATCAACAGTCATATCCGAAACACACCCGCCGGCGCAGGTGCACACGGGACCATGTGACCATGCGTCAGGGGATGGTCGGAAGAAAGTGCGGAACAGTGCCCACAGCGGTCTGCGCATAATCGGAAGTTGCGGCGCGGCCATCTTGGTGGAGGAAGTCACAGCGCAAACATCTTATTAGAAGAACTGCCCATAGATATGTAAGTAAACCTGAACAGATCCGCAGCTTATTATTAACAATAAATGGAACAATAAATAATAAATAAAGTCATCATACAGAATAATTTACCGTGGACATGACATACCCAATTCTGTGGTAGTCAAATAGTAAAACGGCGATCAAACAATAACGTGTCAATCATAACTACAAAACATACACACACATATACATCCACATATACTTACACACGCATACACACACATGTATGTGCGCACACAACAAAAATTGCATACACACCCACACATATGCACACATACACGCGCATAAAGATGCACCACAAAATGGAATACCGTCAATTATCATCGTACAGGTGTATTGTATATATATATAAATCTATATCATAAGCTAGATAAGACGATAAACCCATATATCACTGCACACCATATGGAATACATAAAATGTGATATCACACACTATCAGCCATAAAACACACCAACACATAAACAACAACGACGATTGCTGCAGACGGACATATCTTCATTCCTGTATAGCATTCAATGATCACCCTAGCACAGCTTTCTTATGGCAATCAGACCAAACTAGAGTAGGGAGCAAAAGATAAAATAAATACAACAAACCACAGTATCAGTGGAAGCACAACTAAACGATGCACAGCAGCCAAAAGACTACAAAAAAGGTGCAAAAGAGAGACTTTCGTTCAGGCCAAATGGTTGCACGGTATTTAGCTGCCAGATCCATCTCGTCGCCAACCTGCCCAGTCTCCTGGACAACCCACCACCCCTTATATTAATTTTAAGGGCATCAATCCCCCTGACTCACAGGCCAGTGCTTTCACAATTATGTAGTTCTTTAAAGTGACGGGGTAGGGTTTTGAGAGTGGACGTGTCCGTGTGGGCGGATGCTGCCCGAATCCCCAATACGTGTTCTCTTATGCAAACCTTCAATTGGCGAGTGGTCAAGCCAACATATATAAGTCCGCAAGGACATGTTGCATAGTACACCATATACCTAGTGGTGCACGTAATGCGTTGCCTAATTTTATAATGTTTGGTGCCATCAAAGTTGGTAAAATCACACCTATCAATATTGGGGCAGGCAACACATCCGCCGCGCGGCACACATCCTCTCTTTTTAGGAAAATTGTCCAAAAATGTAGGTACACCATTAGATGAGTAATGGCTAGAGACGAGATGGTCTCTCAAATTCTTGGCACGCCTAAATGATAAGGATGGCCTTTCAGGTAATATCCCAGCGAGCATCGGATCAACCCTAAGGATTGGCCATGCACCTGCAAGGATAGACCTGATTTTATCAGACTGGGCACTAAAAGTGGTAATAAATCTAAGCTTAGGAGAGTCAACTAAGTTAGAGGATGGGTCATTGCCATATAGGAAAGTGTGGCGTGCAGTATGCTTAGCTCTGTTGAATGCATACTTAATAGACCTGTTACTGTATCCACGAGATCTAAAGCGTTCTTTAAGATCAGCCGCTCTGACCAAAAAATCTGCGTCAGAGGAACATATTCGGCGGAGGCGAAGAAATTGTCCCACCGGTACCGATCTTAGCATATGACGTGGATGGCCAGAAGTAGCATGAAGTAATGTATTAGTTGATGTTTCCTTACGATATATGTCAGTTTGTAGGGTACCAGCAGGGTCCCTCCTTATAGTCACATCCAGAAAATCCAAAGAATTGCCGCTATATATAAATGTCAGATGGATATTACGATCATTGCTGTTCAAGACTTGGATCAGCTGCTCAAGGTCGACTGGAGTGCCCTGCCAGATGAAGATATCGTCGATGTACCGCATCCAGAGTAGGACGCGGTCCATTGACCCCAATTCATCAGACAGAAAGAGTTCCCTCTTCCACAGTCCCAAAAAGAGACCGGCATAGGAGGGCGCAAAGGCCGCCCCCATGGCAGTCCCCTGGAGGTGCAGGTAGAAGTTGCCCTTAAACACAAAAAATTGTGTGTGAGGGTGAACTCTAACAGTTCCAGCAGAAGGTCCATAAACCCCAAAGAAAGGGAAGATGTACCAAGAAAAAAAATCGTACAGCGGCCAGACTATCTTTGTGTCTGATGTTAGTATATAGGGATTCAACATCTGCTGAAACAAGTAGAGAATCACCCTCCATATGCAGTCTATCGACCTTGCGCAACAGATCACCCATACCCCTCAGGAAGGGAGACCAGAGACTAGGGGTTGTAGATGATAATCTATCCACCTGTTAATGTGCTCCAAAAAGTTACCCCTACCCGAGATGATCGGTCTGCCAGGGGGTGAGAAGATATTTTTATGAATTTCAGGGAGGAGATACAGAGTAGAAATAGTCGGTTCAGGAACCAACTGATAAAGATAGGCAGAAAAGTAGTAAGGGCTTAGTGTGCTTATTCCTGAACAGCTGCTAACAGGTATAAGAAACACTAATTTTATGAAGTGTGGACTACACTTTAATATGAGCTAATGTGGCCTACACAACTGTAAAGTGGAGTGTTTGGTGAACTTTATAAACTTTTGGTTTGTTTCGCAGAACAGACACTATAGAGTGAACTGCACTCACACACAGACTGTGCAGACAGCCGTGAACGGCGCTGCAAGGCCAAGAAAAGCTCCTCTATGTAATCCTATATAGTGTTTTTCCACAATCTAGCAGGATACGGATGGAAAGCCACTAATATAGGATACATTTGAAAAAATGTGCAGCAGGCTGCACTAATTGCAATAAAGGACAATGGATTCAGCAGTATGAGGCAGTGATGCACCCTGAGCTGACCACAACCGGCTGTGGCTGCAGACAGACTACAGAGCGAGCTGCACTCACACACGGACTGTGCAGACAAGCCGAGAACGGCACTGCAAGGCCAAGAAAAGCTCCTCTAACTAATCCTATATAGTGTTTTTCCACAATCTAGCAGGATATGGATGGAAAGCCACTAATAGGATAAATTTGAAAAAATGTGCAGCAGGCTGCACTAATTGCAATAAAGGACAATGGATTGAGCAGTATGAGGCAGTGACGCACCCTGAGCTGACTACAACCTGCTGTGGCTGCGGACAGACTACAGAGTGAGCTGCACTCACACACACAGAGACCTTGCAGACAGCTGTGAACAGCGCTGCAAGGCAAAAGCAAGGTTCTCACACAGCGGTTGCTAAATTAGCCTGGGTAAAGCACAATGAAGCAAATCGCTATCTCAAAACTGGCCCTCAGTCCAAACACAGCGTCCTGTCCCTAACTGAATTCACAGCAGAGTGAACCCAAAATGGTGGCGGCGACTTTTATAGGGCATCATGACATCATTTCAGCAGCCAATCACAGCATTGCCAGTAGTTCAATGCCTACCATGCAGAACAGGATGTGCCCACACTTCTAATCATTCCTCATTGGCTGAATTAAATAAAACCGGGACTTTGCATTATGGGAACTTCCGATTCCGGTATCCGATATACTAAAAGTATCGGAACTCGGTATTGGAATTCCGATACCGCAAATATTGGCCGATACCCGATACTTGTATCGGAATGCTCAACACTACTAGTGACACCTTGTTGTCAACTGCTTTAGTTCTCCATCCCCTGGTGTGTACTAGTTTAGTTCTCCAACCCAAGCTGTTTAGTAGTTTAGTTCACCAACCCATATTGTCTATTAGTTTAGTTCTCCATGTTCTGGTGTTAATGTGTTTAATTCTACAATCATAGCTGTTTAGTAGTTTATTTCTCCAACCCCTGTTGTCTAGTAGTTTAGTTATCCATATTATGGTGTGTAGTGGTTTATTTCTCCATCCCCATGCGCCCTGCAAGCCCTGGGGATTGCAAGACTTGTGGAGCAGCCCCTTCCCCGACTGCCCCTATAGCCACCAGAGTCACCCAGTTCCCACTCATCTAGATGTAACTCCCCTGTCCATGCTTGCTTGCCAGATGTCATTGTTGAAATGTACCCTGGCAGACATAGAATATTTCAGGGAATGGATGATGTTGTCTGCGACTTGTTGCTGTAGTGCAGGCACATCTTTCTTGAAGAAGTAATGGTGACTGGGCAACTGGTACCGGGGGGGACTGTGACGGCCATCAGCTTTCTGAAACCGTCTATCCATAAGGCGGAAAGGCTGCATTTCCGTGGCCAACAGTTTGGAGTGGCTATGTAATAATGACAGAGATCACAGGCCATGAGTCATATAGAAACAAGCGCTGTGATCTTTGTAGCGAATAGCTCTCAACTGGCCCCTATCGTCCACACAATGACACGATTGGACGGTGGCTGGCGATGCAAACTAGTCTGCATTTTAGCACAGCGACATTTTCAGATTAACACATGTTGATCGCGCAAGTGCCAGTTCATGCATGTAGTACTGGAATTATTTAATTTTTTGTTTTACTCTACTAGGTCTTTTTTTAAAAAGTTGACAGCTAACATGATTTTTCAGATTTTTGCCAGTCTGAAAAAAAGACCCAAGATAGGCAACTGCAGAACCGTGCATGCTGCTGTCCACTACCAGACTTGGGGCTCAGGATGCATTGGTTGTCGTGGTTGCCTAACTCTGTGTCTACGTAAGCTCCTCGTCTTCCTCCTCCTCCTCCTCTGCTGAGCTACTCAGCTGCATGCCTCGGGGTTTACACCAAGTGTGATCTACTACCTCATCGCCATCCTCTCTATTCTCCCACTTCTCGCCCTGAGAGTCACCCTCCTCTTCCTGCCTTGACAGCATGGTACAGTCTGCGAGAGCCTCAAGTATCAGAGTCTCATCACAAATGGATCATCTTCACCCAACAGGGTTAACGTCTGTTGACGAGGGTTTGGTTTATGCTCGGACCAAACTTTGTCCAACCATGGATCAAACTGAGAAAAAAATTTGGCCATCGGTGCAGATGATTTCCTCCTCTTGACTCTGAATTTTTGAGCACACTTCCTATGCCCATGGCGTGAAAAGATCTGCAGACTAAGCCATCTGTGGTTCCCAACAGTCAGTTGGGCGCTTGGAAAGGTGTGATGTGGTGGAAAAAATGGGTAATTGGTGTGCCACCACCGAGGATTGTACTTTGTATGATGTTAAGGTGGAGGAAGAGGAGCAAAGGCCACTTGATGCAGTGCTTGCCATCTACTGGAGCACATGTTCTTTCTGGCCCCCATCTACAAAGCGTATTGTTGTACAGCTGCAAAAGAAAGGGAGCGGAGTTGCCCGTCCAGTTACAGAAGTTGTAAAAATACTGTGCAATTGCTCACTGCAGCAAAACAAACCGACTACTCATCTCTCATATACCTGTCTCACAACCCTAAACAACTGTTCAGTACTTTCAATTTTTTCCTGCAACTGCCAGCTCCCCTTCCCTCTCCTCTTATCTCAGGTGAATACTTTGCTTCACCACCTGTGAACTTGACACAATAATGTCCCACCTCATTCAAAACTTTACCACAGTCTTCATCACAAGCCTAACCCACCTCTTCAACCTGTCACTAACAACAGGTGTTTTCCATACTGATTAAAACATACCTCGATTACACCCATCCTCAAAAAGCCCACCCTTGACCCATCCTCTGTGTCTAGCTATTGCCCCATATCATTTCTCCCCTATGCCCAGGGCCGTATTTGCCACTAGGCACTTGAGGCCACGTGCCTAGGGTGCCAGGATATGGAGGGCGGTGTTATGAACAGGTGATTCAGAACCACAATGGACCTAGTGGTTAAGAGCACACAAAGTGACCTGATAGTTACTAACATAGGACGAGCTCTGAGACGTGGGAACTCTGCTGACCGCAATCCCTAATCCTATCATACCACACTAGAGGTAGCCGTGGATTGCTCCTAACGCTCCCTATGCAACTCGGCACAGCCTGAGAAACTAGCTAGCCCTGAAGATAGAAAAATAAGCCTACCTTGCCTCAGAGAAATTTCCCAAAGGAAAAGGCAGCCCCCCACATATAATGACTGTGAGTTAAGATGAAAATACAAACACAGAGATGAAATAGATTTTAGCAAAGTGAGGCCCGACTTACTGAATAGACCGAGGATAGGAAAGATAGCTTTGCGGTCAGCACAAAAACCTACAAACAACCACGCAGAGGGGGCAAAAAGACCCTCCGCACCGACTAACGGTACGGAGATGCTCCCTCTGCGTCTCAGAGCTTCCAGCAAGCAAGAAAAACCAATATAGCAAGCTGGACAGAAAATATAGCCAACAAAAGTAACACAAGCAAAACTTAGCTTATGCAGGGCAGACAGGCCACAAGAACGATCCAGGAGAAAGCAAGACCAATACTGGAACATTAACTGGAGGCCAGGAACAAAGAACTAGGTGGAGTTAAATAGAGCAGCACCTAACGACTTAACCTCGTCACCTCAGGAAGGAAACTCATAAGCCGCAGCCCCACTCACATCCACCAGAGGAAGCTCATAGACAGAACCAGCCGAAGTACCACTCATGACCACAGGAGGCAGCTTGACCACAGAATTCACAACAGTACCCCCCCCTTGAGGAGGGGTCACCGAACCCTCACCAGAGCCCCCAGGCCGACCAGGATGAGCCAAATAAAAGGCACGAACCAGATCGGCAGAATGAACATCAGAGGCAAAGACCCAGGAATTATCTTCCTGACCATAACCCTTCCACTTAACCAGGTACTGGAGTTTCCGTCTCGAAATACGAGAATCCAAAATCTTCTCCACTATATACTCCAACTCCCCCTCAACCAAAACCGGGGCAGGAGGATCAACGGATGGAACCACAGGTGCCACGTATCTCCGCAACAATGACCTATGGAATACGTTATGGATGGAAAAAGAAGCTGGAAGGGTCAAACGAAAAGACACAGGATTAAGAACCTCAGAAATCCTATACGGACCAATGAAACGAGGCTTAAACTTAGGAGAGGAAACCTTCATAGGAACATAACGAGACGACAACCAAACCAAATCCCCAACACGAAGTCGGGGACCCACACAGCGCCGGCGGTTAGCGAAACGTTGAGCCTTCTCCTGAGACAATGTCAAATTGTCCACCACATGAGTCCAAATCTGCTGCAACCTATCCACCACAGTATCCACACCAGGACAGTCAGAAGACTCAACCTGCCCTAAAGAGAAACGAGGATGGAAACCAGAATTGCAGAAAAACGGCGAAACCAAAGTAGCCGAGCTGGCCCGATTATTAAGGGCGAACTCAGCCAAAGGCAAAAAGGACACCCAATCATCCTGATCGGCAGAAACAAAACATCTCAGATATGTTTCCAAGGTCTGATTGGTTCGTTCAGTCTGGCCATTTGTCTGAGGATGGAAAGCCGAGGAAAAAGACAAATCAATGCCCATCCTAGCACAAAAGGCTCGCCAAAACCTCGAAACAAACTGGGAACCTCTGTCAGAAACGATATTCTCCGGAATGCCATGTAAACGAACCACATGCTGGAAGAACAATGGCACCAAATCAGAGGAGGAAGGCAATTTAGACAAGGGTACCAAATGGACCATCTTAGAGAAGCGATCACAAACAACCCAAATGACCGACATCTTTTGAGAGACGGGGAGATCCGAAATAAAATCCATAGAGATATGTGTCCAGGGCCTCTTCGGGACTGGCAAGGGCAAAAGCAACCCACTGGCACGAGAACAGCAGGGCTTAGCCCGAGCACAAATCCCACAGGACTGCACAAACGAACGCACATCCCGCGACAGACGGCCACCAAAAGGATCTAGCCACCAAATCTCTGGTACCAAAGATTCCAGGATGACCAGCCAACACCGAACAATGAACCTCAGAGATAACTCTACTCGTCCATTTATCAGGGACAAACAGTTTCTCCACTGGGCAACGGTCAGGTCTATTAGCCTGAAATTTTTGCAGCACCCGCCGCAAATCAGGGGAGATGGCAGACAAAATTACCCCCTCTTTGAGAATACCCGCCGGCTCAGACAAACCCGGAGAGTCGGGCACAAAACTCCTAGACAGGGCATCCGCCTTCACATTTTTAGAGCCCGGAAGGTACGAAACCACAAAGTCAAAACGGGAGAAAAACAGCGACCAACGAGCCTGTCTAGGATTCAACCGTTTGGCAGACTCGAGATAAGTCAAGTTCTTGTGATCAGTCAAGACCACCACGCGATGCTTAGCTCCTTCAAGCCAATGACGCCACTCCTCGAATGCCCACTTCATCGCCAGCAACTCTCGATTGCCAACATCATAATTACGCTCAGCAGGCGAAAACTTCCTGGAAAAGAAGGCGCATGGTTTCATCACTGAGCCATCAGAACTTCTTTGCGACAAAACAGCCCCTGCTCCAATCTCAGAAGCATCAACCTCGACCTGAAACGGGACGGAAACATCTGGTTGGCACAACACAGGGGCAGAAGAAAAACGACGCTTCAACTCTTGAAAAGCTTCCACAGCAGCAGAAGACCAATTGACCACATCAGCACCCTTCTTGGTTAAATCAGTCAACGGTTTAGCAATACTAGAAAAATTATTGATGAAGCGACGATAAAAATTAGCAAAGCCCAGGAACTTTTGCAGACTCTTCAGAGATGTCGGCTGAGTCCAATCATAAATGGCCTGAACTTTAACAGGGTCCATCTCGATAGTAGAAGGGGAAAAGATGAAACCCAAAAATGAAACCTTCTGAACACCAAAGAGACACTTTGACCCCTTCACAAACAAAGAATTCGCACGCAGGACCTGGAACACCATTTTGACCTGCTTCACGTGAGACTCCCAATCATCCGAGAAGACCAAAATATCATCCAAGTATACAATCAGGAATTTATCCAGGTACTCTCGGAAGATGTCATGCATAAAGGACTGAAACACTGATGGAGCATTAGAAAGCCCGAATGGCATAACCAGGTACTCAAAATGGCCCTCGGGCGTATTAAATGCTGTTTTCCATTCATCGCCTTGTTTAATACGCACAAGATTATACGCACCACGAAGATCTATTTTGGTGAACCAACTAGCCCCCTTAATCCGAGCAAACAAATCAGACAGCAGCGGCAAGGGGTACTGAAATTTGACCGTGATTTTATTTAGAAGGCGGTAATCAATACAAGGTCTCAGCGAACCATCCTTCTTGGCCACAAAAAAGAACCCTGCTCCCAATGGCGACGACGACGGGCGAATATGACCCTTCTCCAAGGATTCCTTTACGTAACTCCGCATAGCGGCGTGCTCAGGCACAGACAAATTAAACAGTCGACCTTTAGGAAACTTACTACCAGGAATCAAATCGATAGCACAATCACAATCCCTAGGCGGAGGTAGGGCACTGGACTTGGGCTCATCAAATACATCCCGGTAATCCGACAAGAACTCTGGGACCTCAGAAGGGGTGGATGATGAAATAGACCATCAAAGACCATAGACCATAGAAATGGAACATCACCATGTACCCCCTGACAACCCCAGCTGGACACAGACATTGATTTCCAATCCAATACTGGGTTATGGACTTGTAGCCATGGCAACCCCAACACGACCACAACATGCAGATTATGCAACACCAAAAAGCGAATATCCTCCTGATGCGCAGGAGCCATGCACATGGTCAGCTGGGTCCAGTACTGAGGCTTATTCTTGGCCAAAGGCGTAGCATCAATTCCTCTCAATGGAATAGGATACTGCAAGGGCTCCAAGAAAAACCCACAGCGCCTAGCATACTCCAAGTCCATCAAATTCAGGGCAGCGCCTGAATCCACAAATGCCATGACAGAATAGGATGACAAAGAGCAGATCAAAGTAACGGACAAAAGAAATTTCGACTGTACCGTACCAATGGTGGCAGACCTAGCGAACCGCTCAGTGCGCCTAGGACAATCAGAGATAGCATGAGCGGAATCACCACAGTAAAAACGCAGCCCATTCTGACGTCTGTGTTCCTGCCGTTCAGCTCTGGTCAAAGTCCTATCGCACTGCATAGGCTCAGGTCCATGCTCAGATAATACCGCCAAATGGTGCACAGTTTTACGCTCACGCAAGCGTCGACCGATCTGAATGGCCAAAGACATAGACTCATTCAGACCAGCAGGCATAGGAAATCCCACCATGACATCCTTAAGGTCTTCAGAGAGACCTTTTCTGAAAATTGCTGCCAGCGCACATTCATTCCATTGAGTGAGCACAGACCACTTCCTAAACTTCTGACAATATATCTCTACCTCATCCTGACCTTGACACAGAGCCAGCAAATTTTTCTCTGCCTGATCCACTGAATTAGGTTCATCATACAGCAATCCGAGCGCCAGAAAAAACGCATCAATATTACATAATGCAGGATCTCCTGGCGCAAGGGAAAATGCCTAGTCTTGAGGGTCGCCACGTAATAAAGAAATAATGATCTTAACTTGTTGAACTGGGTCACCAGAGGAGCGGGGTTTCAAAGCCAGAAACAGTTTACAATTATTTTTGAAATTCAGAAACTTAGCTCTATCTCCAGAAAATAACTCAGGAATAGGAATTCTAGGTTCTAACATAGATTTCGGAACCATAATGTCTTGAATTTTTTGTACTCTTGCAGTGAGATTATCCACACAAGAAGACAGACCTTTAATGTCCATCACTACACCTGTGTCCTGAACCACCCAAATGTCTAGGGGAAAAGAAAGACAAAACACAGTGCAAAGAAAAAAAAATGGTCTCAGAACTTCTCTTTTCCCTCTATTGAGAAGCATTAGTACTTTGTGCCTCCAGTACTGTTATGAACAGGTGATTCAGAACCATAATGGACCTAGTGGTTAAGAGCACAAATGCCATGACAGAATAGGATGACAAAGAGCAGATCAAAGTAACGGACAAAAGAAATTTCGACTGTACCGTACCAATGGTGGCAGACCTAGCGAACCGCTCAGTGCGCCTAGGACAATCAGAGATAGCATGTACGGAATCACCACAGTAAAAACACAGCCCATTCTGACGTCTGTGTTCCTGCCGTTCAGCTCTGATCAAAGTCCTATCGCACTGCATAGGCTCAGGTCCATGCTCAGATAATACCGCCAAATGGTGCACAGTTTTACGCTCACGCAAGCGTCGACCTATCTGAATGGCCAAAGACATACTCATTCAGACCAGCAGGCATAGGAAATCCCACCATGACATCCTTAAGGGCTTCAGAGAGACCTTTTCTGAAAATTGCTGCCAGCGCACATTCATTCCATTGAGTGAGCACAGACCACTTCCTAAACTTCTGACAAGATATCTCTACCTCATCCTGACCTTGACACAGAGCCAGCAAATTTTTCTCTGCCTGATCCACTGAATTAGGTTCATCATACAGCAATCCGAGCGCCAGAAAAAACGCATCAATATTACATAATGCAGGATCTCCTGGCGCAAGGGAAAATGCCCAATCTTGAGGGTCGCCACGTAATAAAGAAATAATGATCTTAACTTGTTGAACTGGGTCACCAGAGGAGCGGCGTTTCAAAGCCAGAAACAGTTTACAATTATTTTTGAAATTCAGAAACTTAGCTCTATCTCCAGAAAATAACTCAGGAATAGGAATTCTAGGTTCTAACATAGATTTCTGAACCATAATGTCTTGAATTTTTTGTACTCTTGCAGTGAGATTATCCACACAAGAAGACAGACCTTTAATGTCCATCACTACACCTGTGTCCTGAACCACCCAAATGTCTAGGGGAAAAGAAAGACAAAACACAGTGCAAATAAAAAAAAAATGGTCTCAGAACTTCTCTTTTCCCTCTATTGAGAAGCATTAGTACTTTGGGCCTCCAGTACTGTTATGAACAGGTGATTCAGAACCACAATTGACCTAGTGGTTAAGAGCACACAAAGTGACCTGATAGTTACTAACATAGGACGAGCTCTGAGACGTGAGAACTCTGCTGACCGCAATCCCTAATCCTATCATACCACACTAGAGGTAGCCGTGGAGTGCTCCTAACGCTCCCTATGCAACTCGGCACAGCCTGAGAAACTAGCTAGCCCTGAAGATAGAAAAATAAGCCTACCTTGCCTCAGAGAAATTTCCCAAAGGAAAAGGCAGCCCCCCACATATAATGACTGTGAGTTAAGATGAAAATACAAACACAGAGATGAAATAGATTTTAGCAAAGTGAGGCCCGACTTACTGAATAGACCGAGGATAGGAAAGATAGCTTTGCGGTCAGCACAAAAACCTACAAACAACCACGCAGAGGGGGCAAAAAGACCCTCCGCACCGTCTAAAGGTACGGAGGTGCTCCCTCTGCGTCTCAGAGCTTCCAGAAAGCAAGAAAAACCAATATAGCAAGCTGGACAGAAAATATAGCCAACAAAAGTAACACAAGCAAAACTTAGCTTATGCAGGGCAGACAGGCCACAAGAACGATCCAGGAGAAAGCAAGACCAATACTGGAACATTGACTGGAGGCCAGGAACAAAGAACTAGGTGGAGTTAAATAGAGCAGCACCTAACGACTTAACCTCGTCACCTGAGGAAGGAAACTCATAAGCCGCAGCCCCACTCACATCCACCAGAGGAAGCTCATAGACAGAACCAGCCGAAGTACCACTCATGACCACAGGAGGGAGCTTGACCACAGAATTCACAACAGGGCAGCACCTGAGCAAGTTTTTTCTTTACATTAAAGTCTGGGGTTACCTCCCGCATGCCAGCCCAAAACCCCCCACCCGCCCACCTCCTTGCAGACATGATACTCACCCTCCTCCAGCGGTGCCTGCAGCTCCGATTGTCTCAGCGCCGGCAGCTCGTCCTGTTCTCAGCGGTCACATGGTACTGCTCATTAAGATGATGAATATGGATGCATATTCATGACCTTAATGAGCGGTACCATGTGACCGCTCACACAGGAAGAAGCTGCCGTGCCAGGACAGATGCTGGGACTTTCAGCACGGTGGAGAAAGGTGAGTATGACAGAGGAGGGAGGACGGAGGATGAGGGAGAACAGAGGAGGAAGGGGGGAGGACAGAGGAGGACGGGGGATGGATGGGGGAGCCATGCATACAAGAAGGGACGGGGGAGCAGAGCCATGCATACAAGATGGGACGGGGGCGAGCAGAGCCATGCATACAAGATTGGGAGGGGTAGCAGAGCCATGCATACAAGATGTGGAGGGGGAGCAGATCCATGCCTACAAGATGGGGAGGGGGGAGCAAAGCCATGCATACAAGATGGGGTGGGGGGTGCAGAGCCATGCATACAAAGATGGGAGGAGGGGGAGCAGAGCCATGCATACAAGATGGGACAGGGAGTTGAGCAGAGCCATGCATACAAGATGGGACGGGGGAGCAGAGCCATGCATACAAGGATGGGAGGAGGGGGAGCAGAGCCATGCATATAAGATGGGACGGGGAGGGGAGCAGAGCCATGCATACAAGATGGGACGGGGAGGGGAGCAGAGCCCTGCATACAAGATGGGGAGGGGGGAGCAGAGCCATGCATACAAGATGGGACGGGGGAGCAGAGCCATGCATACAATATGGGGAGGGGACCAGAGCCATGCATACAAGATGGGATGGGGGGAGCAGAACCATGCATACAAGATGGGGGGGAGCTGGGCCATGCATACAAGATGGGAGGGGGGAGCAGAGCCATGCATACAAGATGGGATGGAGGGAGCCATGCATACAATATGGGACGGGGGAGCCATACATACAAGATGGGACAGGGGGGAGCCATGCATACAAGATGGGACAGGGGAGCCGAGTCATGCATACAAGATGGGATGGGGGGAGCCGAGCCATGCATACAAGATGGGACCGGGAGAGCCGAGCCATGCATACAAGATGGGATGGGGGGAGCCGAGCCATGCATACAAGATGGGACAGGGGGAGCCGAGCCATGCATACAAGATGGGACAGGGGAGCCGAGCCATGCATACAAGGATGGGAGGATGCATACAACAGGGGAAGGCACACAGCAGGACAGGATGGGAGGAACCACACATACCGGGATAGGAATGAGGGGACAATACATACCTGGCTTATACTCGAGTCAATAAGCTTACCCAGTTTTCCGTGACAAAATCAGGTGCCTCGGCTTATACTCAGGTCAGCTTATACTCAAGTATATACAGTATGTAATACAAACACATGTACGTGTGTGTGGCTACATATATATAGCTTTGTCGCCATAAAAGGAGGGAGGGCCCAGACACAGTTCTTACACAGGGGCCCCAATCTGGGGAATGGGGCACATGTATGAGGAAACAGCACGGGGTTATGTGGGCATGTATGAGGAAACAATACAGGGGAATGGGGGCATATATGAGGAAACAAGGGGGAATGGGGGCATACATGAGGAAACAGTACAGGGAATGGGGAGCATGTATGAGGAAACAGTACGGGGGAATGGAGGGCATGTATGAGGAAACAGTACGGGGGCATGTATGAGGAAACAGTATGGGGAATGGGGGCATGTATGAGGAAACAGTACTTGGCAATGGGGGGCATGTATGAGGAAACAGTATGGGGGAATGGGGGGCATATATGAGGAAACAGTACGGGGGGAATGAGGGGCATGTATGAGGAAACAGTACTGGGAAATGGGGGGCATATATGAGGAAACAGTATGGTGGAATGGGGGGCATATATGAGGAAACAGTATGGGGGGATGGGTGCAGACAGTATGGGGAGCGAATGGGGGAATGTATGTTGACACAATATGAGTAGAGATGTGAAAAATGTATGTGGGCAGAGTACGGGGAGTGAGGGTGATGGGTTGTGTGCAGACACAGAATGGGGAGTCAGGTGAGCAGGCAGTATAGAAAGTGAGGAGGTAAATATATGAGGAGACAGTATGATGAACAGGAGGGATGTGAGAGGAGACAGTATGAGGGAGTGGAATAGTGTGAAGAGACAGTATGGGGGAAAAAGTGTGTGGTCCCAAAATGGAAACTGAGTAGTGGGGCGTAGCATGGGGGGACAGTGTAAGGGCACAGCCAGGAGGGGACTGTATACCAAGGAGGGGGAGAGTGATGAGAGAGTACAGTATAAATACTGGGCCCTATGGGGGGACATAGGATTCTCTCATGCTGGAAATTTTACATACATGCAGTCACATGCTGACTAGACATGTGCGGCCTCCGTCAGTGAAAATGAACTGAGTGAAGCCGGGCACGTCTAGTCGGAATGTGGTCAGAGGTATACGAATCACATGCTTGTGCTGACATGACCGTCCACCGGCAAGGGGGAATCCTAAAAGTTTGCAGTGCATTTGTTGTGAGACTTCAGAAGCTGCGATGTCAGGATTCAGCTCTGCAGGTTCCAGTAGTCGTCACATGGACACTTCACATATATGCGACTTTCATATTTGTGGTACTGCGACATTGAGCTTCTCTTCTGCTTCTGTTTTTCACTGAACATTGAGAGCATTAGGGAGAGGAGCTCGTGGGTACAAGACTAAGTGTGAAAATTGCATATGTCCTTGGGGAGGGGGGAGGCCAAACTGAATTCTTGCCCTGGGTGCCAGGGCAAAACGGCAAGTGCCGCACATGTCTGTTGTGAATTCTGTGGCCAAGCTCCCTCCTGTGGTCGTGAGTGGTACTTCGGCTGGTTCTGTCTATGAGCTTCCTTTGGTGGATGAGAGTGGTACTGCGGCTTCTGAGTTTCCTTCCTCAGGTGATGAGGTTAAGTCGTTAGGTGCTGCCCTATTTAACTCCACCTGGTGCTTTGATCCTGGCCTCCAGTCAATGTTCTAGTATTGGTCTTGCTTCCTCCTGGATCGTTCCTGTGGCCTGTCTATCCTGCATAGCTAAGTTCTGCTTGTGTTATTTTTGTTTGCTATATTTTCTGTCCAGCTTGCTGTATTGGTTTTTTCTTGCTTGCTGGAAGCTCTGAGACGCAGAGGGAGCACCTCCGTACCGTTAGTCGGTGCGGAGGGTCTTTTTGCCCCTCTGCGTGGTTGTTTGTAGGTTTTTGTGTTGACCGCAAAGCTATCTTTCCTATCCTCGGTCTATTCAGTAAGTCGGGCCTCACTTTGCTAAATCTATTTAATCTCTGTGTTTGTATTTTCATGTTTACTCACAGTCATTATATGTGGGGGGCTGCCTTTTCCTTTGGGGAATTTCTCTGAGGCAAGGTAGGCTTATTTTTCTATCTTTAGGGCTAGTTAGTTTCTCAGGCTGTGCCGAGTTGCATAGGGAGCGTTAGGCGCAATCCACGGCTACCTCTAGTGTGGTGTGATAGGATTAGGGATTGCGGTCAACAGAGTTCCCACGTCTCAGAGCTCGTCCTATGTTTTTGGTATTTGTCAGGTCACATTGTGTGCTCTGAACTTCAAGGTCCATTGTGGTTCTGAATTACCTGTTCATAACAGTACTGGAGGCCCAAAGTACTAATGCTTCTCAATAGAGGGAAAAGAGAAGTTCTAAGACCATTTTTTTTTCTTTGCACTGTGTTCTGTCTTTCTTTTCCCCTTTACATCAGGGTGGTTCAGAACACAGGTGTGGAAATGGACATTCAGGGTCTGTTCTCGTTGATGGATAATCTCGCTATAAATGTACAGAATATTCAAGATTTAGTGGTTCAGAATCCTATGTTAGAACCTAAAATTCCTATTCCTGAGTTATTTTCTGGAGATAGAACTAAGTTTTTGAATTTTAAAAATAATTGTAAACTATTTCTGGCTTTGAAACCCCGCTCCTCTGGTGACCCAGTTCAACAAGTTAAGATCATTATTTCTTATTATGTGGCGACCCTCAAGACTAGGCATTTTCCCTTGCGCCAGGAGATCCTGCATTATGTAATATTGATGCGTTTTTCCTGGCGCTCGGATTGCTGTACGATGAACCTAATTCAGTGGATCAGGCAGAGAAAAATTTGCTGGCCCTGTGTCAGGGTCAGGATGAGATAGAGATTTATTGTCAGAAGTTTAGAAAGTGGTCCGTGCTCACTCAATGGAATGAATGTGCGCTGGCAGCTATTTTCAGAAAGGGTCTCTCTGAAGCCCTTAAGGATGTCATGGTGGGATTTCCTATGCCTGCTGGTCTGAATGAGTCTATGTCTTTGGCCATTCAGATCGGTCGACGCTTGCGTGAGCGTAAATCTGTGCACCATTTGGCAGTATTATCTGAGCATAAACCTGAGCCTATGCAGTGCGATAGGACTTTGACCAGAGCTGAAAGGCAAGAACACAGACGTCAGAATGGGCTGTGTTTCTACTGTGGTGATTCCACTCATGCTATCTCCGATTGTCCTAAGCACACTAAGCCGTTTGCTAGGTCTGCCACCATTGGTACGGTACAGTCGAAATTTCTTTTGTCCGTTACTTTGATCTGCTCTTTGTCTTCCTATTCTGTCATGGCATTTGTGGATTCAGGCGCTGCCCTGAATTTGATGGACTTGGAGTTTGCCAGGCGCTGTGGGTTTGTCTTGGAGCCCTTGCAGTGTCTTATTCCATTGAGAGGAATTGATGCTACGCCTTTGGCCAAGAATAAGCCTCAGTATTGGACCCAGCTGACCATGTGCATGGCTCCTGCGCACCAGGAGGTTATTCGCTTTCTGGTGTTGCATAATCTGCATGATGTGGTCGTGTTGGGGTTGCCATGGCTACAAGTCCATAACCCAGTATTAGATTGGAAATCAATGTCTGTGTCCAGTTGGGGTTGTCAGGGGGTACATGGTGATGTTCCATTTCTGTCTATCTCGTCATCCACCCCTTCTGAGGTCCCAGAGTTTTTGTCTGATTACCAGGATGTATTCGATGAGCCCAAGTCCAATGCCCTACCTCCGCATAGGGATTGTGATTGTGCTATCGATTTGATTCCTGGTAGTAAGTTTCCTAAAGGTCGACTGTTTAATTTATCTGTACCTGAGCACGCCGCTATGCGGAGTTACGTGAAGGAGTCTTTGGAGAAGGGTCATATTCGCCCGTCATCGTCGCCATTGGGAGCGGGGTTCTTTTTTGTGGCCAAGAAGGATGGTTCGCTGAGACCTTGTATTGATTACCGCCTTAATCCTGTGTCTTTTTATTTGACTCTTCCAGCTTCTTTTTCCATCCATAAGTGTTCCATAGGTCATTGTTGCGGAGATACGTGGCACCCGTGGTTCCATCTATTGATCCTCCTGCTCCGGTTTTGGTTGAAGGGGAATTGGAGTATATAGTGGAGAATATTTTGGATTCTCGTGTTTCGAGACGGAAACTCCAGTATCTGGTTAAGTGGAAAGGTTATGGTCAGGAAGATAATTCCTGGGTCTTTGCCTCTGATGTCCATGCTGCCGATCTGGTTCATGCCTTTCATGTGGCTCATCCTGGTCGGCCTGGGGGCTCTGGTGAGGGTTCGGTGACCCCTCCTCAAGGGGGGGGGGTACTGTTGTGAATTGTGTCGCCAAGCTCCCTCCTGTGGTCGTGAGTGGTACTTCGGCTGGTTCTGTCTATGAGCTTCCTTTGGTGGATGAGAGTGGTACTGCGGCTTCTGAGTTTCCTTCCTCAGGTGATGAGGTTAAGTCGTTAGGTGCTGCTCTATTTAACTCCACCTGGTGCTTTGATCCTGGCCTCCAGTCAATGTTCTAGTATTGGTCTTGCTTCCTCCTGGATCATTCCTGTGGCCTGTCTATCCTGCATAGCTAAGTTCTGCTTGTGTTATTTTTGTTTGCTATATTTTCTGTCCAGCTTGCTATATTGGTTTTTTCTTGCTTGCTGGAATCTTTGAGACGCAGAGGGAGCACCTCCGTACCGTTAGTCGGTGCGGAGGGTCTTTTTGCCCCTCTGCGTGGTTGTTTGTAGGTTTTTGTGTTGACCGCAAAGCTATCTTTCCTATCCTCGGTCTATTCAGTAAGTCGGGCCTCACTTTGCTAAATCTATTTCATCTCTGTGTTTGTATTTTCATCTTTACTCACAGTCATTATATGTGGGGGGCTGCCTTTTCCTTTGGGGAATTTCTCTGAGGCAAGGTAGGCTTATTTTTCTATCTTTAGGGCTAGTTAGTTTCTCAGGCTGTGCCGAGTTGCATAGGGAGCGTTAGGCGCAATCCACGGCTACCTCTAGTGTGGTGTGATAGGATTAGGGATTGCGGTCAACAGAGTTCCCACGTCTCAGAGCTCGTCCTATGTTTTTGGTATTTGTCAGGTCACATTGTGTGCTCTGAACTTCAAGGTCCATTGTGGTTCTGAATTACCTGTTCATAACAGTACTGGAGGCCCAAAGTACTAATGCTTCTCAATAGAGGGAAAAGAGAAGTTCTAAGACCATTTTTTTTTCTTTGCACTGTGTTCTGTCTTTCTTTTCCCCTTTACATCAGGGTGGTTCAGAACACAGGTGTGGAAATGGACATTCAGGGTCTGTTCTCGTTGATGGATAATCTCGCTATAAATGTACAGAATATTCAAGATTTAGTGGTTCAGAATCCTATGTTAGAACCTAAAATTCCTATTCCTGAGTTATTTTCTGGAGATAGAACTAAGTTTTTGAATTTTAAAAATAATTGTAAACTATTTCTGGCTTTGAAACCCCGCTCCTCTGGTGACCCAGTTCAACAAGTTAAGATCATTATTTCTTATTATGTGGCGACCCTCAAGACTAGGCATTTTCCCTTGCGCCAGGAGATCCTGCATTATGTAATATTGATGCGTTTTTCCTGGCGCTCGGATTGCTGTACGATGAACCTAATTCAGTGGATCAGGCAGAGAAAAATTTGCTGGCCCTGTGTCAGGGTCAGGATGAGATAGAGATTTATTGTCAGAAGTTTAGAAAGTGGTCCGTGCTCACTCAATGGAATGAATGTGCGCTGGCAGCTATTTTCAGAAAGGGTCTCTCTGAAGCCCTTAAGGATGTCATGGTGGGATTTCCTATGCCTGCTGGTCTGAATGAGTCTATGTCTTTGGCCATTCAGATCGGTCGACGCTTGCGTGAGCGTAAATCTGTGCACCATTTGGCAGTATTATCTGAGCATAAACCTGAGCCTATGCAGTGCGATAGGACTTTGACCAGAGCTGAAAGGCAAGAACACAGACGTCAGAATGGGCTGTGTTTCTACTGTGGTGATTCCACTCATGCTATCTCCGATTGTCCTAAGCACACTAAGCCGTTTGCTAGGTCTGCCACCATTGGTACGGTACAGTCGAAATTTCTTTTGTCCGTTACTTTGATCTGCTCTTTGTCTTCCTATTCTGTCATGGCATTTGTGGATTCAGGCGCTGCCCTGAATTTGATGGACTTGGAGTTTGCCAGGCGCTGTGGGTTTGTCTTGGAGCCCTTGCAGTGTCTTATTCCATTGAGAGGAATTGATGCTACGCCTTTGGCCAAGAATAAGCCTCAGTATTGGACCCAGCTGACCATGTGCATGGCTCCTGCGCACCAGGAGGTTATTCGCTTTCTGGTGTTGCATAATCTGCATGATGTGGTCGTGTTGGGGTTGCCATGGCTACAAGTCCATAACCCAGTATTAGATTGGAAATCAATGTCTGTGTCCAGTTGGGGTTGTCAGGGGGTACATGGTGATGTTCCATTTCTGTCTATCTCGTCATCCACCCCTTCTGAGGTCCCAGAGTTTTTGTCTGATTACCAGGATGTATTCGATGAGCCCAAGTCCAATGCCCTACCTCCGCATAGGGATTGTGATTGTGCTATCGATTTGATTCCTGGTAGTAAGTTTCCTAAAGGTCGACTGTTTAATTTATCTGTACCTGAGCACGCCGCTATGCGGAGTTACGTGAAGGAGTCTTTGGAGAAGGGTCATATTCGCCCGTCATCGTCGCCATTGGGAGCGGGGTTCTTTTTTGTGGCCAAGAAGGATGGTTCGCTGAGACCTTGTATTGATTACCGCCTTAATCCTGTGTCTTTTTATTTGACTCTTCCAGCTTCTTTTTCCATCCATAAGTGTTCCATAGGTCATTGTTGCGGAGATACGTGGCACCCGTGGTTCCATCTATTGATCCTCCTGCTCCGGTTTTGGTTGAAGGGGAATTGGAGTATATAGTGGAGAATATTTTGGATTCTCGTGTTTCGAGACGGAAACTCCAGTATCTGGTTAAGTGGAAAGGTTATGGTCAGGAAGATAATTCCTGGGTCTTTGCCTCTGATGTCCATGCTGCCGATCTGGTTCATGCCTTTCATGTGGCTCATCCTGGTCGGCCTGGGGGCTCTGGTGAGGGTTCGGTGACCCCTCCTCAAGGGGGGGGGGTACTGTTGTGAATTGTGTCGCCAAGCTCCCTCCTGTGGTCGTGAGTGGTACTTCGGCTGGTTCTGTCTATGAGCTTCCTTTGGTGGATGAGAGTGGTACTGCGGCTTCTGAGTTTCCTTCCTCAGGTGATGAGGTTAAGTCGTTAGGTGCTGCTCTATTTAACTCCACCTGGTGCTTTGATCCTGGCCTCCAGTCAATGTTCTAGTATTGGTCTTGCTTCCTCCTGGATCATTCCTGTGGCCTGTCTATCCTGCATAGCTAAGTTCTGCTTGTGTTATTTTTGTTTGCTATATTTTCTGTCCAGCTTGCTATATTGGTTTTTTCTTGCTTGCTGGAATCTTTGAGACGCAGAGGGAGCACCTCCGTACCGTTAGTCGGTGCGGAGGGTCTTTTTGCCCCTCTGCGTGGTTGTTTGTAGGTTTTTGTGTTGACCGCAAAGCTATCTTTCCTATCCTCGGTCTATTCAGTAAGTCGGGCCTCACTTTGCTAAATCTATTTCATCTCTGTGTTTGTATTTTCATCTTTACTCACAGTCATTATATGTGGGGGGCTGCCTTTTCCTTTGGGGAATTTCTCTGAGGCAAGGTAGGCTTATTTTTCTATCTTTAGGGCTAGTTAGTTTCTCAGGCTGTGCCGAGTTGCATAGGGAGCGTTAGGCGCAATCCACGGCTGCCTCTAGTGTGGTTGGAGAGGATTAGGGATTGCGGTCAGCAGACTTCCCACGTCTCAGAGCTCGTTCTATGTTTTTGGGTTATTGTCAGATCACTGTATGTGCTCTGACTTCTATGTCCATTGTGGTACTGAATTACCTCATCATAACAGTACTGGAGGCCCAAAGTACTAATGATTCTCAATAGAGGGAAAAAAGAAGTTCTGAGACCATTTTTTTTTCTCTGCACTGTGTTTTGCCTTTTTTTCCCCCTAGACATTTGGGTGGTTCAGTACACAGGTGTAGCGATGGACATTAAAGGTCTGTCTTCATGTGTGGATCAGCTATCGGCAAGAGTACAAAAGATTCAAGACACTATTGATCAGAAATCTATGTTAGAACCAAGAATTCCTATTCCTGATTTGTTTTTTGGGGATAGAACTAAATTTCTGAGTTTCAAAAATAATTGTAAACTATTTCTGGCCTTGAAACCTCGCTCCTCTGGTGACCCAGTTCAACAAGTTTTGATCATTATTTCTTTTTTACGTGGCGACCCTCAGGACTGGGCATTTTCTCTTGCGCCAGGAGATCCTGCATTAAGTAATATCGATGCGTTTTTCCTGGCACTCGGATTGCTGTACGATGAACCTAATTCAGTGGATCAGGCAGAGAAGAATTTGCTGGCTCTGTGTCAGGCTCAGGATGATATAGAGGTGTATTGTCAGAAATTTAGAAAGTGGTCCGTACTCACTCAATGGAATGAAGGTGCGCTCGCAGCTATTTTCAGAAAGGGTCTCTCTGAAGCCCTTAAGGATGTCATGGTGGGAGTTCCTATGCCTGCTGGTTTGAATGAGTCTATGTCTTTGGCTATTCAGATCGGTCGACGCTTGCGTGAGCGTAAATCTGTGCACCATTTGGCGGTATTACCTGAGCTTAAACCTGAGCCTATGCAGTGCGATAGGACTTTGACCAGAGTTGAACGGCAAGAACACAGACGTCTGAATGGGCTGTGTTTCTACTGTGGTGATTCCACTCATGCTATCTCTGATTGTCCTAAGCGCACTAAGCGGTTCGCTAGGTCTGCCACCATTGCTACGGTACAGTCAAAATTTCTTTTGTCCGTTACCTTGATCTGCTCTTTGTCATCGTATTCTGTCATGGCATTTGTGGATTCAGGCGCTGCCCTGAATTTGATGGACTTGGAGTATGCTAGGCGTTGTGTGTTTTTCATGGAGCCCTTGCAGTGTCCTATTCCATTGAGAGGAATTGATGCTACGCCTTTGGCCAAGAATAAGCCTCAGTACTGGACCCAGCTGACCATGTGCATGGCTCCTGCACATCAGGAGGTTATTCGCTTTCTGGTGTTGCATAATCTGCATGATGTGGTCGTGTTGGGGTTGCCATGGCTACAAGTCCATAATCCAGTATTAGATTGGAAATCCATGTCTGTGTCCAGCTGGGGTTGTAAGGGGGTACATGGTGATGTCCCAGTTCTGACTATTTCGTCATCCACCCCTTCTGAGGTTCCAGAGTTCTTGTCTGATTACCGGGATGTATTTGATGAGCCCAAGTCCGATACCCTACCTCCGCATAGGGATTGTGATTGTGCTATCGATTTGATTCCTGGTAGTAAATTCCCAAAAGGTCGACTGTTTAATTTGTCTGTGCCTGAGCACGCCGCTATGCGGAGTTATGTGAAGGAGTCCTTGGAGAAGGGGCATATTCGCCCATCATCGTCGCCATTAGGAGCAGGGTTCTTTTTTGTAGCCAAGAAGGATGGTTCGCTGAGACCTTGTATAGATTACCGTCTTCTAAATAAGATCACGGTTAAATTTCAGTACCCCTTGCCGTTGTTATCTGATTTGTTTGCTCGGATTAAGGGGGCCAGTTGGTTCACCAAGATAGATCTTCGTGGTGCGTATAATCTTGTGCGTATTAAGCGAGGCGATGAATGAAAAACTGCATTTAATACGCCCGAGGGCCATTTTGAGTATCTAGTAATGCCATTCGGACTTGCCAATGCTCCATCAGTGTTTCAGTCCTTTATGCATGACATCTTCCGAGAGTACCTGGATAAATTCCTGATTGTGTACTTGGATGACATTTTGATCTTCTCGGATGATTGGGAGTCTCATGTGAAGCAGGCCAGAACGGTGTTTCAGGTCCTGCGTGCTAATTCTTTGTTTGTGAAGGGATCAAAGTGTCTCTTTGGTGTTCAGAAGGTTTTATTTTGGGGGTTCATCTTTTCCCCTTCTACTATCGAGATGGACCCTGTTAAGGTCCAAGCCATCCATGATTGGACTCAGCCGACATCTCTGAAAAGTCTGCAAAAGTTCCTGGGCTTTGCTAATTTTTATCGTCGCTTCATCTGCAATTTTTCTAGTATTGCTAAACCATTGACCGATTTGACCAAGAAGGGTGCTGATGTGGTCAATTGGTCAACTGCTGCTGTGGAAGCTTTTCAAGAGTTGAAGCGTCGTTTTTCTTCTGCCCCTATGTTGTGTCAACCAGATGTTTCGCTTCCATTCCAGGTCGAGGTTGATGCTTCTGAGATTGGAGCAGGGGCTGTTTTGTCGCAGAGAAGTTCTGATTGCTCGGTGATGAAACCATGCGCCTTCTTTTCCAGGAAGTTTTCGCCTGCTGAGCGAAATTATGATGTGGGCAATCGAGAGTTGCTGGCCATGAAGTGGGCATTCGAGGAGTGGCGTCATTGGCTTGAAGGAGCTAAGCATCACGTGGTGGTCTTGACTGATCATAAGAACTTGACTTATCTCGAGTCTGCCAAGCGGTTGAATCCTAGACAGGCTCGTTGGTCGCTGTTTTTTGCCCGTTTTGACTTTGTGATTTCGTACCTTCCGGGCTCTAAAAATGTGAAGGCGTATGCTCTGTCTAGGAGTTTTGTGCCCGACTCTCCGGGTTTATCTGAGCTGGCGGGTATCCTCAAAGAGGGAGTAATTGTGTCTGCCATCTCCCCTGATTTGCGGCGGGTGCTGCAAAAATTTCAGGCTAATAAACCTGATCGTTGCCCAGCGGAGAAACTGTTTGTCCCTGATAGGTGGACGAATAAAGTTATCTCTGAGGTTCATTGTTCGGTGTTGGCTGGTCATCCTGGAATCTTTGGTACCAGAGATTTGGTGGCTAGATCCTTTTGGTGGCCGTCTCTGTCGCGGGATGTGCGTTCTTTTGTGCAGTCCTGTGGGATTTGTGCTCGGGCTAAGCCCTGCTGTTCTCGTGCCAGTGGGTTGCTTTTGCCCTTGCCGGTCCCGAAGAGGCCTTGGACACATATCTCTATGGATTTTATTTCAGATCTTCCCGTCTCTCAAAAGATGTCAGTCATTTGGGTGGTCTGTGATCGCTTCTCTAAGATGGTCCATTTGGTACCCTTGTCTAAATTACCTTCCTCCTCTGATTTGGTGCCATTGTTCTTCCAGCATGTGGTTCGTTTACATGGCATTCCAGAGAATATCGTTTCTGACAGAGGTTCCCAGTTTGTTTCGAGGTTTTGGCGAGCCTTTTGTGGTAGGATGGGCATTGACTTGTCTTTTTCCTCGGCTTTCCATCCTCAGACTAATGGCCAGACCGAACGAACCAATCAGACCTTGGAAACATATCTAAGATGCTTTGTTTCTGCTGATCAGGATGACTGGGTGTCCTTGTTGCCTTTGGCTGAGTTCGCCCTTAATAATCGGGCCAGCTCGGCTACCTTGGTTTCGCCGTTTTTCTGCAACTCTGGGTTCCATCCTCGTTTCTCTTCAGGGCAGGTTGAGTCTTCGGACTGTCCTGATGTGGATATTGTGGTGGACAGGTTGCAGCAGATTTGGACTCATGTAGTGGACAATTTGACCTTGTCCCAAGAGAAGGCTCAATGTTTCGCTAATCGCAGACGCTGTATGGGTCCCCGACTTCGTGTTGGGGATTTGGTTTGGTTATCTTCTCGTCATATTCCTATGAAGGTTTCCTCTCCTAAGTTTAAACCTCGTTTCATTGGTCCGTATAGGATTTCTGAGGTTCTTTATCCTGTGTCTTTTCGTCTGACCCTTCCAGATTCTTTTTCCATACATAACGTATTCCATAGGTCATTGTTGTGGAGATACGTGGCACCTATGGTTCCATCTGTTGATCCTCCTGCCCCAGTTTTGGTGGAGGGGGAGTTGGAGTATATTGTGGAGAAGATTTTGGATTCTCGTCTTTCAAGACGGAAACTCCAGTATCTGGTTAAGTGGAAGGGTTATGCTCAGGAAGATAATTCCTGGGTCTTTGCCTCTGATGTCCATGCTCCCGATCTTGTTCGTGCCTTTCATATGGCTCATCCTGGTCGTCCTGGGGGCTCTGGTGAGGGTTCGGTGACCACTCCTCAAGGGGGGGGGGGTACTGTTGTGAATTCTGTGGCAGAGCTCCCTCTTGTGGTCACAAGTGGTACTTCGGCTGATTCTCTCTGTGAGCTTCCGTTGGTGGAGGAGAGTGGTACTGCGGCTTCTGAGTTTCCTTCATCAGGTGATGTGGTGAAGTCGTTAGGTGCTGCTCTATTTAACTCCACCTAATGCTTTGATCCTGGCCTCCAGTCAATGTTCTAGTATTGGACCTGTTTCCTCCTGGATCGTTCCTGTGGCCTGCTGCTCTGTATAGCTAAGTTCCGCTTTGCTATTTTGTTTGCTGTTTTTTTCTGTCCAGCTTGTCTATTTGTTTTTTCTAGCTTGCTGGAAGTTCTGGGACGCAGAGGGTGTACCTCCGTGCCGTTAGTTCGGTACGGAGGGTCTTTTTGCCCCCTTTGCGTGGTTGTTTGTAGGGTTTTGTGTTGACCGCAAAGTTACCTTTCCTATCCTCGCTCTGTTTAGTAAGTTGGGCCTCACTTTGCTAAATCTATTTCATCTCTACGTTTGTCTTTTCATCTTAACTCACAGTCATTATATGTGGGGGCTGCCTTTTCCTTTGGGGTATTTCTCTGAGGCAAGGTAGGCTTATTTTCTATCTTCAGGCTAGCTAGTTTCTCAGGCTGTGCCGAGTTGCATAGGGAGCGTTAGGCGCAATCCACGGCTGCCTCTAGTGTGGTTGGAGAGGATTAGGGATTGCGGTCAGCAGAGTTCCCACGTCTCAGAGCTCGTTCTATGTTTTTGGGTTATTGTCAGATCACTGTATGTGCTCTGACTTCTATGTCCATTGTGGTACTCAATTACCTCATCATAACACTGTTCATAACACATGTCCGCATGTCCCATAGGGAATGAATGAGGCCGAACGCAGTGTTGCCGTAAGTGATCCGTTACGCGGCAGATGCGGAAAAACTGCTGGATCTTCTGCAGAAGGCGACTTTCACATCAGCGATTTTTGCCAAAGTCACTGCCGATAGTGTCATACTCACCAAAGGGGGAGGCAGCACTAAAAGTGCCCAGGGCAGCAGAAACTCTAAATACGGCCCTGCCTATGCCTCCAAACTTCTAGAACAACACGTCCATGTTGAACTGTCCTCCCACATCTCCTCTTGCTCCCTCTTTGACCACTTACAATCTGATTTCAGACCGCATCGCTCCACTCAAATTGCCCTCACTAAAGTCACCAACGACCTACTAACCGCCAAATGAAAGTGACACGAGTTTGTCCTCCTGGACCTGGCATCAGTCTCTGACACAGTGGACCATTCCCTCTTACTACAGGCTTTCTGATCTGTTGACATTACAGACTTGGCCCTTTGTTGGATCTCCTCGTACCTAACAGACAGGACAACAAAACAAAAAAAAAAACGCAAAGAAACCATAATATGTGAACGTAGTCTAAGGTCTTATTCACACAATCATGTTCATTTAGCTCATTTGCACGTGATGGTCCATTTTTCATCCATTTATATTCCGTGGGTCCCCATTTATCTTCCCTGTGTCATCCATTTTTCTTGATCCAACGGACGCTTCGAAAGCATCTTCTATCAACTGTTCTGGGAAAAACTGATACCATCCATGTTCTGTCCTTTTCTTTTAGCTCCCCATTCACCTAAATGGGAAATTCTCTTAGTAATATATCCTTTATTTCTGTGGACATGACCCTATCAGTGTAATTATATGTCGGGGGGAGACACGGACCCTCTGCGACGTTGTTTACAGTGATGCAGATCAACAAGTGTCAGAATAGCTGTGGCTGATGTGTCAGGCAGCAATGGAGTCATTTGAGGACTTTATGTGCAATCCTTATTCTATAGTGCCTCCTAGTGGTGAAACCTGGTAAGGACATGATCTGTATAGACATTAAAAGAAAATCGATCACCCGCATTGTTAAACTCACAAAATACCATGAATATTCTCTACTCATGTAGAATTCCAATGCCTCGGCCATTGCCGACAACTTTGGGGCGTCAGATGGTGATTGAAGACTAATAAAGTTGGTCTGTGAACATTTAAGCCCCTTAGATTAAATAAGAGACACTGCGGCATCCAATGTGGGTGACGGAAGGAACACTGACCCTCTGCAACTGATCGGGGATAGGACCCCATTTCCCTTCATGGTCTGCTTCTATGGCCAGTGCAGCCTTACACAGGTCTTCCATCATTTCTGTACAATATCACCCCATACATTACTAGGGGCCCACCAGTAAAATTGATACTGGGATCCATTTTTCAGCTACATGCTATTACCAGAACCTCATTCATAAACTCTCTTATGCTTCTACAGAGGATGAAATAAGCATTGACACCATTTTCCTAAGTAAATCTATTTCTAAAGGTGCTATTGACATGAAATTCTTCCCAGATTTCAGTAACAACCCATCCATTCTACACAGGCAAAGAAATCATCCATTCATGTCCATAAATTAAGTGATGTGTAATAATGAGAAAACAATGGGAAAAAGTGTAGACAGCGCTTACTGAAATGTAATTAATTCTTTGTATAAAAGCCTTTGTTGTTGATGAAGCTTTAATTTGCCTCCTGGATGGAGAAACTAGTCACAGGCATTGCTCAGGTGTGATTTTGGCCCATTCTTCCACACACACACTCTTCACACCCTGAAGGTCCCGTCAGCTCCTTCTATGAACTCTGAGCTTTAGTTCCTTCCATACATTTTCTATTGGATTCAGGTCCGGTTATTGTCTCGGCCATTCCCGGAGCTTTATTTTCTCTGAAACTAATTTGGAGTTTTCTCAGCTGTGTGTTTGGGATCTTGCTGAAATGTCCACTAATGATGAGCGAATATACTCGTTACTCGAGATTTCCCGAGCACGCTCGGGGTCCTCCGGGTATTTTTTAGTGCTTGGAGATTTCGTTTTTCTTGCCGCAGCTGAATGATTTACATCTGTTAGCCAGCATAAGTACATGTGGGGGTTGCCTGGTTGCTAGAGAATCCCCACATGTACTTATGCTGGCTAACAGATGTAAATCATTCAGCTGCGGCAAGAAAAACTAAATCTCCGAGCACTAAAAAAATACTCAGAGGACCCCCGAGCATGCTCGAGAAATCTCGAGTAACAAGTATATTCGCTCATCACTAATGTCCACCCTTGTTTCATCTTCATCATCCTGGTAGATGGCAGCAGATTTTTATCAGGAATGTCGTGGTACTTTTGTCCTTTCATCCCTCCTTCAATCATATGAAGCTTCCCAATGCCACAAGCTGAAAAACAGCCCCACACCATGATGTTCCCACCTCCAGACTTCACTGTTGGTATGGTGTTTTAGGGTGATATGCAATGTATTTTGGTCTCAAAACATGGTGTGTATTATGTCATCCAAAGAGTTCAATTTTGGTCTCCTCTGACCAGACTATATTCTCTCAGTATCTCACAGGCTTGTCTAAATGATGTGAGCAAACTGGAAATGTGCTTGACCATGCTTTTTTGTTCAGCAATGGAGTCTTGTGTGGGGAGCGTGCATACAGGGCATGGCGGTTATGTGTTGAGCATGCATACAGACCATGGAGGTTGTGTGGTGAGCGTGCATACAGGCCATGGAGGTTGTGTGGTGAGCGTACATACAGGCCATGTAGGTTGAGTGCATTACTTATAGTTTTTTTTTTAAAACAATTGTACCTGCTGAAGCCAGGTCTTTATGCAACTCTCCGCAGGTGATTCTTGGACAACTCTTCTGATAATTCTTGTCACTCCTCTGTCTGAAATCTTGCGGGGAGCACCTGGTCTTGGACAGTTTATGGTGAAATTATGTAATTTCCACTTGCGGATTATGGCCCCAACAGTGATCACTGGAACCTTCAGTAGTTTAGAAATTTTTCTGTAGCCAATGCCATCAGTATGTTTTGCAACAATAAGGTTGTGGAAGTCTTGAGGCAGCTCACTGGCTTTACTCTTCATGAGATGCTTCTTGTGTGGCACCTTGGTAATGATACACCTTTTCAAACGCCTGTTGTGAATTCTGTTGTCAAGCTCCCTCCTGTGGTCATGAATGGTACTTCGGCTGGTTCTGTCCATGGGCTTCCTCTGGTGGTTGTGAGTGGAGCTGCTGCTTCTGAGTTTCCTTCCACAGGTGACGAGGTTAATTCGTTAGCTGGCTGCTCTATTTAACTCCACTTAGATCATTGCTCTGGCCACCTGTACAGTTATGACCTGGTGGTTAGGACAATTATGGGCCTGGTGGTTAAGAGCACACAGAAAGACCTGATAGTTACAATAATATAGGACGAGCTCTGAGATGTGGGAACTCTGCTGACTGCAATCCCTAATTCTATCACACACTAGAAATAGCCGTGGATTGCTCCTAACGCTCCCTATGCATCTCGACACAGCCTAAGAAACTAGCTAGCCCTAGAGATAGAAAAATAAAGCCTACCTTGCCTCAGAGAAATTCCCCAAAGGAAAAGGCAGCCCCCCACATATAATGACTGTAAGTAAAGATGAAAATTACAAACACAGAGATGAAATAGATTTAGCAAAGTGAGGCCCGACTTACTGAACAGACAGTGGATAGGAAAGGTAACTTTGCGGTCAGCACAAAAAACTACAAAAAGACCACGCAGAGGGTGCAAAAAGACCCTCCGCACCTACTCACGGTGCGGAGGCGCTCCCTCTGCGTCCCAGAGCTTCCAGCAAGCAAGACAAAATCAAAATAGCAAGCTGGACAGAAAAATAGCAAACCAGAGAAAAGCAAGCAGGAACTTAGCTTCTGCTGGGAAGACAGGTCACAAGAACGATCCAGGAGAGAACAAGACCAATACTGGAACATTGACAGGTGGCATGGAGCAATGATCTAAGTGGAGTTAAATAGAGCAGCCAGCTAACGAATTAACTTCGTCACCTGTGGAAGGAAACTCAGAAGCAGCAGCTCCACTCACAACCACCAGAGGAAGCCCATGGACAGAACCAGCCGAAGTACCATTCATGACCACAGGAGGGAGCTTGACAACAGATTCACAACAACGCCACTGGGTGAACCAGCTGATATTATCTGTTACTAAGTGTCAGGATTTCTTTCTATTTACTGATAGATTTCAGCTGGTGTCAGGACTTTCTGTGGCTTTTTGCACCTCACTTTCTTCATGTTCAATACTTTTTCCTTTTGTCATTTCTCATTATTACATATAACTTAATTTATGGACATCTATGGTGATTTCTTTGCCTGTGTAGATTGCATGGGGAGTTACCTACATCTGATGAGAATTTCATGTCAATAGCACCTTTTAGAAACAGAGATACTTAGGAAATGGGTGACATGTTCAATACTCACGTCACCCGCTGTATATAAAATGGGTAGTTTATTAGATGGATGATGAGATGCTGCATTTCTATGGAAATAATGTATAAAGTGAACTGTGCGCACTGCTCTTTTGGGAGATCCATCGGGGGATTTACCTGTTCTTCTATGGAACAGTCTGTGCTTGCGTTACAGCTACTGAGATCCTTTTAAGTTCCAGCAGCTGTTATAGAAGTGACCCTTCCTACAGAACTGTGGCTCCTGGCAGCCGACAGTGACCACAGCAGAGTGGTGAAGGTATAGTGAAGCGTTGTATTTGACTGGTGCAGGTTGCTGAGACGGAAGAATTTATGAGGGATGTTAGCAATGAATGGAACTAAACTGCAATGCCCCAAAATGGCCGCTAGACAGTGTGGTGGAACGGTGATGTTCTACTCTATGACATTGTTTACATTTGGCCACGGCCAGGCATCAACAATCCACCAGTGTAAAATTGATGACCTATCCCTAAAATAGGTCATCATAATCGGGATAGTGGAAAACTCCTTTAACTCACTTTGAGTAAGTGGTTCCTCTTCATTTGCATCCTGCCAGTACTATAGGAACTGGAACTTTCATTTCCTCACTTCCAAACATGTTCTGCTCTTGTCATTGTACAATGACTTGTTGACATGGAATTGAAAGTCTGCTTCCCTGTTATGGTTGTATGATGTTTAACAGGAGGACAGGAACAAAGAGACAATTGCAACCCCAATTTCTGTAGTGGATAGAGATTCCGCCCCACTTTCTTTACCCACCATCATTGTCTGTAGAGATAGAAAGACCGGTCCCTATAGTCTGTAAAGAGACAAAATACCTGCCCCGTTGTCTGTAGAGAGACAAATACCCACCATCATTGCCTGTAGAGAGAGACAAAGACATGTCCCATTATCTGTAGAGAGACAAAGACCCGTCCCATTGTCTGTAGAGAGACAAAGACCAGCCCCATTATCTGTAGAGACAAAGACCCGCCCCATTGTCTGTAGAGAGACAAAGACCTGCCCCATTGTCTGTAGAGAGACAAAGACCGTCCAATTATCTGTAGAGAGACAAAGACCAGCCCCATTGTCTGTAGAGAGACAAAGACCCACCCAATTATCTGTAGAGAGACAAAGACCCATCCCATTGTCTGTGGAGAGACAAAGACCCGTCCCATTATCTGTAGAGACAAAGACCCGTCCCATTATCTGGAGAGAGACAAAGACCCGTCCCATAATATGTAGAGAGACAAAGACCCGTCCCATTATCTGTAGAGACAAAGACCCGTCCCATTATCTGTAGAGAGAAAAAGACCCGTCCCATTATCTGTAAAGAGACAAAGTCCCATCCCATTATCTGTAGAGAGACAAAGACCCGTTCCATTATCTGTAGAGACAAAGACCCGTCCCATTATCTGTAGAGAGAAAAAGACCCGCCCCATTATCTGTAAAGAGACAAAGTCCCGTCCCATTATCTGTAAAGAGACAAAGACCCGTCCCATTGTCTGTAGAGACAAATACCCGTCCCATGGTCTGTAGAGAGACAAAGACCCGTCCCATTATCTGTAAAGACAAAGACCCGTCCCATTATCTGTAGAGAGACAAAGATCCATGACATTATCTGTAGAGAGACAAAGACCTGTCCCATTATCTGTAGAGAGACAAAGACCCGCCCCCATTGTCTGTAGAGACAAAGACCCGTCCCATTATCTGTAGAGACAAAGACCCGTCCCATTATCTGTAGAGAGACAAAGACCCGTCCCATTATCTGTAGAGAGACAAAGACCCGTCCCATTACCTGTAGAGAGACAAAGACCCATCCCAATATCTGTAGAGACAAAGACCCGTCCCATTGTCTGTAGAGAGACAAACACCCGTTCAATTATCTGTAGAGAGACAAAGACCCGTCCCATTATCTGTAGAGACAAAGACCCGTCCCATTATCTGTAGAGAGACAAAGATCCATCCCATTATCTGTAGAGAGACAAAGACCCGTCCCTTTGTCTGTAGAGAGACAAAGACTCGTTCAATTATCTGTAGAGAGACAAAGACCCGTTCAATTATCTGTAGAGAGACAAAGACCCGTCCCATTATCTGTAGAGAGACAAAGACCCATCCCATTATCTGTAGAGACAAAGACCCGTCCCATTGTCTGTAGAGACAAAGACCTGTCCCATTGTCTGTAGAGATACAAAGACCCGTCCCATTGTCTGTAGAGACAAAGACCTGTCCCATTATCTGTAGAGAGACAAATATCCTTACCATTATCTGTAGAGAGACAAATATCCTTACCATTATCTGTAGAGAGACAAATATCCTTACCATTATCTGTAGAGAGACAAAGACCCGCCCTATTATCTGTAGAGAGACAAAGACCCGTCCCATTGTCTGTAGAGAGACAAAGACCCGTCCCATTGTCTGTAGAGAGACAAAAACCCGTCCCATTGTCTGTAGAGAGACAAAAACCCGTCCCATTGTCTGTAGAGAGAAAAAGACCCGTCCCATTATCTGTAGAGAGACAAAGACCCGTCCCATTGTCTGTAGAGAGACAAAAATCCGTCCCATTATCTGTACAGAGACAAAGACCCGTCCCATTATCTGTTGAGACAAAGACGCGTCCCATTATCTGTAGAGAGACAAATATCCTTACCATTATCTGTAGAGAGACAAAGACCCGCCCTATTATCTGTAGAGAGACAAAGACACGTCCCATTGTCTGTAGAGAGACAAAGATCCGTCCCATTATCTGTAGAGAGAGAAAGACCCTTTCCATTGTCTGTAGAGAGACAAAGACCCGTCCCATTATCTGTAGAGAGACAAAGACCCGTCCCATTATCTGGAGAGAGACAAAGACCCGTCCCATAATATGTAGAGAGACAAAGACCCGTCCCACTATCTGTAGAGAGACAAAGACCCGTCCCATTGTCTGTAGAGAGACAAAGACCTGCCCCATTATCTGTAGAAAGAAAAAGACCTGTCCCATTATCTGTAGAGAGACAAAGACCCCTCCCATTATCTGTAGAGACAAAGACCTGTCCAATTATCTGTAGAGACAAAGACCCGCCCCAATGTCTGTAGAAAGAAAAAGACCCATCCCATTATCTGTAGAGAGACAAAGACCCGTCCCATTATCTGTAGAGACAAAGACCTGTCCAATTATCTGTAGAGACAAAGACCCGCCCCCATTGTCTGTAGAGACAAAGACCCGTCCCATTATCTGTAGAGACAAAGACCCGTCCCATTATCTGTAGAGAGACAAAGACCCGTCCCATTATCTGTAGAGAGACAAAGACCCGTCCCATTACCTGTAGAGAGACAAAGACCCATCCCAATATCTGTAGAGACAAAGACCCGTCCCATTGTCTGTAGAGACAAAGACCCGTCCCAATATCTGTAGAGACAAAGACCCGTCCCATTATCTGTAGAGAGACAAATATCCTTACCATTATCTGTAGAGAGACAAAGACCCGTCCCTTTGTCTGTAGAGAGACAAAGACTCGTTCAATTATCTGTAGAGAGACAAAGACCCGTCCCATTATCTGTAGAGACAAAGACCCGTCCCATTGTCTGTAGAGAGACAAAGACCCGTTCAATTATCTGTAGAGAGACAAAGACCCGTCCCATTATCTGTAGAGACAAAGACCCGTCCCATTATCTGTAGAGAGACAAAGATCCATCCCATTATCTGTAGAGAGACAAAGACCCGTCCCATTGTCTGTAGAGAGACAAAGACTCGTTCAATTATCTGTAGAGAGACAAAGACCCGTTCAATTATCTGTAGAGAGACAAAGACCCGTCCCGTTATCTGTAGAGAGACAAAGACCCATCCCATTATCTGTAGAGACAAAGACCCGTCCCATTGTCTGTATAGATACAAAGACCCGCCCCCATTGTCTGTAGAGACAAAGACCTGTCCCATTATCTGTAGAGAGACAAATATCCTTACCATTATCTGTAGAGAGACAAATATCCTTACCATTATCTGTAGAGAGACAAAGACCCGCCCTATTATCTGTAGAGAGACAAAGACCCGTCCCATTGTCTGTAGAGAGACAAAGACCCGTCCCATTGTCTGTAGAGAGACAAAAACCCGTCCCATTGTCTGTAGAGAGACAAAAACCCATCCCATTGTCTGTAGAGAGAAAAAGACCCGTCCCATTATCTGTAGAGAGACAAAGACCCGTCCCATTGTCTGTAGAGAGACAAAAACTCGTCCCATTATCTGTACAGAGACAAAGACCCGTCCCATTATCTGTTGAGACAAAGACGCGTCCCATTATCTGTAGAGAGACAAATATCCTTACCATTATCTGTAGAGAGACAAAGACCCGCCCTATTATCTGTAGAGAGACAAAGACACGTCCCATTGTGTGTAGAGAGACAAAGATCCGTCCCATTATCTGGAGAGAGACAAAGACCCGTCCCATAATATGTAGAGAGACAAAGACCCGTCCCACTATCTGTAGAGAGACAAAGACCCGTCCCATTGTCTGTAGAGAGACAAAGGCCCGTCCCATTATCTGTAGAGAGACAAAGGCCCGTCCCTTTGTCTGTAGAGAGACAAAGGCCCGTCCCATTATCTGGAGAGAGACAAAGACCCGTCCCATAATATGTAGAGAGACAAAGACCCGTCCCACTATCTGTAGAGAGACAAAGACCCGTCCCATTGTCTGTAGAGACAAAGACCTGTCCAATTATCTGTAGAAAGAAAAAGACCTGTCCCATTATCTGTAGAGAGACAAAGACCCATCCCATTATCTGTAGAGACAAAGACCTGTCCAATTATCTGTAGAGACAAAGACCCGCCCCACTGTCTGTAGAAAGAAAAAGACCCATCCCATTATCTGTAGAGAGACAAAGACCCATCCCATTATCTGTAGAGACAATGACCTGTCCAATTATCTGTAGAGACAAAGACCCGCCCCCATTGTCTGTAGAGACAAAGACCCGTCCCATTATCTGTAGAGACAAAGACCCATCCCACTATCTGGAGAGAGACAAAGACCCGTCCCATTATCTATAGAGAGACAAAGACCTGCCCCCATTGTCTGTAGAGACAAAGACCCGTCCCATTATCTGTAGAGAGACAAAGACCCGCCCCCTTGTCTGTAGAGAGACAAAACCTGTCCCATTATCTGTAGTGAGACAAAGACCCGTCCCATTATCTGTAGAGAGACAAAGACCCGTCCCATTATCTGTAGAGACAAAGACCCGTCCCATTATCTGTAGAGAGAAAAAGACCCGTCCCATTATCTGTAAAGAGACAAAGTCCCGTCCCATTATCTGTAGAGAGACAAAGACCCGTTCCATTATCTGTAGAGACAAAGTCCCGTCCCATTATCTGTAGAGAGAAAAAGACCCGTCCCATTATCTGTAAAGAGACAAAGACCCGTTTCATTGTCTGTAGAGACAAATACCCGTCCCATGTTCTGTAGAGAGACAAAGACCCGTCCCATTATCTGTAAAGACAAAGACCCGTCCCATTATCTGTAGAGAGACAAAGATCCATGACATTATCTGTAGAGAGACAAAGACCTGTCCCATTATCTGTAGAGAGACAAAGACCCGTCCCATTGTCTGTAGAGACAAATACCTGTCCCATTATCTGTAGAGACAAAGACCCGTCCCATTATCTGTAGAGAGACAAAGACCCGTCCCATTATCTGTAGAGAGACAAAGACCCGTTCAATTATCTGTAGAGAGACAAAGACCCGTCCCATTATCTGTAGAGAGACAAAGACCCATCCCATTATCTGTAGAGACAAAGACCCGTCCCATTGTCTGTAGAGATACAAAGACCCGCCCCCATTGTCTGTAGAGACAAAGACCCGTCCCATTATCTGTAGAGACAAAGACCCGTCCCATTATCTGTAGAGAGACAAATATCCTTACCATTATCTGTAGAGAGACAAAGACCCGTCCCATTGTCTGTAGAGAGACAAAGACCCGTTCAATTATCTGTAGAGAGACAAAGACCCGTCCCATTATCTGTAGAGACAAAGACCCATCCCATTATCTGTAGAGAGACAAAGATCCATCCCATTATCTGTAGAGAGACAAAGACCCGTCCCATTGTCTGTAGAGAGACAAAGACCTGTCCCATTGTCTGTAGAGAGACAAAGACTCGTTCAATTATCTGTAGAGACAAAGACCCGTCCCATTGTCTGTAGAGATACAAAGACCCGCCCCCATTGTCTGTAGAGACAAAGACCTGTCCCATTATCTGTAGAGAGACAAATATCCTTACCATTATCTGAAGAGAGACAAATATCCTTACCATTATCTGTAGAGAGACAAATATCCTTACCATTATCTGTAGAGAGACAAAGACCTGCCCTATTATCTGTAGAGAGACAAAGACCCGTCCCATTGTCTGTAGAGAGACAAAGACCCGTCCCATTGTCTGTAGAGAGACAAAAACCCGTCCCATTGTCTGTAGAGAGAAAAAGACCCGTCCCATTATCTGTAGAGAGACAAAGACCCGTCCCATTGTCTGTAGAGAGACAAAAACCCGTCCCATTATCTGTACAGAGACAAAGACACGTCCCATTATCTGTTGAGACAAAGACGCGTCCCATTATCTGTAGAGAGACAAATATCCTTACCATTATCTGTAGAGAGACAAAGACCCGCCCTATTATTTGTAGAGAGACAAAGACACGTCCCATTGTCTGTAGAGAGACAAAGATCCGTCCCATTATCTGTAGAGAGAGAAAGACCCTTTCCATTGTCTGTAGAGAGACAAAGACCCGTCCCATTATCTGTAGAGAGACAAAGGCCCGTCCCATTGTCTGTAGAGAGACAAAGACCCGTCCCATTATCTGGAGAGAGACAAAGACCCGTCCCATAATATGTAGAGAGACAAAGACCCGTCCCACTATCTGTAGAGAGACAAAGACCCATTCCATTGTCTGTAGAGAGACAAAGACCTGCCCCATTATCTGTAGAAAGAAAAAGACCTGTCCCATTATCTGTAGAGAGACAAAGACCCATCCCATTATCTGTAGAGACAAAGACCTGTCCAATTATCTGTAGAGACAAAGACCCGCCCCATCGTCTGTAGAGAGACAAAGACCTGCCCCATTATCTGTAGAAAGAAAAAGACCCATCCCATTATCTGTAGAGAGACAAAGACCCGTCCCATTATCTGTAGAGACAAAGACCTGTCCAATTATCTGTAGAGACAAAGACCCGCCCCCATTGTCTGTAGAGACAAAGACCCGTCCCATTATCTGTAGAGACAAAGCCCCATCCCACTATCTGGAGAGAGACAAAGACCCGTCCCATTATCTATAGAGAGACAAAGACCCGCCCCCATTGTCTGTAGAGACAAAGACCCGTCCCATTATCTGTAGAGAGACAAAGACCCGCCCCCTTGTCTGTAGAGAGACAAAACCTGTCCCATTATCTGTAGTGAGACAAAGACCCGTCCCATTATCTGTAGAGAGACAAAGACCCGTCCCATTATCTGTAGAGACAAAGACCCGTCCCATTATCTGTAGAGAGAAAAAGACCCGTCCCATTATCTGTAAAGAGACAAAGTCCCGTCCCATTATCTGTAGAGAGACAAAGACCCGTTCCATTATCTGTTTAGACAAAGACCCGTCCCATTATCTGTAGAGAGAAAAAGACCCGTCCCATTATCTGTAAAGAGACAAAGACCCGTCCCATTGTCTGTAGAGACAAATACCCGTCCCATGGTCTGTAGAGAGACAAAGACCCGTCCCATTATCTGTAAAGACAAAGACCCGTCCCATTATCTGTAGAGAGACAAAGATCCATGACATTATCTGTAGAGAGACAAAGACCTGTCCCATTATCTGTAGAGAGACAAAGACCCGTCCCATTGTCTGTAGAGACAAATACCCGTCCCATTATCTGTAGAGACAAAGACCCGTCCCATTATCTGTAGAGAGACAAAGACCCGTCCCATTATCTGTAGAGAGACAAAGACCCATCCCATTATCTGTAGAGAGACAAAGACCCGTCCCATTATCTGTAGAGACAAAGACCCGTCCCATTATCTGTAGAGAGAAAAAGACCCGTCCCATTATCTGTAAAGAGACAAAGTCCCGTCCCATTATCTGTAGAGAGACAAAGACCCGTTCCATTATCTGTTTAGACAAAGACCCGTCCCATTATCTGTAGAGAGAAAAAGACCCGTCCCATTATCTGTAAAGAGACAAAGACCCGTCCCATTGTCTGTAGAGACAAATACCCGTCCCATGGTCTGTAGAGAGACAAAGACCCGTCCCATTATCTGTAAAGACAAAGACCCGTCCCATTATCTGTAGAGAGACAAAGATCCATGACATTATCTGTAGAGAGACAAAGACCTGTCCCATTATCTGTAGAGAGACAAAGACCCGTCCCATTGTCTGTAGAGACAAATACCCGTCCCATTATCTGTAGAGACAAAGACCCGTCCCATTATCTGTAGAGAGACAAAGACCCGTCCCATTATCTGTAGAGAGACAAAGACCCATCCCATTATCTGTAGAGACAAAGACCCGTCCCATTATCTGTAGAGAGACAAAGACCCGTCCCATTATCTGTAGAGATACAAAGACCCGCCCCCATTTTCTGTAGAGACAAAGACCCATCCCATTATCTGTAGAGACAAAGTCCCGTCCCATTATCTGTAGAGAGACAAATATCCTTACCATTATCTGTAGAGAGACAAAGACCCGTCCCATTGTCTGTAGAGAGACAAAGACCCGTTCAATTATCTGTAGAGAGACAAAGACCCGTCCCATTATCTGTAGAGACAAAGACCCGTCCCATTATCTGTAGAGAGACAAAGATCCATCCCATTATCTGTAGAGAGACAAAGACCTGTCCCATTGTCTGTAGAGAGACAAAGACCCGTCCCATTATCTGTAGAGACAAAGACCCGTCCCATTATCTGTAGAGAGACAAAGATCCATCCCATTATCTGTAGAGAGACAAAGATCCATCCCATTATCTGTAGAGAGACAAAGACCCGTCCCATTATCTGTAGAGAGACAAAGATCCATCCCATTATCTGTAGAGAGACAAAAACACGTCCCATTGTCTGTAGAGAGGCAAAAACCCGTCCCATTGTCTGTAGAGAGAAAAAGACCCGTCCCATTATCTGTAGAGAGACAAAGACCCGTCCCATTGTCTGTAGAGAGACAAAAACCCGTCCCATTATCTGTACAGAGACAAAGACCCGTCCCATTATCTGTTGAGACAAAGACGCGTCCCATTATCTGTAGAGAGACAAATATCCTTACCATTATCTGTAGAGAGACAAAGACCCGCCCTATTATCTGTAGAGAGACAAAGACACGTCCCATTGTCTGTAGAGAGACAAAGATCCGTCCCATTATCTGTAGAGAGAGAAAGACCCTTTCCATTGTCTGTAGAGAGACAAAGACCCGTCCCATTATCTGGAGAGAGACAAAGACCCGTCCCATAATATGTAGAGAGACAAAGACCCGTCCCACTATCTGTAGAAAGACAAAGACCCGTCCCATTGTCTGTAGAGAGACAAAGACCTGCCCCATTATCTGTAGAAAGAAAAAGACCTGTCCCATTATCTGTAGAGAGACAAAGACCCGTCCCATTATCTGTAGAGACAAAGACCTGTCCAATTATCTGTAGAGACAAAGACCCGCCCCATTATCTATAGAGAGACAAAGACCCGCCCCCATTGTCTGTAGAGACAAAGACCCGTCCCATTATCTGTAGAGAGACAAAGACCCGCCCCCTTGTCTGTAGAGAGACAAAACCTGTCCCATTATCTGTAGTGAGACAAAGACCCGTCCCATTATCTGTAGAGAGACAAAGACCCGTCCAATTATCTGTAGAGACAAAGACAAGTCCCATTACCTGTAGAGAGAAAAAGACCCGTCCCATTATCTGTAGAGAGACAAAGACCCATCCCATTATCTGTAGAGACAAAGACCCGTCCCATTGTCTGTAGAGACAAAGACCCGTCCCATTATCTGTAGAGAGACAAAGACCCGTCCCATTATCTGTAGAGAGACAAAGACCCGTCCCATTATCTGTAGAGACAAAGACCCATCCCATTGTCTGTAGAGACAAAGACCCATCCCATTGTCTGTAGAGAAACAAAGACCTGTCCCATTGTCTGTAGAGAGAGAAAGACTCGTCCCATTATCTGTAGAGAGACAAAGACCCATCCCATTATCCGTAGAGACAAAGACCCATCCCATTGTCTGTAGAGAGACAAAAACATGTCCCATTATCTGGAGTGAGACAAAGACCCGTCCCATAATATGTAGAGAGACAAAGACCCGTCGCATTATCTGTAGAGAGACAAAGACCTGTCCCATTGTCTGTAGAGACAAAGACCCGTCCTATTGTCTGTAAAGACAAAGACCCATCCCATTGTCTGTAGAGAAACAAAGACCCCTCCCATTGTCTGTAGAGAGACAAAGACTCGTCCCATTATCTGTAAAGAGACAAAGTCCTGTCCCATTATCTGTAGAGAGACAAAGACCCGTCCCATAATCTGTAAAGAGACAAAGACCCTTCCCATTGTCTGTAGAGACAAAGACCCATCCCATTGTCTGTAGAGAAACAAAGACCTGTCCCATTGTCTGTAGAGAGACAAAGACCCGTCCCACTATCTGTAGAGAGACAAAACCTGTCCCATTGTCTGTAGTGAGACAAAGACCCGTCCCATTATCTGTAGAGAGACAAAGACCCGTCCCATTATCTGTAGAGACAAAGACCCGTCCCATTGTCTGTAGAGACAAAGACCCGTCCCATTGTCTGTAGAGACAAAAGGTACCTTCACACATAACGATATCGGTAACGATATCGTTGCTTTTTGTGACGTAGCAACGATATCGTTAAGGAAATCGTTATGTGTGACAGCGACCAACGATCAGGCCCCTGCTGGGAGATCGTTGGTCGCTGAAGAAAGTCCAGAACTTTATTTCGTCGCTGGATCTCCCGTGGACATCGCTGGATCGGCGTGTGTGACACCGATCCAGCGATGTCTTCACTGGTAACCAGGGTAAACATCGGGTTACTAAGCGCAGGGCCGCGCTTAGTAACCCGATGTTTACCCTGGTTACCAGTGTAAAAGTAAAAAAAAACAAACACTACATACTTACCTACCGCTGTCTGTCCCCGGCGCTGTGCTCTGCACTCCTCCTGTACTGGCTGTGAGCACAGCGGCCGGAAAGCAGAGCGGTGACGTCACCGCTCTGCTTTCCGGCTGACCGACGCTCACAGCCAGTACAGGAGGAGTGCAGAGCACAGCGCCGGGGACAGACAGCGGTAGGTAAGTATGTACTGTTTTTTTTTTTTCACTTTTACGCTGGTAACCAGGGTAAACATCGGGTTACTAAGCGCGGCCCTGCGCTTAGTAACCCGATGTTTACCCTGGTTACTGGCATCGTTGGTCGCTGGATAGCTGTCTGTGTGTGACGCTGTAAGAATCTGGCTGCACTCGGATGTCACCCGAGTGCAGTCCGATTAGAGCATGTATATTCAAGCGGAGAGTGGACCCACTGGACCGTGATGACGAACCCCTCTCGGACGAGCTGACCAGGTGGACCTCCCCCTATACAGGGAGAGTTAGGGGCAGGCCCGTGAGGGACTATCGCCACGGAAGCTGGAGGGTCGACTGAGAACAGATGGGAACACAGCAGGCACAAAGGGAAAGAGGGAACAGAAAGGAAATACTGAGACAAGGGAGAAGATGGGAACGCTACAGAGGCACGGAGACTGGCAGGACAATATGGAGAGACCGAGGCTGACGGGAGCAAGGAAAAGATATAGGAGCCGGGCAGGTACTGCAGAGGAAAAGGAACTGAAGGAACAAGGCAGGAACACAGGAAACAAGCAGGCACTGCAGAGGGCGGAGGAGACCCAAAGTCAGAGAGCTAGGAACGCTCAGAGACCACAGGTGGCCAGAAGCACTTGTAAACACAAATGAACATCAGGCACAGAGAAGCAGCAGGAAGCAGTTTACATAGCAGCATGGGAGCTACTTCCGGGTTACAGTCCTCCAGGATGACAGAGAGGACAGGAAAGAGCGCCAACAGAGGAATCAGATGTGCGCACGCGCAGAGCTGAATGCGGCGCGCGCGCGCACCCGGCGAGCTGCAGTGGGAAGAGCCGGCGGCAGCAACGGCATGACAGTACCCCCACCTTTACGCCCCTCCTTTTTAAGACTAGAAAGAAACCGGGACAAAATACGAGGAGCCCGAATGTTCTCTCGAGGCTCCCAGGACCTCTCCTCAGGACCAAAACCCTTCCAGTCAACCAAAAACAAAGTTCTCCCTCTAAGTTTTTTCATGGCTAAGATGTCCCTAACCTCAAAGACATCATCCTCGGAAACAGGCGAAGGAGAACAAAGGTTAGAAGAATGAAACTGATTAAAAACTACAGGTTTAAGGAGAGACACATGAAAAGAATTAGAAATACGCAGAGAGGCAGGCAACTTAAGTTTGTAAGAAACGTCATTAATACGAGACAAAACTTCGAATGGACCGATATAGCGAGGACCCAGCTTATGTGAAGGGATTTTGAGACGGATAAATTTAGAAGAAACCCAAACCTTGTCCCCAGGATGGAATATAGGAGAATCAAGACGTCTTTTGTCCGCATGTCTCTTCATCCTAACTTGAGTCAACTCAAGGGCGGACTTGGTCTCCTGCCAGACCCTGGAGAACTCTCTAGACAGAAGATCAGCCGCTGGTACAGTAGAGACAGGAGGAAGCGGAAGAGGAAGACCAGGATGTTGACCGTAGACGATAAAAAATGGAGATTTGTTAGTAGCTTCGCTGGGATGGTTATTGTAAGAAAACTCAGCCCATGGTAGTAAGTCAGACCAATCATTCTGATGAGAATTGGAGAAATGGCGGAGATAAGTTACCAAGGTCTGATTAGTACGTTCCACCTGGCCATTGGACTGTGGATGGTAGGCCGAAGAAAAATCAAGCGAAATGTTCATAGATCTGCAGAGGGATCTCCAGAAGCGGGCGGTGAATTGAACACCTCGGTCAGAAACAATATGTAAAGGAAGACCATGAAGACGAAAAATATGGTGAACAAAAATCTTTGCCAATTCGGGAGCAGAAGGTAAACCTGGGAGAGCGATGAAATGAGCCATCTTGGAGAAACGGTCCATGACCACGAAGATGACGGTGGAACCAGAAGAATGAGGCAGATCAGTGATGAAATCCATAGATAAATGTTGCCACGGAGAGGAAGGTACTGGCAAAGGATGTAGAAGCCCAGAAGGTAGTTGCCTGGGAATCTTATTCTTGGCACAGGAAGGACAAGAGGCGACAAAACTTTGGACATCCTTAGACAACGTTGGCCACCAGTAAAAACGAGAGATCAAACGAAAGTTTTTTTTGAAACCAACATGTCCAGCCAGTTTGGAGGCGTGACCCCAAAGTAAGACACGTCTCCTGTTCCCTTCAGCGACAAAGGTCTTACCCGGAGGCAACGAAGTAAGAGAGACTGGAGCAACTGTGATGACTCTGGCAGGATCAATGATGTGTGCAGGCTCGTCCTCCAAATCCACCACCTGGAATGACCTAGACAGAGCGTCGGCTTTGGAGTTTTTATTTCCTGGCAAAAAACGAAGTTCGAAGTCAAACCTGGCGAAAAACAAGGCCCACCTGGCCTGCCGAGGATTAAGTCTTTGCGCAGAACGAATATACACCAGATTCTTGTGATCGCTGTAGATTATAAAACGATGTAAAGCCCCTTCTAAGAGGTACCGCCACTCCTCTAATGCCAACTTGATTGCCAACAGTTCTTTATCACCGATGGAATAATTTTTTTCCGAGGAGGAGAAGATCTTTGAGAAAAAACCACAAGGCACAAGACGACCAGAAGAGGATTTCTGCGAGAGCACAGCTCCAGCTCCAATTGCAGAAGCATCTACTTCAAGGATGAAGGGTTTATTGGCCACTGGACGATGAAGAATAGGAGCTGAGGCAAAGGCTTGCTTGATGGACCGGAAAGCCTCTTCGGCCTCAGACGACCACAGATGAGGATTGGCACCCTTCCGAATCATGGAGGAGATTGGAGCTGAAAGAGAGGAAAAGTGAGGTATAAACTGCCGATAGTAGTTAGCAAATCCAAGAAATCGCTGAATTGCTTTCACTCCAAGAGGACGCGGCCAGTTGAGCACGGCAGAAACTTTTCCCGGATCCATACACAAACCAGCGTCGGAAATGATGAAACCCAAGAAGGGTAGAGATGACTGTTCGAAGACACATTTTTCCAGTTTTGCATACAGCCGATTCTCTCTCAAACGCTGAAGTACTTGCCGTACATCTCTTCTGTGAGTAGACAGATCTGGAGAGAACACAAGGATATCGTCCAAGTACACTACAACACAGGTGTAAAGTAGATCCCGAAAAACATCATTTACGAACTCCTGGAAGACTGCGGGTGCATTGCATAAACCGAAGGGCATAACCAAATATTCATAATGACCATCTCTGGTATTAAACGCAGTCTTCCACTCGTCACCAGAACGGATACGGATCAAATTATAAGCTCCTCTGAGATCCAATTTGGTAAAGATTCGTGCTCCACGCAGACGATCAAAGAGTTCTGGTATGAGAGGAAGTGGGTACTTGTTTTTGATCGTGATGGTGTTGAGACCCCGGTAGTCTATACATGGGCGAAGAGAACCGTCCTTCTTTTTAACGAAGAAGAACCCAGCTCCTGCAGGTCAGGAAGACTTTCGAATGAAGCCTCTGGCCAGATTCTCTTGAATATATTCGGACATGGCTTGCGTCTCGGTAGGAGACAATGGGTAAATACGACCCCTAGGTGGAGTAGAACCAGGAACAAGGTCTATCGGGCAGTCATAAGAACGGTGCGGCGGCAAAATCTCCGCTTCCTTCTTGTTAAAGACGTCCGAGAAAGCGCAATAGGCAGGAGGAATTCCCATGGATTCCGAAGCAGACCAAGAGGAGGACGCAGGCTTCACGGGAAGCAGGCACCTGTTCAGACAAGACTGTCACCGTAGAACATCTCCAGTACGCCAGTCCAGCGTGGGTTCGTGATCTCTCAACCAAGGAAGACCCAAAAGGAAAGAATGAGACAAAGAAGGTAAAACATAAAAGGCCAGTTTCTCACGATGAAGTGCTCCAATCTGAAGTTCGACTTCCTCCGTAACCAAGTTGACGGTCTCCCGCAAAGGCTGACCATCGACAGAAGCTATTTGTCTAGGAGTCTCCAAGGGTCTAACAGGTATCCCAAGCCTGTTAACAACCTCGAGCTGAACAAAGTTCCCAGCCGCTCCTGAATCAACATAAGCCTCCAGAGAAAAGTGATGGGAACCTAAATGAAGAATAACAGACAAAACCAGAGGCGGAGAGGAATCATAACCACCTAGGAAGGCCTCTCTTACCTGTCCTAGGCGGATGCGTTTCCCGACTTCTGAGGACACGCGCGTAAGAGATGAGAGGCACTGCCGCAGTAAAAACAAAGACCTTGTGCGAGTCTCTCTTTGCGGCGTTGCTCAGAAGACTTAAGGCGATCGACCTGCATGGGTTCAGGAGAAGATGAAGAAGCCACCGGGGCTGCCCGAGAAAAGGAAGTCCCTCGAGCAACAGTGGTCTGGCGAAGAGGTCTCCTCTCTCTGGCAAGCTCACGAGTGCGCTCCTGAAAGCGCAGATCAATGCGTATGGCCAAGGAGATAAGATCATCCAAAGAGGTAGGAGTGTCCTGTCCCGCCAACTCATCCTTAATCCGTGAAGACAAACTACGCCAAAACGCTCCAACCAAAGCCTCATTATTCCACCCAAGGTCTGAGGACAGAGTCCGGAAACGGATGGCGTACTGGGCTACTGAGAGAGTACCCTGGTAAAGGTTAAAGAGGGACTCAGTGGTAGAGACCAGACGACCAGGTTCATCAAAAACCTTACGGAAGGTATCCAGGAACGGATTGAGTTGGGAGACCAAAGGATCATCACGCTCCCAGAGGGGATTAACCCATGCCAAAGCCTCACCCTCCAAATGGGATACTATAAAAGCAACCTTAGCTCGGTCGGTAGGATAAAGTAGCGGAGACAATTCAAAATGCAACTGGCATTGATTAAGAAAGCCACAGCACGCTTTAGAATCCCCACCATACCGAGGAGGTCTAGCAAGTCGGGGAGAGGGTTGTGGCGCAGAGACAGGAGTGGAACCAGAGGCCACATTCTGGAGGGAGCGAAGCCGATCATTAATGGAGGCCATAAAATTCAAAATATGGGACCGAGTGTCCCGTTGTTGACCTAGCTCCTGCTGAAGGGCAACCAACTGCCGAGCAATACCAGGATCAGAAGGCTGTAAAGCCGCTAGGCGAGACTCCATATTCTTTAAAAATGACATGATCCTAGTCTGGTTTTCACGCAAAAAGAGTAACTCCTTTTGAGTGGCAGAGACTCCAGCGGGGTCCATGGCCTGATGTTACTGTGACGCTGTAAGAATCTGGCTGCACTCGGATGTCACCCGAGTGCAGTCCGATTAGAGCATGTATATTCAAGCGGAGAGTGGACCCACTGGACCGTGATGACGAACCCCTCTCGGACGAGCTGACCAGGTGGACCGCCCCCTATACAGGGAGAGTTAGGGGCAGGCCCGTGAGGGACTATCGCCACGGAAGCTGGAGGGTCGACTGAGAACAGATGGGAACACAGCAGGCACAAAGGGAAAGAGGGAACAGAAAGGAAATACTGAGACAAGGGAGAAGATGGGAACGCTACAGAGGCACGGAGACTGGCAGGACAATATGGAGAGACCGAGGCTGACGGGAGCAAGGAAAAGATATAGGAGCCGGGCAGGTACTGCAGAGGAAAAGGAACTGAAGGAACAAGGCAGGAACACAGGAAACAGGCAGGCACTGCAGAGGGCAGAGGAGACCCAAAGTCAGAGAGCTAGGAACGCTCAGAGACCACAGGTGGCCAGAAGCACTTGTAAACACAAATGAACATCAGGCACAGAGAAGCAGCAGGAAGCAGTTTACATAGCAGCATGGGAGCTACTTCCGGGTTACAGTCCTCCAGGATGACAGAGAGGACAGGAAAGAGCGCCAACAGAGGAATCAGATGTGCGCACGCGCAGAGCTGAATGCGGCGCGCGCGCGCACACCCGGCGAGTTGCAGTGGGAAGAGCCGGCGGCAGCAACGGCATGACACTGTGTGACAGCTCTCCAGCGACCAAACAGCGACGCTGCAGCGATCCGGATCGTTGTCGGTATCGCTGCAGCGTCGCTTAATGTGAAGGGGCCTAAAGACCCGTCCCATTATCTGTAGAGAGACAAAGACCCGTCCCATTATCTGTAGAGAGACAAAGACCCATCCCATTATCTGTAGAGACAAAGACCCATCCCATTGTCTGTAGAGACAAAGACCCATCCCATTGTCTGTAGAGAAACAAAGACCTGTCCCATTGTCTGTAGAGACAAAGACCCGTCCCATTGTCTGTAGAGAGACAAAGACCCGTCCCATTGTCTGCAGAGAGACAAAGACCCGCCCCATTATCTGTAGAGAGACAAAGACCTATCCCATTGTCTGTAGAGCGACAAAGACTCGTCCCATTATCTGTAGAGAGACAAAGACCCGTCCCATTGTCTGTAGAGACAAAGACCCGTCCCATTGTCTGTAGAGAAACAAAGACCTGTCCCATTGTCTGTAGAGAGACAAAGACTCGTCCCATTATCTGTAGAGAGACAAAGACCCGTCCCATTGTCTGTAGAGAAAAAAAGACCTATCTCATTGTCTGTAGAGAGACAAAGACTCGTCCCATTATCTGTAGAGAGACAAAGACCCATCCCATTGTCTGTAGAGACAAAGACCCGTCCCATTGTCTGTAGAGACAAAGACTCATCCCACTGTCTGTAGAGAAACAAAGACCCATCCCATTGTCTGTAGAGACAAAGACCCGTCCCATTGTCTGTAGAGAGACAAAGACCCGTCCCATTGTCTGTAGAGACAAAGACCCGTCCCATTGTCTGTAGAGAGACAAAGACCCGTCCCATTGTCTGTAGAGAGACAAAGACCCGCCCCATTATCTGTAGAGAGACAAAGACCTATCCCATTGTCTGTAGAGCGACAAAGACTCGTCCCATTATCTGTAGAGACAAACACCCGTCCCATTGTCTGTAGAGACAAAGACCCTTCCCATTGTCTGTAGAGAAAAAAAGACCTATCCCATTGTCTGTAGAGAGACAAAGACTCGTCCCATTATCTGTAGAGAGACAAAGACCCGTCCCATTGTCTGTAGAGACAAAGACCCGTCCCATTGTCTGTAGAGACAAAGACTCATCCCACTGTCTGTAGAGAAACAAAGACCCGTCCCATTGTCTGTAGAGACAAAGACCCGTCCCATTGTCTGTAGAGAGACAAAGACCCGTCCCATTGTCTGTAGAGACAAAGACCCGTCCCATTGTCTGTAGAGAGACAAAGACCCGTCCCATTGTCTGTAGAGAGACAAAGACCCGCCCCATTATCTAAGAAAAATGGTCCACAAGGACAAAGAGAAAACGACCAAACAGTCAGTATAGATAAACGTAGAAAAACTTTATTAGCATTAAGATAATAAAAATGTAAGACAACAAAGAGACAGGTGGGAGCGAGCCCCATTATCTGTAGAGAAACAAAGACCCGTCCCATTGTCTGTAGAGACAAAGACCCGTCCCATTGTCTGTAGAGAGACAAAAACTCGTCCCATTATCTGTAGAGAGACAAAGACCTGTCCCATTGTCTGTAGAGAGACAAAGACCCATCCCATTGTCTGTGGAGAGACAAAAACTTGTCCCATTATCTGTAGAGAGACAAAGACCCGTCCCATTGTCTGTAGAGAGACAAAGACCCGTCCCATTATCTGTAGAGAGACAAAGACCCGTCCCGTTGTCTGTAGAGAGACAAAGACCCGTCCCATTGTCTGTAGAGAGACAAAGACCCATTCAATTATCTGTAGAGAGACAAATACCCGTCCCATTAACTGTAGAAAGACAAAGACCAGCCCCATTGTCTGTAGATAGAAAAGACTCGCCCCATTGTCTTTAGAGAGAAAAAGACCCACCTCATAGTGAACAGTTGTGGTCAAAATACTGATACTGACATAAAGTTTTGGTTTCCACACAGTTTCCTCCTACAGTGTTTTTTTTTGTCTGCTCTTTCTATGGTTACTAAATACAATTATAAACATTTCAGAATTTATGTGTTTTTGCCGCGTTTTTAGGATTGACCACCGGTTCTCAATGGGATAGAGATCTGGGAGTTTTTTGGCCCTAGACCCAAAATGTCAATATTTTGTTCCCCAAGCCACTTAGTTTTCATTTTTGGCTTGTGACATGGTCTCCATCATGATGGGAAAAGCATCACCACCACATTACTCCTGGATAAAGGAGTAGAGGTCCTCAGTGTAATGTGCAATGTCAATAGCTGCTCATAGGTGCAAATTTGCCCCAAAATGACCAGAAAATACAACCCCTGGCAAAAATTATGTAATCACCGGCCTTGGGTGATGTTCATTCAGTTGCTTAATTTTGTAGAAAAAAAGCAGATCACAGACATGGCACAAAACGAAAGTCATTTCAAATGGCAACTTTCTGGCTTTAAGAAACACTAAAAGAAATCAAGAACAAAAAATGTGGTAGTCAGTAGGGTTGAGCGAAACGGGTCGAACATTTTCAAAAGTCGCCGACTTTTGGCTAAGTCGGGGTTTCATGAAACCCGATCCGACCCCTGTGCGGGGTCGGCCATGCGGTACGCGACTTTCGCGCCAAAGTCGCGTTTCAATGACGCGAAAAGCGCCATTTCTCAGCCAATGAAGGTAAACGCAGAGTGTGGGCAGCGTGATGACATAGGTCCTGGTCCCCACCATCTTAGAGAAGGGCATTGCAGTGATTGGCTTGCTGTCTGCGACGTCACAGGGGCTATAAAGAGGCGTTCCCGCCGACCGCCATCTTACTGCTGCTGATCTGAGCTTAGGGAGAGGTTGCTGCCGCTTTGTCAGAAGCAGGGATAGCGTTAGGCAGGGTCCATTAACCACAAAACCGCTTGTGCTGCAGCGATTTGCACTGTCCAACACCACCCTCGGTGTGCAGGGACAGTGGAAGTTTTTTTTTTTTTTTTTTTCCCCTCAGCGCTGTAGCTCATTGGGCTGCCCTAGAAGGCTCCCTGATAGCTGCATTGCTGTGTGTACGCCGCTGTGCAAACCAACTGCTTTTTTCAAAGCACAAATCCTCTTGTTCCTTCCTTTCTGCACAGCTATCTTTTTTGTTTGTCCACACTTTTTATTTCATTTGTGCATCAGTCCACTCCTTATTGCTGCCTGCCATACCTGGCTGAGATTACTGCAGGCAGGGAGATAGTAGCTGCCTGCCATACCTGGCTGAGATTACTGCAGGCAGGGAGATAGTAATTGTAGGACATTCCCTGTTTTTTTTTTTTTTTTTTTTTTGGTGGGAGATTAAGATTGGCAATTTGGCATTTCTGCTAGAGTGCCATCCCTGTGTGTGCCATCTCTCTCACATAGTGGGCCATAGAAAGCCTTTTCATTTTTCTGTATTTTTTTTTGTGGGGTGTATAAATTCTCCCTGATAAAAATACAGTGGGAGATTAATATTGGCCTTTGGGCTTGTGTGCCAGTCCTGAGTGTGCCATCTCTCTCACAAATAGTGGGCCATAGAAAGCCTATTTATTTTTTTTTTTGGTTTTATAAATTCTCCCTGAAAAAAAGGGAGATTAATATTGGCCTCTGGGCTTGTGTGCCAGTCCTGAGCGTGCCATCTGTGCCAGCCCTGAGCGTGCCATCTCTCTCACAAATAGTGGGCCATAGAAAGCCTATTTAATTTTTTTTTTTGTTTTATAAATTTTCCCTGAAAAAAGGGAGATTAATATTGGCCTCTGGGCTTGTGTGCCAGTTGTGAGCGTGCCATCTGTGCCAGTCCTGAGCGTGCCATCTCTCTCACAAATAGTGGGCCATAGAAAGCCTATTTAAATATTTTTTTGGTTTTATAAATTCTCCCAGAAAAAAAGGGAGATTAATATTGGCCTCTGGGCTTGTGTGCCAGTCCTGAGCGTGCCATCTGTGCCAGCCAGCCCTGAGCGTGCCATCTCTCTCACAAATAGTGGGCCATAGAAAGCCTATTTAATTTTTTTTTTTGTTTTATCAATTTTCCCTGAAAAAAGGGAGATTAATATTGGCCTCTGGGCTTGTGTGCCAGTTGTGAGCGTGCCATCTGTGCCAGTCCTGAGCGTGCCATCTCTCTCACAAATAGTGGGCCATAGAAAGCCTATTTAAATATTTTTTTGGTTTTATAAATTCTCCCAGAAAAAAAGGGAGATTAATATTGGCCTCTGGGCTTGTGTGCCAGTCCTGAGCGTGCCATCTGTGCCAGCCAGCCCTGAGCGTGCCATCTCTCTCACAAATAGTGGGCCATAGAAAGCCTATTTAATTTTTTTTTTTGTTTTATCAATTTTCCCTGAAAAAAGGGAGATTAATATTGGCCTCTGGGCTTGTGTGCCAGTTGTGAGCGTGCCATCTGTGCCAGTCCTGAGCGTGCCATCTCTCTCACAAATAGTGGGCCATAGAAAGCCTATTTAAATATTTTTTTGGTTTTATAAATTCTCCCAGAAAAAAAGGGAGATTAATATTGGCCTCTGGGCTTCTGTGCCAGTCCTGAGCGTGCCATCTGTGCCAGTCCTGAGCGTCCCATCTCTCTCACAAATAGTGGGCCATAGAAAGCCTATTTTATTTTTTTTTTGGGTTTTAGAAATTCTCCCTGAAAAAAGGGAGATTAATATTGGCCTCTGGGCTTGTGTGCCAGTTGTGAGCGTGCCATCTGTGCCAGTCCTGAGCGTGCCATCTCTCTCACAAATAGTGGGCCATAGAAAGCCTATTTAAATATTTTTTTGGTTTTATAAATTCTCCCAGAAAAAAAGGGAGATTAATATTGGCCTCTGGGCTTCTGTGCCAGTCCTGAGCGTGCCATCTGTGCCAGTCCTGAGCGTCCCATCTCTCTCACAAATAGTGGGCCATAGAAAGCCTATTTTATTTTTTTTTTGGGTTTTAGAAATTCTCCCTGAAAAAAGGGAGATTAATATTGGCCTCTGGGCTTGTGTGCCAGTTGTGAGCGTGCCATCTGTGCCAGTCCTGAGCGTGCCATCTCTCTCACAAATAGTGGGCCATAGAAAGCCTATTTAAATATTTTTTTGGTTTTATAAATTCTCCCAGAAAAAAAGGGAGATTAATATTGGCCTCTGGGCTTCTGTGCCAGTCCTGAGCGTGCCATCTGTGCCAGTCCTGAGCGTCCCATCTCTCTCACAAATAGTGGGCCATAGAAAGCCTATTTTATTTTTTTTTTGGGTTTCAGAAATTCTCCCTGGAAAAAAAAAGGGAGATTAATATTGCCCTTTGGGCTTGTGTGCCAGTACTAAGCGTTCCATCTCTCTCTCTCTCTCAGTCAGTGGGCCATAGAACGCATATTTTTGGTTTTATTTGTTTTCTAAATTCTCCCTGAAAAAATCATTTTATTTTATTTGGTTTCTAAATTCTTCCTGATAAAATCATATTTTTTTTATTATTTTTATTTCTAAAGTCTCCCTGAAAAAAAAAAAAAAAAAAACAACCAAAAAAACAGTGGGAGATTAATATTGGCCTTTCTGCTTGTGTGCCAGTCTTGACTCCTGGGTGTGCCATCTCTCTCTCTCTCTCTCTCTCTCTCTCTCTCTCTCCAATTGTGGTCCATAGAAAGCCTATATTTTTTTTCCTTGATTTGGGTTCTAAAATCTACCAGAGAAAATAACTACATCAATCATTGGTAGAAAAATATTGGCCTCTGGGTTTGTGTGCCACTCCTGACTCCTGTGTGCGTCATCTCTCAGTCAGTGGGCCATAGAACGCCTATTTTTGGTTTTATTTGTTTTCTAAATTCTCCCTGAAAAAATCATTTTATTTTATTTGGTTTCTAAATTCTTCCTGATAAAATCATATTTTTTTTATTATTTTTTTTTCTAAAGTCTCCCTGAAAAAAAAAAAAAAAAACAGTGGGAGATTAATATTGGCCTTTCTGCTTGTGTGCCAGTCTTGACTCCTGGGTGCGTCATCTCTCAGTCAGTGGGCCATAGAACGCCTATTTTTTGTTTTATTTGTTTTATAAATTCTCCCTGAAAAAATCATTTTATTTTATTTGGTTTCTAAATTCTTCCTGATAAAATCATATTTTTTTTATTATTTTTTTTTCTAAAGTCTCCCTGAAAAAAAAAAAAAAAAAACAACCAAAAAAAACAGTGGGAGATTAATATTGGCCTTTCTGCTTGTGTGCCAGTCTTGACTCCTGGGTGTGCCATCTCTCTCTCTCTCTCTCTCTCTCTCTCTCTCTCTCTCTCTCTCTCTCTCCAATTGTGGTCCATAGAAAGCCTATATTTTTTTTCCTTGATTTGGGTTCTAAAATCTACCAGAGAAAATAACTACATCAATCATTGGTAGAAAAATATTGGCCTCTGGGTTTGTGTGCCACTCCTGACTCCTGTGTGCGTCATCTCTCAGTCAGTGGGCCATAGAACGCCTATTTTTGTTTTTATTTGTTTTATAAATTCTCCCTGAAAAAATCATTTTATTTTATTTGGTTTCTAAATTCTTCCTGATAAAATCATATTTTTTTTATTATTTTTTTTTCTAAAGTCTCCCTGAAAAAAAAAAAAAAAAAAAAAAAAAAAAAACAGTGGGAGATTAATATTGGCCTTTCTGCTTGTGTGCCAGTCTTGACTCCTGGGTGTGCCATCTCTCTCTCTCTCTCTCTCCAATTGTGGTCCATAGAAAGCCTACATTTTTTTTCCTTGATTTGGGTTCCAAAATCTACCAGAGAAAATAACTCCATCAATCATTGGTAGAAAAATATTGGCCTCTGGGCTTGTGTGCCACTCCTGATTCCTGTGTGCGTCATCTCTCACTCAGTGGCCCATAGAAAGCATATAGTTTGTTACATTTGTTTTCTAAATTCTCCCTGCAAAAATCTATTTTTTTTTTTTTGGGGGGTTTCTAAAGTGTTCCTGAAAAAAATAAAAATAAAAAAAAAAATAATAGTGTGACATTAATATTAACATTTGTGCTTCAGTGACAGTCCTGCGTGTGGGGCATCTCTCTAATTTGCAGCCACCAAAAAAAGAGTGTGTAACATTGGGCCTGATTTTCGCTGTGGTCTCACCAACCTGTAAAGGGGTAGCTAAATCATACTGAAGTTATAGCTCACCGTGTAAGTTGTGTGACTGCAACAAATAACGTTAGTTTGGTTACGTTTTTAAAACAATGAGGAAGTCTAGTGGAAGAGGTCGTGGCCGGGGGCGTTCATTGTCAGCTGGTAATGAGGGTAGTGGTAGTGGTGGAGCATCAGGTGGTCGTGGGGGAAAAAATATTGCACCTAAGTCTGGAGCTGTGGAGCCAGGTTCGTCGTCCGGCTACACAAGGCCTCGAACGCTCCCTTTTCTGGGATTAGGAAAACCGCTTTTAAAGCCGGAGCAGCAAGAGCAAGTTTTGGCTTATCTTGCTGACTCAGCCTCTAGCTCTTTTGCCTCATCTCGTGAAACTGGTAAAAGTAAAAGCAGCGCGTCGTTAGTGGATGTTCACGGTCAGGGACAAGTCACTTCCTTGTCCTCTTCAGCAAAAACAACAACAGAGAAGAATGCAGCAGGCGACACAACGGGTTACTCCATGGAGCTCTTTACACATACCGTCCCTGGCTTAGAAAGTGAAGCAGTTAACAGTCCATGCCCATTACAAATTGAATCTGACATGGAGTGCACTGACGCACAGCCACAGCCAGACTACTATGCTGGTCCTTTGACTCAGACCACAACATTGCCCTCGCAGGGTGCTGATCAAGAATCAGACCCTGATGAGACTATGTTGCCCCATCACGAACGCTATACCACCGAACGACACGGTGACACAGACGAAGTTGCGCAGGAGGTACAAGAAGAGTTATTAGATGACCCAGTTCTTGACCCCGATTGGCAGCCATTGGGGGAACAGGGTGCAGGCGGCAGCAGTTCTGAAGCAGAGGAGGAGGAGGGGCCGCAGCAGGCATCAACATCGCCACAGGTTCCATCTGCCGGGCCCGTATCTTGCCCAAAACGCGTGGCAAAGCCAAAACCTGGTGGAGGACAGCGTGGCCATCCGGTTAAAGCTCAGTCTGCAATGCCTGAAAAGGTATCCGATGCTAGAAAGAGTGCAGTCTGGCATTTTTTTAAACAACATCCAATTGATCAGCGCAAAGTCATCTGTCAAAAATGTTCTACTTCCTTAAGCAGAGGTCAGAATCTGAAAAGTCTCAATACTAGTTGCATGCATAGACATTTAACCACCATGCATTTGAAAGCTTGGACTAACTACCAAACGTCCCTTAAGGTTGTTGCACCCTCGGCCAATGAAGCTAGTCATCAACGCAACATCCCTTCCGGCAGTGTAGGACCACCATTTAGCGCACCACCTGCTGTATCTGTGCAGGTATCTTTGCCAGGCCAAAGCAGTCAGGGTCAGGGAATCACCAGTTTCGTAGTAGGAAACACTGCATCTAGGGCACCGGCGGCAACAATACCATCTCCCACCGTCTCTCAGTCTGCCATGTCCACCGGCACCCCCGCTAGTTCCACGATCTCCAGCTCTCCAGTCCAGCTCACCCTACATGAGACTATGGTTAGAAAAAGGAAATACTTAGCCTCGCATCCGCGTACACAGGGTTTGAACGCCCACATAGCTAGACTAATCTCGTTAGAGATGATGCCCTACCGGTTAGTTGAAAGCGAAGCTTTCAAAGACCTGATGGACTACGCTGTACCACGCTACGAGCTACCCAGTCGACACTTTTTTTCCAGAAAAGCCATCCCAGCCCTCCACCAGCATGTTAAAGAGCGCATCGTCCATGCACTCAGGCAATCTGTGAGCACAAAGGTGCACCTGACAACAGATGCATGGACCAGTAGGCATGGCCAGGGACGTTACGTGTCCATCACGGCACACTGGGTAAATGTGGTGGATTCAGGGTCCACAGGGGACAGCAAGTTTGGGACAGTTCTGCCTAGCCCACGGTCTAGTAAACAGTTGTCTGTAGCCGTTCGCACCCCCTCCTCCTCCTCCTCCTCGTCCTCCTGCAGAAGCAAGAGCTCGTCCACAGACCGCAGTCGCACAAACACTCCATCCGCACCTGCCACTGTTGCACACCAGGTCTCCCATTATGGGGCAGCTACTGGCATACGTCAGCAGGCTGTATTGGCTATGAAGTGTTTGGGCGACAATAGACACACCGCGGAAGTTCTGTCCGAGTTCTTGCAGCAAGAAACGCAGTCGTGGCTGGGCACTGTAGATCTTGAGGCAGGCAAGGTAGTGAGTGATAACGGAAGGAATTTCATGGCTGCCATCTCCCTTTCCCAACTGAAACACATTCCTTGCCTGGCTCACACCTTAAACCTGGTGGTGCAGTGCTTCCTGAAAAGTTATCCGGGGTTATCCGACCTGCTCCTCAAAGTGCGTGGACTTTGCGCACATATCCGCCGTTCGCCTGTACACTCCAGCCGTATGCAGACCTATCAGCGTTCTTTGAACCTTCCCCAGCATCGCCTAATCATAGACGTTGCAACAAGGTGGAACTCAACACTGCACATGCTTCAGAGACTGTGCGAACAGAGGCGGGCTGTTATGTTTTTGTGGGAGGATACACATACACGGGCAGGCAGTAGGATGGCAGACATGGAGTTGTCAGGTGTGCAGTGGTCGAAGATTCAAGACATGTGTCAAGTCCTTCAGTGTTTTGAGGAATGCACACGGCTGGTTAGTGCAGACAACGCCATAATAAGCATGAGCATCCCCCTAATGCGTCTGCTGATGCAAAGTTTGACGCACATAAAGGATCAGGCGTCTGCACCAGAGGAAGAGGAAAGCCTTGATGACAGTCAGCGATTGTCTGGTCAGGGCAGTGTACATGACGAGGTACCGGGCGAAGAGGAGGTGGAGGATGAGGAGGATGATGGGGATGAGTATATTTTTAATGAGGAAGCTTTCCCGGGGGCACGGGAAATTGGTGGCGTGGCAAGGCCGGGTTCTGGTTTTTTGAGGGACACAAGTGACGTAGATTTGCCTGCAACTGCCCCTCAACCAAGCACAACCGCAGATTTGACAACGGGAACTTTGGCCCACATGGCGGATTATGCCTTGCGTATCCTCAAAAGGGACACACGCATTACAAAAATGATGAACGATGACGATTACTGGTTGGCCTGCCTCCTTGATCCTCGCTATAAAGGCAAATTGCAAAATATTATGCCACATGAGAACTTGGAACTAATATTAGCAACAAAACAATCAACTCTTGTTGACCGTTTGCTTCTGGCATTCCCTGCACACAGCGCCCGTGATCGTTCTCACACGAGCTCCAGGGGCCAGCAGACCAGAGGTGTTAGAGGGGCAGAAATCAGAAGTGGCGTTGGACAGAGGGGTTTTCTGACCAGGTTGTGGAGTGATTTTTCTATGACCGCAGACAGGACAGGTACTGCAGCATCAATTCAAAGTGACAGGAGACAACATTTGTCCAGTATGGTTACAAACTATTTTTCATCCCTTATCGACGTTCTCCCTCAACCGTCATTCCCATTTGATTACTGGGCATCCAAATTAGACACCTGGCCAGAATTGGCAGAATATGCATTGCAGGAGCTTGCTTGCCCGGCAGCTAGTGTCCTATCAGAAAGAGTATTCAGTGCTGCAGGTTCAATACTAACAGAAAAAAGGACTCGTCTGGCTACCCAAAATGTAGATGATCTAACCTTCATTAAAATGAACCACAACTGGATTTCAAAATCTTTTGCCCCACCCTGCCCGGCTGACACCTAGCTTTCCTATGAAAAGGTCTTGCCTGTGGACTATTCTGAATGACTTTTCCAATCTCGTAATTTTCTTCACCTGATTGTCCAGCATACGACATGTTTCCACCTCACGAAATGGCCAAACTCCCCACACGGGGCCGTGCTATCGCCACTTTGCGCTTGGACCCTTGAGAGTGCTGTTTGTCTGAAGAGGTGGGTGTGGCCGCTTTTGGTCGACGGCACTGCCACTGGGTCCCTCATAGTACAATAAAGTGTCTCTGGCGGTGGTGGTGCGCACCCAACGTCAGACACACCGTTGTAATATGAGGGGCCCTGTGCCTGTACCGCCGGCCACAAGACAGTTCCCCCCCCCAGCTCAAACAGTGCTCTACCACTAGCAAAATTATCTCTCACAGCTTCACCAATGTGTAGTCTAGCCGCTGACATCCTTCAATGCCTGGCACTGACAATACCATTGTTTTGACATTTTTGTTATGTTAGGCCTTCGAAGCCTGTCTGCGGTCCCTTCTTTCTACAACTACTACACTGACCAGGCCACTGCTGGCCGTGTTACCCTGGAACCAATTTAAAAGTGCCTACAGTCAGCCCAATTTTGTTATGTTAGGCCTTCGAAGACTGTCTGCCGTCACTCCTTCCACTAGACTTCCACTGACCATACACTGCTGCCCATGTACCCCTGGAACCAATTTAAAGTGCCTACAGCCAGCCCAATTTTGTTATGTTAGGCCTTCGAAGCCTGTCTGCGGTCACTCCTTCCACTAGACTTCCACTGACCAGACCACTGCTGCCCGTGTACCCCTGGAACCAATTTAAAAGTGCCTACAGCCAGCCCAAGTTTGTTATGTTAGGCCTTGGAAGCCTGTCTGCGGTCACTCCTTCCACTAGACTTCCACTGACCAGACCACTGCTGCCCGTGTACCCCTGGAACCAATTTAAAAGTGCCTACAGCCAGCCCAAGTTTGTTATGTTAGGCCTTGGAAGCCTGTCTGCGGTCACTCCTTCCACTAGACTTCCACTGACCAGACCACTGCTGCCCGTGTACCCCTGGAACCAATTTAAAAGTGCCTACAGCCAGCCCAAGTTTGTTATGTTAGGCCTTGGAAGCCTGTCTGCGGTCACTCCTTCCACTAGACTTCCACTGACCAGACCACTGCTGCCCGTGTACCCCTGGAACCAATTTAAAAGTGCCTACAGCCAGCCCAAGTTTGTTATGTTAGGCCTTGGAAGCCTGTCTGCGGTCACTCCTTCCACTAGACTTCCACTGACCAGACCACTGCTGCCCGTGTACCCCTGGAACCAATTTAAAAGTGCCTACAGCCAGCCCAAGTTTGTTATGTTAGGCCTTCTAAGCCTGTCTGCGGTCCATTCTTTCAACTACTACTACACTGACCAGGTCACTGCTGCCCGTGTACCCCTGGAACCAATTTAAAATTGCCTACAGCCATGTGTTATTATTTTAGGCCTTCGATGCCTGTCTGCGGTCACTCCTTCCACTAGGCCTCCACTGACCACACCACTGCTGTCCGTGTACCCCTGGAACCAATTTAAAATTGCCTACAGCCAGCCCAATTTTTTTATTTTAGGCCTTCGATGCCTGTCTGCGGTCCATTCTTTCAACTACTACTACACTGACCAGGTCACTGCTGTCCGTGTACCCCTGTAACCAATTTAAAATTGCCTACAGCCATGTGTTATTATTTTAGGCATTCGATGCCTGTCTGCGGTCCATTTTTTCAACTACTACTACACTGACCAGGTCACTGCTGCCCGTGTACCCCTGGAACCAATTTAAAATTGCCTACAGCCATGTGTTATTATTTTAGGCCTTCGATGCCTGTCTGCGGTCACTCCTTCCACTAGGCCTCCACTGACCACACCACTGCTGCCCGTGTACCCCTGGAACCAATTTAAAATTGCCTACAGCCAGCCCAATTTTTTTATTTTAGGCCTTCGATGCCTGTCTGCGGTCCATTCTTTCAACTACTACTACACTGACCAGGTCACTGCTGCCCGTGTACCCCTGGAACCAATTTAAAATTGCCTACAGCCATGTGTTATTATTTTAGGCATTCGATGCCTGTCTGCGGTCCATTTTTTCAACTACTACTACACTGACCAGGTCACTGCTGCCCGTGTACCCCTGGAACCAATTTAAAATTGCCTACAGCCATGTGTTATTATTTTAGGCCTTCGATGCCTGTCTGCGGTCACTCCTTCCACTAGGCCTCCACTGACCACACCACTGCTGTCCGTGTACCCCTGGAACCAATTTAAAATTGCCTACAGCCATGTGTTATTATTTTAGGCCTTCGATGCCTGTCTGCGGTCACTCCTTCCACTAGGCCTCCACTGACCACACCACTGCTGCCCGTGTACCCCTGGAACCAATTTAAAATTGCCTACAGCCAGCCCAATTTTTTTATTTTAGGCCTTCGATGCCTGTCTGCGGTCCATTCTTTCAACTACTACTACACTGACCAGGTCACTGCTGTCCGTGTACCCCTGTAACCAATTTAAAATTGCCTACAGCCATGTGTTATTATTTTAGGCATTCGATGCCTGTCTGCGGTCCATTTTTTCAACTACTACTACACTGACCAGGTCACTGCTGCCCGTGTACCCCTGGAACCAATTTAAAATTGCCTACAGCCATGTGTTATTATTTTAGGCCTTCGATGCCTGTCTGCGGTCACTCCTTCCACTAGGCCTCCACTGACCACACCACTGCTGCCCGTGTACCCCTGGAACCAATTTAAAATTGCCTACAGCCAGCCCAATTTTTTTATTTTAGGCCTTCGATGCCTGTCTGCGGTCCATTCTTTCAACTACTACTACACTGACCAGGTCACTGCTGCCCGTGTACCCCTGGAACCAATTTAAAATTGCCTACAGCCATGTGTTATTATTTTAGGCCTTCGATGCCTGTCTGCGGTCACTCCTTCCACTAGGCCTCCACTGACCACACCACTGCTGTCCGTGTACCCCTGGAACCAATTTAAAATTGCCTACAGCCATGTGTTATTATTTTAGGCCTTCGATGCCTGTCTGCGGTCCATTCTTTCAACTACTACTACACTGACCAGGGCACTGCTGGCCGTGTACCCCTGGAACCAACATCAGAAAATATAAAAATAAGTATTTTGCTTATAAAAAAGAAAATACTGGTGAGATATCAAATGCAGACATTTTAACATTAAAAACAAACACACAACTCTAATCTGGTACAGTACTAAAAATGGCCACCAGCTACAATTACTTTCTCCTGCAAGTAGTTAACTGAAAGTTTTTTTAAATTGAAAACACACATATGGCATCCACCGAGTGTTGTCCTGTCGCGTCTTCTTTATATTATTGCCGAGAAGATGCAAAATAATGAAAATAATAAAATCATTAATTACCAAAATAATAGAGAAAGTCAACACCACATTGCAAATAAACATTCATTCCAAATAAAGAAGCAGGGCGCGTCCGAGGGTGAGTATATACCTAATAAGAATATAATCACCCTCGGACGCGCAATGCTTATTTCCAACAGCCTTCCTTCCTAAGAATCAGCCCTTCCGTCGTGTAGAGAGACGTTGTGTTACACTCCAAGGTGTTCCCCAGGTTGCCTTTCCTGAGCTTCGATCTTCCGGCTCTCGTTTAGTAGTTCTTGGAAACTACTCTGCATTAGGCCTTCAAATTGGGTATGGGGTGTAGAGAGATGGTGTGTTCCACTCCAAGGTGTTCCCCAGGTTGCCTTTCCTGAGCTTCGATCTTCCGGCTCTCGTTTAGTAGTTGTTGGAAACTACGCTGCATTAGGCCTTCAAATTGGGTATGGGGTGTAGCGAGAGGGTGTGTTACACTCCAAGGTGTTCCCCAGGTTGCCTTTCCTGAGCTTCGATCTTCCGGCTCTCGTTTAGTAGTTCTTGGAAACTACACTGCATTAGGCCTTCAAATTGGGTATGGGGTGTAGAGAGAGGGTGTGTTACACTCCAAGGTGTTCCCCAGGTTGCCTTTCCTGAGCTTCGATATTCCGGCTCTCGTTTAGTAGTTGTCGGAAACTACGCTGCATTAGGCCTACAAATTGGGTATGGGGCGTAGAGAGAGGGTGTGTTACACTCCAAGGTGTTCCCCAGGTTGCCTTTCCTGAGCTTCGATATTCCGGCTCTCGTTTAGTAGTTGTCGGAAACTACGCTGCATTAGGCCTACAAATTGGGTATGGGGTGTAGAGAGAGGGTGTGTTACACTCCAAGGTGTTCCCCAGGTTGCCTTTCCTGAGCTTCGATCTTCATGCTCTCGTTTAGTAGTTGTCGGAAACTACGCTGCATTAGGCCTACAAATTGGGTATGGGGTGTAGAGAGAGGGTTTGTTACACTCCAAGGTGTTCCCCAGGTTGCCTTTCCTGAGCTTCGATCTTCCGGCTCTCGTTTAGTAGTTGTTGGAAACTACGCTGCATTAGGCCTTCAAATTGGGTATGGGGTGTAGCGAGAGGGTGTGTTACACTCCAAGGTGTTCCCCAGGTTGCCTTTCCTGAGCTTCGATCTTCCGGCTCTCGTTTAGTAGTTCTTGGAAACTACACTGCATTAGGCCTTCAAATTGGGTATGGGGTGTAGAGAGAGGGTGTGTTACACTCTAAGGTGTTCCCCAGGTTTCCTTGCCATTGCTTCGGTCTTCCGACTCTCGTTTAGTAGTTGTAGAAAAGTACACTGCATTAGGCCATACAAAATGGGTATGGGGTGGAGAGAGATGGTGTGTTACACTCCAAGGTGTTCCCCAGGTTGCCTTTCCTGAGCTTCTATCTTCAGGCTCTCATTAAATTGTGGTTAAATGGAACAACTGCATTTGGCGTACTAGTTGGTTTGGGGCCTACTATCGGTGTCTGCCACTCCTTGCTGTTCTCCTCCACTGAACAAAGCTGTGCCGCCTGTTTACTACGGTTGCCAATTTTGAACTGCATTTCGACTACTTACTGATTTGGCCCTACTCTCTGTGTCAGCCTCTCATTCCAGTTGTCCTCCACTGCAATGCCCCCTGGTTATTCCTGTGTTACCAATTTTGAACTGCATTTAGCCCACTTTCTTCTTTGGGCCTATATCTGTGTTTCCACTTCATCGTGCCCATTGCCCAGCCAGTGATAGATGAGTCTGCTGGTACATTGACCCATAACGCAACATTCCCCGTGCACGCTACACAACAACATTGTGACCCTGCTGAAAGTCAGGTTGCTCTTCCCGCATACCATACCACCTTACACGGGGACAAAGAGGAAGGTGCAGATGAAAGTGCAGGTTCCTTCATCAGGTGGGGGGAGGAATACTAGTTGGCGACGTCACTGGCACAGGGCCTCTCATAGTACGCAAAAGTGTTGCTGCCGGTGGGAGGCGCCCCCGCCGTGCAAACACACCGCTGTACTTTGAGGGGCCCTGTGCCAGTGCCAATGCCAACGAGTGGGCCCCCCCTGCTTGCTCAGGTTCACAGCACTTGCAAAGTTGAAATACTTACCTCTCCCTGCTCCACTGCCGTGACGTGGTCCAGATTTCCTGGGCCCACTAATTACTTGAACCAGCCCTACCCCCCACAACTTTAGCCAAATGACCCCCAATTTCAAATGCCTTCCAATTATTATAAGGTAAATTACGCTTGACAAGCTTCATTAAGAAGAATGGATGGTTTTGACATTAAAATGGCCACTCTAGGTGTTTTCCTGGCCCCCACTCACTGCCGACTATGCTGCCCCATTGACTTGCATTGGGTTTCGTGTTTCGGTCGATCCCGACTTTACGTCATAATCGGCCGATTTCACTCGACCCGACTTTGGACATAGTCGGGTTTCGCAAAACCCGGCTCGACTCTAAAAAGGTCAAGGTCGCTCAACTCTAGTAGTCAGTAATGGTTATTTTTTTTAACCAAGCATAGGGGAAACATTTATTGAATCACTCAATTCTCAATTTCGCCATAGGCTTCCATTCTAGCAAACGACGGACGCCGCCAGATCCGTCGCTGTCCGTTTTTTTGACGGAAATAAAAAACATTAGTATGTCCGTTTTCTCCAGCAACCGGAAAACAAATTTTCGATGGATCTGGCAAAAAATGGATGAAACGTGAGGCCATCCATCGCAATCCGGCGCTAATACAAGTCTATGAGAAAAAACGGATCCAGCGGCATGATTCCTTTTTTTTCAAAATTCACCGGATTGAGCCTGATGGCAAAAAACTAATGTGTGAAAGCAGCCTAAGAGTGTGTGCAGTGAAAGAGGGAACTCTTCATATTTGTAGATTGTGAGCCCTCGCGGGCAGGGTCTTCTCTCCTACTGTACCAGTTGTGACTTGTATTGTTTAAGATTATTGTGCTTGTTTTTATTATGTATACCCCTCCTCACATGTAAAGCGCCATGGAATAAATGGTGCTATAATAATAAATAATAATAATAACTGTGCGACATCTGTGTCTGGAAACTGCCACTTACTGCCCAACTAGTACCCTTCGAAACCAATGAGAGAGGAGAGTGTTTTGAGGAAGATGAGTCTACATGAAGCACCTAGTTAGGTGACATTCATGACACTGTTCCCAGATATAAAAGTCTGATGTGACAAGGTGGGTAGAGATAAGGTGCCGAGAGCAGGGGGACGCTAAGGAGAAGAGACCAGGACATACACGAGAAACTAGGCCAGTGAGCTGCTATGTACCCGCAAGTGAGATCCAGACTCCAGGCAAGATCCATAGACCAGATCATGCCGGTCAAGACTTGAGGCCTAGCTGTGCACCAGTCAAGATACTGAGACCAGACTACGCTGGGCAAGACTCAAGGATCAGCCCTGCATACTTCCGGACCCTACAGATACCCTTGCAGGTCATTCACTGAAGATGACTGGTGAGGATCCCAAGCCGGGAGTGGACATCTACACTGGTGACCAAGTGGTGCGAGTGATCCGGCCGCTACTTCCAACACTGATGTACGGTACAGATGTTAGTCAGGGGTGGTGCAATAGATGGTGTGTGGACAGTCCAGAGTGCGAGAGGCACAGAGAGCATTGATTGATTTTGTCAAAAGGACTTGCGGCCTAGCGGGAAGAACCGGTGATCCTCGCTAGGGCCTACTATATAAAGGGGATCGTTGTGGCGACATCCTTATCACTGTGAACATTGCTCTCATCAGAAACTAAATATATGTAGCATAGGAGTTATAGTACATTGATAACCACTGTGATATTATTGTATATCCTTGATGAGGATGTTAATCTTAGGTCATTAGCAGAATGGAGGGCACGGGTAGGGTGGTAGGCAGACGAGGGAGCAGAAGTAGGGTGGTGCTGGACCATGGAGCGCTTTGTGGGTGAGAGCGATGAGTTTATATTGAACTCTGTAGCGAATGGGTAACCAGTGTAATGACTGGGACAGGGTAGAGGCATTGATGTAACGGTTGGTGAGGAATATGATCCTGGCTGCAGCATTCAGGACAGATTTGAGAGGGAAGAGTTTGGTAAAAGGGAGACCGATTATTAGAGAGTTAAAATAGTTCAATGAGTAAGATCAACAGTAGTTTTTGTAGAGTCGACAGTAAGAAAGGGTCAAATTCTAGAAATGTTTTTGAGGTGCAGATAACAAGAGCGAGCCAGTGATCGGATGTGGGGGGTAAATCAAGAAAGTGGGCATGTTGCTGGGGAGTAATGGTAGAACCACATGTGGAAATGACAATGTCAGTCATAGGTAGGTTAGTGGAGGGAGGAAATAGATAGTTCAGTTTTTGACAGGTTCAGTTTCAGATAGAGGGAGGACATGATGTTGGAGACAGCGGTAAGACAATCACTGGTGTTTTGTAATAATGCAGGTGTGATGTCAGGAGTAGAGATGTATAATTGGGTGTCATCAGCATAGAGATGAGAGATGGTACTGGAAGCCAAAGCTACTGATTGTTTGTCCAATAAAGGCAGTATACAAAGAGAAGAGGAGGGGGCTGATCCTTGAGGAACCCCAACAGTAATGTCCTTGAAGGTGAGAGGAGGAGGAACAAGCAAAAGATACAGTGAAGGAGCAGTCAGAGAGATAGGAGGAGAACCAGAAGAGAACGGTGTCCTTGAGGCCCATGGAGTGTAGCATAGTGAGGAAGAGCTGATGATCCACAGTGTTGAATGCTGCAGAGAGATCCAAGAGAATTAGCATGGAGTAGTGACCATTAGATTTAGCAGTTATTAGATCATTAGAGACTTTAACGAAGGCAGTTTCATTAGAGTGTAAAGAGCGGAAACCAGAGTGTAGAGGGTTAAGTGGAAAGTGATCTGAGATAGCGGATCAGACAGGAGTGGACCAAGCATTCCAGCAGTTTACAGATGAAGGGAAGATTAGAGACGGGTCTATAGTTAGCGAGAAAGATAAACTTAGGCACTCAACTTAAATGAGGTTTTTGTGATTTTTATTGTAAACGTTTCGGCCTTAATGCCTGGCCTTCTTCAGTAACAATTCTTAACCGGACTTCATTACCTCGAGCAGTGTACACTGCAATAGTGCCGTACATTTCACACCACGTCCAAAGGATGCCTATATATCTTACCTATGGAAATTGTTACTGAAGAAGGCCAGGCATTGAGGCCGAAACGTTTATTTTGATGACTACAATAAAAATCACAAAAACCTCATTTAAGTTGCGTGCTTAATTTATCTTTCTCTATATACGACTTTGGACCCTACTAAGGCACCATATCCGGATAGTGCATGCGGTTTTCTCTTATAGGTCCAGCGTCAGACTGGAGCACCTTGGGCCCACCAGAGAAAATCATTCTTGGGGCCCACTATGTAGCTACATAGAAATACATTCAAGACCATCAATTGTGCGGTAAAACACGCTAATATCAGGGCATAATATAAGGTAGTACATGTCTTAATTATGTAGCAGGGGTTGGGGTAGCCCCCTCAATGAATATAAAGTAGCCCCCTCATAAAATATAATGTAGCCTCCCACAGAATATAATGCAGCCCATAATAGAATATAATGCAGATCCCTCATAGAATATAATGTAGCCTCTCTCATGGAATATAATGCAGCCCCCCTAAGATATAATGCAGGCCCCCCATAGAATATAATGTAACTCCCTCATATGGCATAATGCAGCCCCTCCACAGAATATAATGTAGCCCCTCAGAGTATAATGCAATCCCCCACAGAATATACTGTAGCCCCCTCATAGGGCATAATGCAGCTCTCCACATAAAGTATGATTTAGCCATCTGAGAGAATAATGCAGCCCCCACATATAATATAATATAATGCAGCCCCTCCACAGAATATAATGTAGCCCCCTCAGAGTATAATGCCAACCCCTCATAAGGCAGCCCCCCATAGAATAAACTGTAGCCCCTCATAGGGCATAATGCAGCTCCCCTCATATAGTATGATGTAGCCCTCTCAGAGAATAATGCAGCCCCCACAGAATTATAATGTAGCCCCCTCATAGGGTATAATGGAGCCCCCTGAAAGGTTATAATGAAGCCCCCTCCACCATCATCATTGTTCTCCCCCTCCACCATTGTACTCATTACCACCTCCATCATTGCCTCCTTCCCCACCACCATTGTCCTTTCCACCACTACCATATTTGTTCTTTACACCACAACCATCGCTTTCTTCCCCACCATCATTGCCTCCCCCACCATCATCATCACCATTGCCCCCACCACCACCATCATCATTGCTTCTCCCACCACCATCATCATTATTGCCCCCACCACCATCTCCTCTAGCACTATATTCATTGCCCCACCACCATCATTGCCTCCAGCACCATCATCATTGCCCCCACCACCATCATCATTGCCTCCAGCACCATCATCATTGCCTCCAGCACCATCATCATTGCCTCCACCACCATCATAATTGCCTCCAGCACCATCATTACTGACCCCACCACCATCATCATTGCCCCCACCACCATCATCATTGCCTCCAGCACCATCATCGTTGCCCCACCACCATCATCATGGCCTCCAGCACCATCATCATTGCCCCCACCACCATCATCATTGCCACCAGCACCATCATCATTGCCCCCACCACCATCATCGCCTCCAGCACCATCATCATGGCCCCACCACCATCATCATTGCCTCCAGCACCATCATCATTGGCCCACCACCATCATCATGGCCCCCACCACCATTATTGCCTCCAGCACATCATCATTGCCCCTGCCACGATCATCATTGCCTCCAGCACCATCATCATTGCCTACACCACCATGATCATTGCCCCACCACCATGATCATTACCTCCAGCACCATCATCATTGCCCCCACCACCATCATCATTGCCTCCAGCACCATCATTGCCCCACCATCATCGTTGCCTCCTGCACATCATCATTGCCCCACCAACATCATCACCTCCAGCACCATCATCATTGCCCCACCACCATAATTGCCTCCAGCACCATCATCATTGCCTCCACCACCATCATCATCGCCTCCAGCACCATCATCATTGCCCCACCACCATCATCATGGCCCCCACCACCATCATCATTGCCTCAAGCACCATCATCATTGCCTCAGCAACATCATCATTGCCCCCACCACCATCATTGCCCCGCCACCATCATCATGGCCTCCACCACCATCATCATTGCCTTCAGCACCACCATCATCGCCTCCATCACCATCATCATTGCCCCACCACCATCATAATTGCCTCCAGCACCATCATCATTGCCTCCAGCACCATCATCATTTGCCCCACCACCATCATCATGGCCCCCACCACCATCATCATTGCCTCCAGCACCATCATCATTGCCTCAGCACCATCATCATTGCCTCAGCACCATCATCATTGCCCCCACCACCATCATTGCCTCCACCACCATCATTGCCTCCAGCACCATCATCATTGCCTCACCACCATCATCAAGGCCTCCAGCACCATCATCATTGCCCCCACCACCATGATCATTGCCTCCAGCACCATCATCATTGCCCACACCACCATCATCATTGCCTCCTGCACATCATCATTGCCCCCACCACCATCATCGCCTCCAGCACCATCATCATTGCTCCACCACCATCATCATTGCCCCCTCCACCATCATCATTGCCTCCAGCACCATCATCATTGCCCCCACCACCATCATTGCCTCCAGCACCATCATCATTGCCCCACCACCACCATCATGGCCCCCACCACCATCATCATTGCCTCCAGCACCATCATCATTGCCCCACCACCATCATCATGGCCTTCAGCACCATCATCATTGCCCCCACCACCATCATCATCATTGCCTCCAGCACCATCATCATTGCCCCCACCACCATCATCATGGCCCCCACCACCATCATCATTGCCTCCAGCACCATCATCATTGCCCCACCACAATCATCATCATGGCCCCCACCACCATCATCATTGCCTCCAGCACCATCATCATTGCCTCCAGCACCATCATCATTGCCCCACCATCATCATCATGGCCTCCAGCACCATCATCATTGCCCCACCATCATCATGGCTTCCAGGACCATCATTGCCCCAGCACCATCATCATTGCCTCCAGCGCCATAATCATTGCCTCCAGCACCATCATCGTTGCCCCACCACCATCATCATGGCCTCCAGCACCATCATCATTGCCCCCACCACCATCATCATTGCCACCAGCACCATCATCATTGCCCCCACCATCATCATCGTCTCCAGCACCATCATCATGGCCCCCACCACCATCATCATTGCCTCCAGCACCATCATCATTGGCCCACCATCATCATGGCCCCCATCACCATTATTGCCTTCAGCACATCATCATTGCCCCCACCACGATTATCATTGCCTCCAGCACCATCATCATTGCCTCCACCACCATCATCATTGCCTCCACCACCATGATCATTGCCCCACCACCATGATCATTACCTCCAGCACCATCATCATTGCCCCCACCACCATCATCATTGCCTCCAGCACCATCATTGCCCCACCACCATCATCATGGCCTCCACCAACATCATCATTGTCCCCACCAGCATGATCATTGCCTCCAGCACCATCATCATTGCCCCCACCACCATCATTGCCTCCTGTACATCATCATTGCCCCCACCACCATCATCGCCTCCAGCACCATCATCATTGCCCCACCACCATCATCATTGCCTCCAGCACCATCATCATTACCTCCACCACCACCAAAACCAGGGATTCAAGCTTCAGGAGGCTAATTTGCATATTCCAGGTGCCTTCTGGGAGAAGCGAAGTCTCCCTAAGCTAGAAGATCGTTGGGTACAGCCGGGACCAGCTGCTTCGAAAGCATCACCAAACCAGGGATTCAAGCTTCAGGAGGCTAATTTGCATATTCCAGGTGCCTTCTGGGAGAAGCGAAGTCTCCCTAAGCTAGAAGATCGTTGGGTACAGCCGGGACCAGCTGCTTCGAAAGCATCACCAAACCAGGGATTCAAGCTTCAGGAGGCTAATTTGCATATTCCAGGTGCCTTCTGGGAGAAGCGAAGTCTCCCTAAGCTAGAAGATCGTTGGGTACAGCCGGGACCAGCTGCTTCGAAAGCATCACCAAACCAGGGATTCAAGCTTCAGGAGGCTAATTTGCATATTCCAGGTGCCTTCTGGGAGAAGCGAAGTCTCCCTAAGCTAGAAGATCGTTGGGTACAGCCGGGACCAGCTGCTTCGAAAGCATCACCAAACCAGGGATTCAAGCTTCAGGAGGCTAATTTGCATATTCCAGGTGCCTTCTGGGAGAAGCGAAGTCTCCCTAAGCTAGAAGATCGTTGGGTACAGCCGGGACCAGCTGCTTCGAAAGCATCACCAAACCAGGGATTCAAGCTTCAGGAGGCTAATTTGCATATTCCAGGTGCCTTCTGGGAGAAGCGAAGTCTCCCTAAGCTAGAAGATCGTTGGGTACAGCCGGGACCAGCTGCTTCGAAAGCATCACCAAACCAGGGATTCAAGCTTCAGGAGGCTAATTTGCATATTCCAGGTGCCTTCTGGGAGAAGCGAAGTCTCCCTAAGCTAGAAGATCGTTGGGTACAGCCGGGACCAGCTGCTTCGAAAGCATCACCAAACCAGGGATTCAAGCTTCAGGAGGCTAATTTGCATATTCCAGGTGCCTTCTGGGAGAAGCGAAGTCTCCCTAAGCTAGAAGATCGTTGGGTACAGCCGGGACCAGCTGCTTCGAAAGCATCACCAAACCAGGGAGTCAAGCTTCAGGAGGCTAATTTGCATATTCCAGGTGCCTTCTGGGAGAAGCGAAGTCTCCCTAAGCTAGAAGATCGTTGGGTACAGCCGGGACCAGCTGCTTCGAAAGCATCACCAAACCAGGGATTCAAGCTTCAGGAGGCTAATTTGCATATTCCAGGTGCCTTCTGGGAGAAGCGAAGTCTCCCTAAGCTAGAAGATCGTTGGGTACAGCCGGGACCAGCTGCTTCGAAAGCATCACCAAACCAGGGATTCAAGCTTCAGGAGGCTAATTTGCATATTCCAGGTGCCTTCTGGGAGAAGCGAAGTCTCCCTAAGCTAGAAGATCGTTGGGTACAGCCGGGACCAGCTGCTTCGAAAGCATCACCAAACCAGGGATTCAAGCTTCAGGAGGCTAATTTGCATATTCCAGGTGCCTTCTGGGAGAAGCGAAGTCTCCCTAAGCTAGAAGATCGTTGGGTACAGCCGGGACCAGCTGCTTCGAAAGCATCACCAAACCAGGGATTCAAGCTTCAGGAGGCTAATTTGCATATTCCAGGTGCCTTCTGGGAGAAGCGAAGTCTCCCTAAGCTAGAAGATCGTTGGGTACAGCCGGGACCAGCTGCTTCGAAAGCATCACCAAACCAGGGATTCAAGCTTCAGGAGGCTAATTTGCATATTCCAGGTGCCTTCTGGGAGAAGCGAAGTCTCCCTAAGCTAGAAGATCGTTGGGTACAGCCGGGACCAGCTGCTTCGAAAGCATCACCAAACCAGGGATTCAAGCTTCAGGAGGCTAATTTGCATATTCCAGGTGCCTTCTGGGAGAAGCGAAGTCTCCCTAAGCTAGAAGATCGTTGGGTACAGCCGGGACCAGCTGCTTCGAAAGCATCACCAAACCAGGGATTCAAGCTTCAGGAGGCTAATTTGCATATTCCAGGTGCCTTCTGGGAGAAGCGAAGTCTCCCTAAGCTAGAAGATCGTTGGGTACAGCCGGGACCAGCTGCTTCGAAAGCATCACCAAACCAGGGATTCAAGCTTCAGGAGGCTAATTTGCATATTCCAGGTGCCTTCTGGGAGAAGCGAAGTCTCCCTAAGCTAGAAGATCGTTGGGTACAGCCGGGACCAGCTGCTTCGAAAGCATCACCAAACCAGGGATTCAAGCTTCAGGAGGCTAATTTGCATATTCCAGGTGCCTTCTGGGAGAAGCGAAGTCTCCCTAAGCTAGAAGATCGTTGGGTACAGCCGGGACCAGCTGCTTCGAAAGCATCACCAAACCAGGGATTCAAGCTTCAGGAGGCTAATTTGCATATTCCAGGTGCCTTCTGGGAGAAGCGAAGTCTCCCTAAGCTAGAAGATCGTTGGGTACAGCCGGGACCAGCTGCTTCGAAAGCATCACCAAACCAGGGATTCAAGCTTCAGGAGGCTAATTTGCATATTCCAGGTGCCTTCTGGGAGAAGCGAAGTCTCCCTAAGCTAGAAGATCGTTGGGTACAGCCGGGACCAGCTGCTTCGAAAGCATCACCAAACCAGGGATTCAAGCTTCAGGAGGCTAATTTGCATATTCCAGGTGCCTTCTGGGAGAAGCGAAGTCTCCCTAAGCTAGAAGATCGTTGGGTACAGCCGGGACCAGCTGCTTCGAAAGCATCACCAAACCAGGGATTCAAGCTTCAGGAGGCTAATTTGCATATTCCAGGTGCCTTCTGGGAGAAGCGAAGTCTCCCTAAGCTAGAAGATCGTTGGGTACAGCCGGGACCAGCTGCTTCGAAAGCATCACCAAACCAGGGATTCAAGCTTCAGGAGGCTAATTTGCATATTCCAGGTGCCTTCTGGGAGAAGCGAAGTCTCCCTAAGCTAGAAGATCGTTGGGTACAGCCGGGACCAGCTGCTTCGAAAGCATCACCAAACCAGGGATTCAAGCTTCAGGAGGCTAATTTGCATATTCCAGGTGCCTTCTGGGAGAAGCGAAGTCTCCCTAAGCTAGAAGATCGTTGGGTACAGCCGGGACCAGCTGCTTCGAAAGCATCACCAAACCAGGGATTCAAGCTTCAGGAGGCTAATTTGCATATTCCAGGTGCCTTCTGGGAGAAGCGAAGTCTCCCTAAGCTAGAAGATCGTTGGGTACAGCCGGGACCAGCTGCTTCGAAAGCATCACCAAACCAGGGATTCAAGCTTCAGGAGGCTAATTTGCATATTCCAGGTGCCTTCTGGGAGAAGCGAAGTCTCCCTAAGCTAGAAGATCGTTGGGTACAGCCGGGACCAGCTGCTTCGAAAGCATCACCAAACCAGGGATTCAAGCTTCAGGAGGCTAATTTGCATATTCCAGGTGCCTTCTGGGAGAAGCGAAGTCTCCCTAAGCTAGAAGATCGTTGGGTACAGCCGGGACCAGCTGCTTCGAAAGCATCACCAAACCAGGGATTCAAGCTTCAGGAGGCTAATTTGCATATTCCAGGTGCCTTCTGGGAGAAGCGAAGTCTCCCTAAGCTAGAAGATCGTTGGGTACAGCCGGGACCAGCTGCTTCGAAAGCATCACCAAACCAGGGATTCAAGCTTCAGGAGGCTAATTTGCATATTCCAGGTGCCTTCTGGGAGAAGCGAAGTCTCCCTAAGCTAGAAGATCGTTGGGTACAGCCGGGACCAGCTGCTTCGAAAGCATCACCAAACCAGGGATTCAAGCTTCAGGAGGCTAATTTGCATATTCCAGGTGCCTTCTGGGAGAAGCGAAGTCTCCCTAAGCTAGAAGATCGTTGGGTACAGCCGGGACCAGCTGCTTCGAAAGCATCACCAAACCAGGGATTCAAGCTTCAGGAGGCTAATTTGCATATTCCAGGTGCCTTCTGGGAGAAGCGAAGTCTCCCTAAGCTAGAAGATCGTTGGGTACAGCCGGGACCAGCTGCTTCGAAAGCATCACCAAACCAGGGATTCAAGCTTCAGGAGGCTAATTTGCATATTCCAGGTGCCTTCTGGGAGAAGCGAAGTCTCCCTAAGCTAGAAGATCGTTGGGTACAGCCGGGACCAGCTGCTTCGAAAGCATCACCAAACCAGGGATTCAAGCTTCAGGAGGCTAATTTGCATATTCCAGGTGCCTTCTGGGAGAAGCGAAGTCTCCCTAAGCTAGAAGATCGTTGGGTACAGCCGGGACCAGCTGCTTCGAAAGCATCACCAAACCAGGGATTCAAGCTTCAGGAGGCTAATTTGCATATTCCAGGTGCCTTCTGGGAGAAGCGAAGTCTCCCTAAGCTAGAAGATCGTTGGGTACAGCCGGGACCAGCTGCTTCGAAAGCATCACCAAACCAGGGATTCAAGCTTCAGGAGGCTAATTTGCATATTCCAGGTGCCTTCTGGGAGAAGCGAAGTCTCCCTAAGCTAGAAGATCGTTGGGTACAGCCGGGACCAGCTGCTTCGAAAGCATCACCAAACCAGGGATTCAAGCTTCAGGAGGCTAATTTGCATATTCCAGGTGCCTTCTGGGAGAAGCGAAGTCTCCCTAAGCTAGAAGATCGTTGGGTACAGCCGGGACCAGCTGCTTCGAAAGCATCACCAAACCAGGGATTCAAGCTTCAGGAGGCTAATTTGCATATTCCAGGTGCCTTCTGGGAGAAGCGAAGTCTCCCTAAGCTAGAAGATCGTTGGGTACAGCCGGGACCAGCTGCTTCGAAAGCATCACCAAACCAGGGAGTCAAGCTTCAGGAGGCTAATTTGCATATTCCAGGTGCCTTCTGGGAGAAGCGAAGTCTCCCTAAGCTAGAAGATCGTTGGGTACAGCCGGGACCAGCTGCTTCGAAAGCATCACCAAACCAGGGATTCAAGCTTCAGGAGGCTAATTTGCATATTCCAGGTGCCTTCTGGGAGAAGCGAAGTCTCCCTAAGCTAGAAGATCGTTGGGTACAGCCGGGACCAGCTGCTTCGAAAGCATCACCAAACCAGGGAGTCAAGCTTCAGGAGGCTAATTTGCATATTCCAGGTGCCTTCTGGGAGAAGCGAAGTCTCCCTAAGCTAGAAGATCGTTGGGTACAGCCGGGACCAGCTGCTTCGAAAGCATCACCAAACCAGGGATTCAAGCTTCAGGAGGCTAATTTGCATATTCCAGGTGCCTTCTGGGAGAAGCGAAGTCTCCCTAAGCTAGAAGATCGTTGGGTACAGCCGGGACCAGCTGCTTCGAAAGCATCACCAAACCAGGGAGTCAAGCTTCAGGAGGCTAATTTGCATATTCCAGGTGCCTTCTGGGAGAAGCGAAGTCTCCCTAAGCTAGAAGATCGTTGGGTACAGCCGGGACCAGCTGCTTCGAAAGCATCACCAAACCAGGGATTCAAGCTTCAGGAGGCTAATTTGCATATTCCAGGTGCCTTCTGGGAGAAGCGAAGTCTCCCTAAGCTAGAAGATCGTTGGGTACAGCCGGGACCAGCTGCTTCGAAAGCATCACCAAACCAGGGAGTCAAGCTTCAGGAGGCTAATTTGCATATTCCAGGTGCCTTCTGGGAGAAGCGAAGTCTCCCTAAGCTAGAAGATCGTTGGGTACAGCCGGGACCAGCTGCTTCGAAAGCATCACCAAACCAGGGATTCAAGCTTCAGGAGGCTAATTTGCATATTCCAGGTGCCTTCTGGGAGAAGCGAAGTCTCCCTAAGCTAGAAGATCGTTGGGTACAGCCGGGACCAGCTGCTTCGAAAGCATCACCAAACCAGGGAGTCAAGCTTCAGGAGGCTAATTTGCATATTCCAGGTGCCTTCTGGGAGAAGCGAAGTCTCCCTAAGCTAGAAGATCGTTGGGTACAGCCGGGACCAGCTGCTTCGAAAGCATCACCAAACCAGGGATTCAAGCTTCAGGAGGCTAATTTGCATATTCCAGGTGCCTTCTGGGAGAAGCGAAGTCTCCCTAAGCTAGAAGATCGTTGGGTACAGCCGGGACCAGCTGCTTCGAAAGCATCACCAAACCAGGAAGTCAAGCTTCAGGAGGCTAATTTGCATATTCCAGGTGCCTTCTGGGAGAAGCGAAGTCTCCCTAAGCTAGAAGATCGTTGGGTACAGCCGGGACCAGCTGCTTCGAAAGCATCACCAAACCAGGGATTCAAGCTTCAGGAGGCTAATTTGCATATTCCAGGTGCCTTCTGGGAGAATTTTTGCCTGTAGGACATTATTGCAAGAGAGCTTGGCTGAGTAGATTACACAAGAAGGAAAACACACAGCAAGTCAGCAGGATCTAGGAGCAACATGGCAGATGTGACAACCTACATGGTGAGCTGCAGCATGTGCTACATGTTCACAGATCGACCAGAAGAAGAATCCAATTTCACCTGTCAGAAGTGTAGACTAGTGGCCCTTTTAGAAGAAAAGGTGCGGGGTCTGGAAGAAAGAATAGCAACTTTGAAACTCATCAAAGAGAATGAAGACTTTCTAGACAGAACAGAAGCATCTCTACTGGTCACAGAAGGTGAAAAAAGTGTCAGAGAACCTCCAAAAGCAGATGAGTGGAAGCATGTGACCAAAAGAAGCAAGAAGACCATGGAGAAATCACCAACCACACAACTGAAGAACCGATATCAAATCTTTGTAGAGGATGAAGATGGCACACCTAAGAATGAAGCAATACCAGCAAGCAAAAAAGAAAAGGGCACACAGCAACAAGTGACAGCAAAAAGTACAGCCAAGAAGCAACGAAGAGTGGTGGTGGTGGGAGACTCACTACTGAGAGGCACCGAAGCAGCCATCTGCAGACCGGACATAACTGCAAGAGAAGTATGCTGCCTTCCAGGTGCGATGATCAAGGATGTGACCGATAGGATACCAAAGATCTTCAGCTCCAAGGACGTCCACCCATTTCTTCTGATACATGTTGGCACCAATGACACGGCAAGGAAGGACCTACCGACAATCTGCAAGGACTTTGAAGAGTTGGGGAAGAAAGTAAAGGAACTGGATGCACAGGTAGTTTTTTCTTCTATCCTTCCAGTAGACGGGCATGGCACCAGGAGATGGAACAGGATCCTTGATGCAAACAACTGGCTAAGACGATGGTGCAGACAACAAGGATTCGGATTCCTGGACCACGATGTGAATTACTTGTACGATGGACTCCTCGCCAGAGACGGACTACACCTCAACAAACCTGGGAAACACACATTCGCCAGAAGACTCGCTACACTCATCAGGAGGGCGTTAAACTAGAAGAAGAGGGGACGGGAAGAAAAACATTAGACTCGAACAAAGACGACCCAGGAAAACATACTCAGAAGGGAGGTAAGAACATTTCTAAAACAATCCACAGTGAGGAGATTGGAACAAAACAAAATCCTCTAAACTGCATGCTCGCAAACGCCAGAAGCCTGACAAACAAGATGGAAGAACTAGAAGCAGAAATATCTACAGGTAACTTTGACATAGTGGGAATAACCGAGACATGGTTAGATGAAAGCTATGACTGGGCAGTTAACTTACAGGGTTACAGTCTGTTTAGAAAGGATCGTAAAAATCGGAGAGGAGGAGGGGTTTGTCTCTATGTAAAGTCTTGTCTAAAGTCCACTTTAAGGGAGGATATTAGCGAAGGGAATGAGGATGTCGAGTCCATATGGGTTGAAATTCATGGAGGGAAAAATGGTAACAAAATTCTCATTGGGGTCTGTTACAAACCCCCAAATATAACAGAAAGCATGGAAAGTCTACTTCTAAAGCAGATAGATGAAGCTGCAACCCATAATGAGGTCCTGGTTATGGGGGACTTTAACTACCCGGATATTAACTGGGAAACAGAAACCTGTGAAACCCATAAAGACAACAGGTTTCTGCTAATAACCAAGAAAAATTATCTTTCACAATTGGTGCAGAATCCAACCAGAGGAGCAGCACTTTTAGACCTAATACTATCTAATAGACCTGACAGAATAACAAATCTGCAGGTGGTTGGGCATTTAGGAAATAGCGACCACAATATTGTGCAGTTTCACCTGTCTTTCACTAGGGGGACTTGTCAGGGAGTCACAAAAACATTGAACTTTAGGAAGGCAAAGTTTGAACAGCTTAGAGATGCCCTTAATCTGGTAGACTGGGACAATATCCTCAGAAATGAGAATACAGATAATAAATGGGAAATGTTTAAGAACATCCTAAATAGGCAGTGTAAGCGGTTTATACCTTGTGGGAATAAAAGGACTAGAAATAGGAAAAACCCAATGTGGCTAAACAAAGAAGTAAGACAGGCAATTAACAGTAAAAAGAAAGCATTTGCACTACTAAAGCAGGATGGCACCATTGAAGCTCTAAAAAACTATAGGGAGAAAAATACTTTATCTAAAAAACTAATTAAAGCTGCCAAAAAGGAAACAGAGAAGCACATTGCTAAGGAGAGTAAAACTAATCCCAAACTGTTCTTCAACTATATCAATAGTAAAAGAATAAAAACTGAAAATGTAGGCCCCTTAAAAAATAGTGAGGAAAGAATGGTTGTAGATGACGAGGAAAAAGCTAACATATTAAACACCTTCTTCTCCACGGTATTCACGGTGGAAAATGAAATGCTAGGTGAAATCCCAAGAAACAATGAAAACCCTATATTAAGGGTCACCAATCTAACCCAAGAAGAGGTGCGAAACCGGCTAAATAAGATTAAAATAGATAAATCTCCGGGTCCGGATGGCATACACCCACGAGTACTAAGAGAACTAAGTAATGTAATAGATAAACCATTATTTCTTATTTTTAGTGACTCTATAGCGACAGGGTCTGTTCCGCAGGACTGGCGCATAGCAAATGTGGTGCCAATATTCAAAAAGGGCTCTAAAAGTGAACCTGGAAATTATAGGCCAGTAAGTCTAACCTCTATTGTTGGTAAAATATTTGAAGGGTTTCTGAGGGATGTTATTCTGGATTATCTCAATGAGAATAACTGTTTAACTCCATATCAGCATGGGTTTATGAGAAATCACTCCTGTCAAACCAATCTAATCAGTTTTTATGAAGAGGTAAGCTATAGACTGGACCACGGTGAGTCATTGGACGTGGTATATCTCGATTTTTCCAAAGCGTTTGATACCGTGCCGCACAAGAGGTTGGTACACAAAATGAGAATGCTTGGTCTGGGGGAAAATGTGTGTAAATGGGTTAGTAACTGGCTTAGTGATAGAAAGCAGAGGGTGGTTATAAATGGTATAGTCTCTAACTGGGTCGCTGTGACCAGTGGGGTACCGCAGGGGTCAGTATTGGGACCTGTTCTCTTCAACATATTCATTAATGATCTGGTAGAAGGTTTACACAGTAAAATATCGATATTTGCAGATGATACAAAACTATGTAAAGCAGTTAATACAAGAGAAGATAGTATTCTGCTACAGATGGATCTGGATAAGTTGGAAACTTGGGCTGAAAGGTGGCAGATGAGGTTTAACAATGATAAATGTAAGGTTATACACATGGGAAGAGGGAATCAATATCACCATTACACACTGAACGGGAAACCACTGGGTAAATCTGACAGGGAGAAGGACTTGGGGATCCTAGTTAATGATAAACTTACCTGGAGCAGCCAGTGCCAGGCAGCAGCTGCCAAGGCAAACAGGATCATGGGGTGCATTAAAAGAGGTCTGGATACACATGATGAGAGCATTATACTGCCTCTGTACAAATCCCTAGTTAGACCGCACATGGAGTACTGTGTCCAGTTTTGGGCACCGGTGCTCAGGAAGGATATAATGGAACTAGAGAGAGTACAAAGGAGGGCAACAAAATTAATAAAGGGGATGGGAGAACTACAATACCCAGATAGATTAGCGAAATTAGGATTATTTAGTCTAGAAAAAAGACGACTGAGGGGCGATCTAATAACCATGTATAAGTATATAAGGGGACAATACAAATATCTCGCTGAGGATCTGTTTATACCAAGGAAGGTGACTGGCACAAGGGGGCATTCTTTGCGTCTGGAGGAGAGAAGGTTTTTCCACCAACATAGAAGAGGATTCTTTACTGTTAGGGCAGTGAGAATCTGGAATTGCTTGCCTGAGAAGGTGGTGATGGCGAACTCAGTCGAGGGGTTCAAGAGAGGCCTGGATGTCTTCCTGGAGCAGAACAATATTGTATCATACAATTATTAGGTTCTGTAGAAGGACGTAGATCTGGGTATTTATTATGATGGAATATAGGCTGAACTGGATGGACAAATGTCTTTTTTCGGCCTTACTAACTATGTTACTATGTTACTATGTTACTATGTAACCATCATCATCGCCTCCAGCACCATCATCATTGCCCCACCACCATCATCATGGCCCCCAACACCATCATCATTGCCTCAAGCACCATCATCATTGCCTCAGCACCATCATCATTGCCCCGCCACCATCATCATGGCCTCCACCACCATCATCATTGCCTCCAGCACCACCATCATCGCCTCCAGCACCATCATTGCCCCACCACCATCATAATTGCCTCCAGCACCATCATCATTGCCTCCAGCACCATCATCATTACCTCCACCACCATCATCATCGCCTCCAGCACCATCATCATTGCCCCACCACCATCATCATGGCCCCCAACACCATCATCATTGCCTCAAGCACCATCATCATTGCCTCAGCACCATCATCATTGCCCCCACCACCATCATTGCCCCGCCACCATCATCATGGCCTCCAGCACCATCATCATTGCCTCCAGCACCATCATCATTGCCCCACCACTATCATCATGGCCTCCAGCATCACCATCATTGCCCCACCACCATCATCATGACCCCCACCACCATCATCATTGCCTCCAGCACCATCATTATTGCCTCAGCACCATCATCATTGCCCCCACCACCATCATTGCCTCCACCACCATCATTGCCTCCAGCACCATCATCATTGCCCCACCACCATCATCATGGCCTCCAGCACCATCATCATTGCCTCCACCACCATCATCATTGCCCCCACCACCATGATCATTGCCTCCAGCACCATCATCATTGCCCCCACCACCATCATCATTGCCCCCACCACCATCATCATTGCCTCCTGCACATCATCAATGCCACCACCACCATCATCGCCTCCAGCACCATCATCATTGCCCCCTCCACCATCATCATTGCCTCCAGCACCATCATCATTGCCCCCACCACCATCATCGCCTCCAGCACCATCATCATTGCCCTACCACCACCATCATGGCCCCCACCACCATCATCATTGCCTCCAGCTCCATCATCATTGCCCCACCACCAACATCATGGCCTCCAGCACCATCATCATTGGCCCACCACCATCACCATGGCCCCCACCACCATTATTGCCTCCAGCACATCATCATTGCCCCCACCACGATCATCATTGCCTCCAGCACCATCATCATTGCCTCCACCACCATCATCATTGCCTCCACCACCATGATCATTGCCCCACCACCATGATCATTACCTCCAGCACCATCATTGCCCCCACCACCATCATCATTGCCTCCAGCACCATCATTGCCCCACCACCATCATCATGGCCTCCACCAACATCATCATTGCCCCCACCACCATGATCATTGCCTCCAGCACCATCATCATTGCCCCCACCACCATCATTGCCTCCTGCACATCATCATTGCCCCCACCACCATCATCGCCTCCAGCACCATCATCATTGCCCCACCACCATCATACTTGCCTCCAGCACCATCATCATTGCCTCCAGCACCATCATCATTACCTCCACCACCATCATCGCCTCCAGCACCATCATCATTGCCCCACCACCATCATCATGGCCCCCAACACCATCATCATTGCCTCAAGCACCATCATCATTGCCTCAGCACCATCATCATTGCCCCCACCACCATCATGGCCTCCACCACCATCATCATTGCCTCCAGCACCACCATCATCATTGCCTCCAGCACCATCATCATTGCCCCACCACCATCATAATTGCCTCCAGCACCATCATCATTGCCTCCAGCACCATCATCATTGCCCCACCACCATCATCATGGCCTCCAGCATCACCATCATTGCCCCACCACCATCATCATGGCCCCCACCACCATCATCATTGCCTCCAGCACCATCATTATTGCCTCAGCACCATCATCATTGCCCCCACCAACATCATTGCCTCCACCACCATCATCATTGCCCTACCACCACCATCATTGCCCCACCACCATCATGGCCTCCACCAACATCATCATTGCCCCAACCACCATGATCATTGCCTCCAGCACCATCATCATTGCCCCCACCACCATCATTGCCTCCTGCACATCATCATTGCCCCCACCACCATCATCGCCTCCAGCACCATCATCATTGCCCCACCACCATCATAATTGCCTCCAGCACCATCATCATTGCCCCCACCACCATGATCATTGCCTCCAGCACCATCATCATTGCCCCACCACCATCATCGCCTTCTGCACATCATCAAATGCCACCACCACCATCATCGCCTCCAGCACCATCATCATTGCCCCACCACCATCATCATTGCCCCGTCCACCATCATCATTGCCTCCAGCACCATCATCATTGCCCCACCACCATCATCATGGCCTCCAGCATCACCATCATTGCCCCACCACCATCATCATGGCCCCCACCACCATCATCATAGCCTCCAACACCATCATTATTGCCTCAGCACCATCATCATTGCCCCCACCAACATCATTGCCTCCACCACCATCATTGCCTCCAGCACCATCATCATTGCCTCACCACCATCATCATGGCCTCCAGCACCATCATTGCCTCCACCACCATCATCATTGCCCCCACCACCATGATCATTGCCTCCAGCACCATCATCATTGCCCCCACCACCATCATCGCCTCCTGCACATCATCATTGCCACCACCACCATCATCGCCTCCAGCACCATCATCATTGCCCCACCACCATCATCATTGCCCCCTCCACCATCATCATTGCCTCCAGCACCATCATCATTGCCCCCACCACCATCATCGCCTCCAGCACCATCATCATTGCCCTACCACCACCATCATGGCCCCCACCACCATCATCATTGCCTCCAGCTCCATCATCATTGCCCCACCACCATCATCATGGCCTCCAGCACCAGCACCATCATCATTGGCCCACCACCATCATCATGGCCCCCACTACCATTATTGCCTCCAGCACATCATCATTGCCCCCACCACGATCATCATTGCCTCCAGCACCATCATCATTGCCTCCACCACCATCATCATTGCCTCCACCACCATGATCATTGCCCCACCACCATGATCATTACCTCCAGCACCATCATCATTGCCCCCAGCACCATCATCATTGCCCCCACCACCATCATCATTGCCTCCAGCACCATCATTGCCCCACCACCATCATCATGGCCTCCACCAACATCATCATTGCCCCAACCACCATGATCATTGCCTCCAGCACCATCATCATTGCCCCACCACCATCATTGCCTCCTGCACATCATCATTGCCCCACCACCATCATCGCCTCCAGCACCATCATCATTGCCCCACCACCATCATCATTGCCTCCAGCACCATCATCATTGCCTCCAGCACCATCATCATTACCTCCACCACCATCATCATCGCCCCAGCACCATCATCATTGCCCCACCACCATCATCATGGCCCCCAACACCATCATCATTGCCTCAAGCACCATCATCATTGCCTCAGCGCCATCATCATTGCCCGCACCACCATCATTGCCCCGCCACCATCATCATGGCCTCCACCACCATCATCATGGCCTCCAGCACCACCATCATCGCCTCCAGCACCATCATTGCCCCACCACCATCATAATTGCCTCCAGCACCATCATCATTGCCTCCAGCACCATCATCATTGCCCCACCACCATCATCATGGCCTCCAGTATCACCATCATTGCCCCACCACCATCATCATGGCCCCCACCTCCATCATCATTGCCTCCAGCACCATCATTATTGCCTCAGCACCATCATCATTGCCAGCACCATCATCATTGCCCCCACCAACATCATTGCCTCCACCACCATCATTGCCTCCAGTACCATCATCATTGCCCCACCACCATCATCATGGCCTCCAGCACCATCATCATTGCCTCCAGCACCATCATCATTGCCCCCACCACCATGATCATTGCCTCCAGCACCATCATCATTGCCCCCACCACCATCATCGCCTCCTGCACATCATGATTGCCCCACCACCATCATCATTGCCCCCTCCACCATCATCATTGCCTCCAGTACCATCATCATTGCCCCCACCACCATCATCGCCTCCAGCACCATCATCATTGCCCTACCACCACCATCATGGCCCCCACCACCGTCATCATTGCCTCCAGCTCCATCATCATTGCCCCACCACTATCATCATGGCCTCCAGCACCAGCACCATCATCATTGGCCCACCACCATCATCATGGCCCCCACTACCATTATTGCCTCCAGCACATCATCATTGCCCCCACCACGATCATCATTGCCTCCAGCACCATCATCATTGCCTCCACCACCATCATCATTGCGTCCACCACCATGATCATTGCCCCACCACCATGATCATTACCTCCAGCACCATCATCATTGCCCCCAGCACCATCATTGCCCCCACCACCATCATCATTGCCTCCAGCACCATCATTGCCCCACCACCATCATCATGGCCTCCACCAACATCATCATTGCCCCAACCACCATCATTGCCTCCTGCACATCATCATTGCCCCCACCACCATCATCGCCTCCAGCACCATCATCATTGCCCCACCACCATCATCATTGCCTCCAGCACCATCATCATTGCCTCCAGCACCATCATCATTACCTCCACCACCATCATCATCGCCTCCAGCACCATCATCATTGCCCCACCACCATCATCATGGCCCCCAACACCATCATCATTGCCTCAAGCACCATCATCATTGCCTCAGCACCATCATCATTGCCCGCACCACCATCATTGCCCCGCCACCATCATCATGGCCTCCACCACCATCATCGCCTCCAGCACCATCATTGCCCCACCACCATCATAATTGCCTCCAGCACCATCATCATTGCCTCCAGCACCATCATCATTGCCCCACCACCATCATAATTGCCTCCAGCACCATCATCATTGCCTCCAGCACCATCATCATTGCCCCACCACCATCATCATGGCCTCCAGTATCACCATCATTGCCCCACCACCATCATCATGGCCCCCACCACCATCATCATTGCCTTCAGCACCATTATTATTGCCTCAGCACCATCATCATTGCCCCCACCAACATCATTGCCTCCACCACCATCATTGCCTCCAGTACCATCATCATTGCCCCACCACCATCATCATGGCCTCCAGCACCATCATCATTGCCTCCACCACCATCATCATTGCCCCCACCACCATGATCATTGCCTCCAGCACCATCATCATTGCCCCCACCACCATCATCATTGCCTCCTGCACATCATCATTGCCACCACCACCATCATCGCCTCCAGCACCATCATCATTGCCCCACCACCATCATCATTGCCCCCTCCACCATCATCATTGCCTCCAGCACCATCATCATTGCCCTACCACCACCATCATGGCCCCCACCACCATCATCATTGCCTCCAGCTCCATCATCATTGCCCCCATCACCATCATTGCCTCCAGCACCATCATCATGGCCCCCACCACCATCATCATTGCCTCCAGCACCATCATCATTGCCCCACCACAATCATCATCATGGCCCCCACCACCATCATCATTGCCTCCAGCACCATCATCATTGCTCCACCATCCTCATCATGGCCTCCAGCACCATCATCATTGCCCCACCATTATCATGGCTTCCAGGACCATCATTGCCCCAGCACCATCATCATTGCCTCCCCCCCCCACACACACACACAGCTGCACACATGGAGGCAGAGACGCACGCACAGACACACACACAGCCGCACACACACACACACAGCCGCACACACGCAGGCACACACACACAGCCGCATACACGCAGGCACACACACACATGCAGGCACACTCGCACACACACACACACACAGCACCCACTCACCTCTCCACATGTTCCCAGCAGCCGCAGCACATCCCGGCAACTTTCTGTCTGAAACAACCCTTCTAATGATGACGTCATCCAGCCGTGCTGATTCAGACAGGAAGTGCCGGGCAGGAAGGAGGACGGCGTGGATCCCTGCAGCTCCGCTCTGGTCCCAAGCTGCAGGGATCGCAATCAAGGATCGCCGCCCTTTAGGTGCCCATCTCCGGGGCCCCCGTTCAGCAACAGCGGCGGGCAGTGTTAGCCTCAGCCTGCGGCTAACGCTGCCCGCCATTATAGTAAAATGGTATTCATGCCTCTCCACGCCCATGGGGAAGCGTGAATATTCATTTTTCTTCAGCAGCGGGGACAGGCTCCTGTCCATCTGCTGCTCTCTGGCACCAGAAGGGCCCCCCTTGACTCAGGGGCCCCATAGCAGCTGTGTGTGCCACTATTAGCGACACTCCACTGGCTGGGGGGCCCCTGGAGCAGTGGGGGCTCTAGGCAGCTGCTGGCCAATATGCCAGCAGGTGTCAGTGCCTGGGCCCACCAGAGACTTCTCCGGTGGGCCAGTCCGACCCTGTATAGGTCTATAGTTAGCAGCACAGTTTTGGTCGAGGTATGGTTTTTTAAGTCATGGATGCATGCTAGCGTGTTTAAATGAGGAGGAAAGATACCAGAAGAGAGAGAGAGGTTGAATATTTTTGTTAGGTGAGTGGTGACAGCTGGAGAAATGGACTGGAAGAGATGTGAGGGAATAGGGTAACTGGTGGAAGTAGTCAGGCGAGAAAATACAAGGAATGAAGTATGTTTGTTTGGAGAGGTGAAGGGCAGAGTTGTATGTTTTAAGCATAAACTTATAATGGATGAAATCTTCGGCCAGATTGGATTTTCTCCACAGCTGTTCGGCACACCTGGAGCACCGCTGTAAGAAACGTGTTTACAGCATGTGCCAGGGTTGTTGCCATCTGTGCCGAGTTGTTCTATGAAGAAGAGATGCAGCTTCATCCAGGGCACTTTGCAGTGTTTTATTATTTTATGGGTGCCAAGTGAATGGTAAGAGAAGAAGCTGTTCAAGTAGTGGACAGCTTCTTTAAGACCTAATTGTTTTTTATTGTACAGAAAAAGCAGACTAATTTTCATCAGTGTTTTGGAACAGATTTTTGCCAGTGTTTCCATTTTTACCATCAGAGTCTTATTAATGATTTTCTCAGAGTGTAAAACAAATTAAAAAAATTGCAAATCTTCTCCAACCAATGACTATGTAAATCACAGACAATGCATGGATGGCGCTCAGATGGTATCCGTGTGCCATCCACGACTTTCGCGCGCCCACAGGCTTGCATTGGTGAGAGTGATGTTATCCATGACTCAGATCAAAAATGGACATGTGAACAGCCACAGACTATAATGGGTACGTGTTCAATCAATGAAAACCAGGAACATAACACGTACGTGAAAAACGGACGTCTGACAGAGCCCTTATATGGATTATTGTATATGATGACCAACAAACTGAAGATTTTGACTCAATTGGCAACATGCATTGACGTGTCGGGATTTAATATCTGCACTGGGTATCAGTTTATGTACTTATTCACATATTTTTTTCATGCACTTTGGTGCTACTGTTATACAATTTGGATTTTCCACCTAGGAAAACCTTCAATTTTAACTGCTGTGTGTGAACATATCCATTCAATGTGATAGGTGAAATCAGCAGTGAATCTGCATGTGGAAATCAGCGGCGAGAAGACGTGGCCTTGGACATAGATGGTGCGTTTACTAGGATTTACCAGCAGAGGTCCTCAGTGCACCTACTGTGCACAGGTGCTATTTATTTATCTATTTTAATTTAAAAGCAGATAAAAAAAATTAAAAACTTTGTAAGAATTGTGTTGCCATTTTCTGACTTTTTTAAATTTTTGCATCAGAGCTGTAGTTTTGATTGGTACCATTTTGGAGTAGATATAGTAACACTGATTGTGTTTTTACAGGATTTCTTGGAGGTTCCTGCATTTTGGGCTTTTTTGGCTTCACGAGATCTAACCTACTGGTTAAATAATTTTATATTTTGATAGATTTGGACCTTTGCGTAGGTGATGATAACAAATGTACTTATTTATTTTTGCTCTTTTTATAAGGGTAAGAAGGTGTTTATATTTATGAGTGTTTATTTAAAAGCTTTTAAAGCTTTTTAACTTTTTTTTTCAGTCCTAGGAGACTTGAGCCTGTGGAACATTTGATCATTTGTCATGTATAATGTACGATTAGCACACAAAAAAAAGGAATTGCGTTTTTTTTGTTGTTGCTGCACCTCCCACAAAAATGCAAATAAAAGTAACTTCATATGTAACCCAAAATTGTGCTATTAAAAACTAAAGCTTGGAAAGCAAAAAAAACCAACCCCTACACAGCCCTGTCAATCGAAGAATTAGAAATGTATGTGTTTCAGAAATCTGCAACACAAACCACATTCTTATTTTTAGAGAGATCAAATATTATCCTGTGATCTGTGGTGAGCACTTACCTTGGGGGTTCTGTCTAAATCCCCCCCAAAATTTGACTCAGATAAAATTCCAATGTAAGTTCTCATCGTAGATTGTCAAAAATGGGGGGGGACTACACACCATTTTTTAATATTATTTATTTAAATAATAAAAGAAAGCAGCGTTGGGACCCCTCTATTCTTGATAACCAACCATGATAAAGCAGACAGCTGAGGGTGGCAGCCCACAGCTGTCAGTTTTGCCATGCTGGTTATCAAAAATAGAACAGACCCCACTTTATTTATAGAGCAGGCGCTGGCTGATTAATACTCTCATCAGCAGCGCCTGCGGTTATCAGCGAGAGCAGGCGTAGTCTGATGGGAGTAGTACTCACATCATCTGACACCTCTGTGACCATCAGTAAACTTTTACCGCCAGTCACAGCTTCTGATTCATGCTATCATCTGATCAGATCAGAGCTGATGGTGTTTCTCATGCTGTCATGCAGATGACTGGCTGAGAAACACTGATGGTTGGAGTGACGAACCCGAACAGTTAGGCCGGCCTCACACTCAGCGTATGAAAATACGGTCTGTTATTTACGGCCGTAATACGCAGAAAAATCCCCAAAATAGTGATCCGTATGTCATCCATAGGCAGGGTGTGTCAGCGTATTTTGCGCATGGCATTCTCCGTATGTAATCCGTATGGCATCCGTACTGCGAGATTTTCTCGCAGGCTTGCAAAACCGACACACGGACATACAATGGATCCATGTGCTCAAATACTCTTAAAAACATATATACTGTATATACAGTTAGGGCCAGAAATATTTGGACAGTGAAACAAGTTTTGTTATTTTAGCTGTTTACAAAAACATGTTCAGAAATACAATTATATATATAATATGGGCTGAAAGTGCACACTCCCAGCTGCAATATGATAGTTTCCACATCCAAATCGGAGAAAGGGTTTAGGAATCATAGCTCTGTAATGCATAGCGTCCTCTTTTTCAAGGGACCAAAAGTAATTGGACAATGGACTCTAAGGGCTGCAATTAACTCTGAAGGCGTCTCCCTCGTTAACCTGTAATCAATGAAGTAGTTAAAAGGTCAGGGGTGGATTCCAGGTGTGTGGTTTTGCATTTGGAAGCTGTTGCTGTGAGCAGACAACATGCGGTCAAAGGAACTCTCAATTGAGGTGAAGCAGAACATCCTGAGGCTGAAAAAAAAGAAAAAATCCATCAGAGAGATAGCAGACATGCTTGGAGTAGCAAAATCAACAGTTGGGTACATTCTGAGAAAAAATGAATTGACTGGTGAGCTTGGGAACTCAAAAAGGCCTGGGCGTCCACGGATGACAACAGTGGTGGATGATCGCCGCATACTTAATTTGGTGAAGAAGAACCCGTTCACAACATCAACTGAAGTCCAGAACACTCTCAGTGAAGTAGGTGTATCTGTCTCTAAGTCAACAGTAAAGAGAAGACTCCATGACAGTAAATACAAAGGGTTCACATCTAGATGCAAACCGTTCATCAATACCAAAAATAGACAGGCCAGAGTTAAATTTGCAGAAAAACACCTCAAGAAGCCAGCTCAGTTCTGGAAAAGTATTCTATGGACAGATGAGACAAAGATCAACCTGTACCAGAATGATGGGAAGAAAAAAGTTTGGAGAAGAAAGGGAACGGCACATGATCCAAGGCACACCACATCCTCTGTAAAACATGGTGGAGGCAACGTGATGGCATGGGCATGCATGGCTTTCAATGGCACTGGGTCACTTGTGTTTATTGATGACATAAGAGCAGACAAGAGTAGCCGGATGAATTCTGAAGTGTACCGGGATATACTTTCAGCCCAGATTCAGCCAAATGCTGCAAAGTTGATTGGACGGCGCTTCATAGTACAGATGGACAATGACCCCAAGCATACAGCCAAAGCTACCCAGGAGTTCATGAGTGCCAAAAAGTGGAACATTCTGCAATGGCCAAGTCAATCTCCAGATCTAAACCCAATGGAGCATGCATTTCACTTGCTCAAATCCAGACTTAAGATGGAAAGACCCACAAACAAGCAAGACCTGAAGGCTGCGGCTGTAAAGGCCTGGCAAAGCATTAAGAAGGAGGAAACCCAGCGTTTGGTGATGGCCATGGGTTCCAGACTTAAGGCAGTGATTGCCTCCAAAGGATTTGCAACAAAATATTGAAAATAAAAATATTTTGTTTGGGTTATGTTTATTTGTCCAATTACTTTTGACCTCCTAAAATGTGGAGTGTTTGTAAAGAAATGTGTACAATTCCTACATTTTCTATCAGATATTTTTGTTCAACCCTTCAAATTAAACATTACAATCTGCACTTGAATTCTGTTGTAGAGGTTTCATTTCAAATCCAATGTGGTGGCATGCAGAGCCCAACTCGCGAAAATTGTGTCACTGTCCAAATATTTCTGGCCCTAACTGTATATATATACAGTGGGGCAAAAAAGTATGTAGTCAGTCAGCAATAGTGCAAGTTCCACCACTTAAAAAGATGAGAGGCGTCTGTAATTTACATCATAGGTAAACCTCAACTATGGGAGACAAACTGAGAAAAAAAAATCCAGAAAATCACATTGTCTGTTTTTTTAACATTTTATTTGCATATTATGGTGGAAAATAAGTATTTGGTCAGAAACAAAATTTCATCTCAATACTTTGTAATATATCCTTTGTTGGCAATGACAGAGGTCAAACGTTTTCTGTAAGTCTTCACAAGGTTGCCACACACTGTTGTTGGTATGTTGGCCCATTCCTCCATGCAGATCTCCTCTAGAGCAGTGATGTTTTTGGCTTTTCGCTTGGCAACACGGACTTTCAACTCCCTCCAAAGGTTTTCTATAGGGTTGAGATCTGGAGACTGGCTAGGCCACTCCAGGACCTTGAAATGCTTCTTACGAAGCCACTCCTTCGTTGCCCTGGCGGTGTGCTTTGGATCATTGTCATGTTGAAAGACCCAGCCACGTTTCATCTTCAATGCCCTTGCTGATGGAAGGAGGTTTGCACTCAAAATCTCACGATACATGGCCCCATTCATTCTTTCATGTACCCGGATCAGTCGTCCTGGCCCCTTTGCAGAGAAACAGCCCCAAAGCATGATGTTTCCACCACCATGCTTTACAGTAGGTATGGTGTTTGATGGATGCAACTCAGTATTCTTTTTCCTCCAAACACGACAAGTTGTGTTTCTACCAAACAGTTCCAGTTTGGTTTCATCAGACCATAGGACATTCTCCCAAAACTCCTCTGGATCATCCAAATGCTCTCTAGCAAACTTCAGACGGGCCCGGACATGTACTGGCTTAAGCAGTGGGACACGTCTGGCACTGCAGGATCTGAGTCCATGGTGGCGTAGTGTGTTACTTATGGTAGGCCTTGTTGCATTGGTCCCAGCTCTCTGCAGTTCATTCACTAGGTCCCCCCGAGTGTTTCTGGGATTTTTGCTCACCGTTCTTGTGATCATTCTGACCCCACGGGGTGGGATTTTGCGTGGAGCCCCAGATCGAGGGAGATTATCAGTGGTCTTGTATGTCTTCCATTTTCTAATTATTGCTCCCACTGTTGATTTCTTCACTCCAAGCTGGTTGGCTATTGCAGATTCAGTCTTCCCAGCCTGGTGCAGGGCTACAATTTTGTTTCTGGTGTCCTTTGACAGCTCTTTGGTCTTCACCACAGTGGAGTTTGGAGTCAGACTGTTTGAGGGTGTGCACAGGTGTCTTTTTATACTGATAACAAGTTTAAACAGGTGCCATTACTACAGGTAATGAGTGGAGGAAAGAGGAGACTCTTAAAGAAGAAGTTACAGGTCTGTGAGAGCCAGAAATCTTGATTGTTTGTTTCTGACCAAATACTTATTTTCCACCATAATATGCAAAAAAAATGATAAAAAAAACAGACAATGTGATTTTCTGGATTTTTTTTTTCTCAGTTTGTCTCCCATAGTTGAGGTCTACCTATGATGTAAATTACAGATGCCTCTCATCTTTTTAAGTGGTGGAACTTGCACTATTGCTGACTGACTAAATACTTTTTTGCCCCACTGTATATACACACACATATATCATACAGCGCTAGATAGCTTAAAAGCCGGTAATTCAATTGCCGGCTTTTCCTATCTCCTTCACAAACCCGACATGATATGAGACATGGTTTACATAAAAATTTATCAAAAGTCCCAAAATATTTAGCACACCTTAGAATCATATTAATAAACCAATATTCCCCAAAGTATCATCGGGGAAAAAAAAGAAGGCATATACTATGTTCAAAAAAACAATTTTAATCAGTAAATAACGTTTAAAATACACAATAATAAGAAAAACGCAGGATAAAGCTCACAGTACATACAGTCATGGCTGTTGTGAATTCTGTTGTCGAGCTCCCTCCTGTGGTCATGAATGGTACTTCGGTGAGTTCGGTCCGTGGGCTCCCTCTGGTGGCTGTGAGTGGAGTTGCTGCTTCTGAAGTTCCTTACACAGGTGACGTGGTTTATCCTTTGGTTGGCTTCTCTATTTAACTCCACTCAGATCGTTTCTCCATGCCAGCTGTCAATGTTTTAGCATTGGTTCAGTTCGCTCCTGGATCTGTCTGGTGTCCTGTCTTCTCCTGCAGAAGCTAAGTTCCTGATTGTTATTATTGTTCTTGTTTCTTTGTCCAGCTGGTTATTTTGATTTTGTCTTGCTAGCTGGAAGCTCTGGGATGCAGGGTGGCACCCCCACACTGTGAGTCGGTGCGGAGGACCCTTTTGCACACTCTGCGTGGTCTTTTGTAGGTTTTTGTGCTGACCGCAAAGATTCCTTTCCTATCCTCTATTTAGTTAGTCGTGCCTCCCTTTGCTGAAACCTATCTCATTTCTGCGTTTGTGACTTTCATCTTTACTCACAGTCATTACATGTGGGGGCTGCCTATTCCTTTGGGGAATTTCTCTGAGGCAAGGTAGGCTTTATTTTCTTCTCTAGGGCTAGCTAGCGCTTAGGCTGTGACGAGGCGCATAGGGAGCATCAGGAGCGCTCCACGGCTATTTCTAGTGTGTGCGATAGGATTAGGGCTTGCGGTCAGCAGAGCTCCCACATCCCAGAGCTCGTCCTGTATGAGTTTAACTATCAGGTCGGGTGCTCCTAAACACCAGGTCACAACAGTACAGCTGGCCCAAAGTATTAATGCATCTCAGTAGAGGGATAAGAGAAGTTCTGAGACCATTTTTTTTTCTTTGCACTGTGTTTTGTCTTTCTTTTCCCCTAGACCTTTGGGTGGTTCAGGACACAGGTGTAGAGATGGACATTCAAGGTCTGTCCTCTTGTGTGGATCATCTCACTGCAAGGGTACAAAACATTCAAGATTTTGTGGTTCAGAATCCTATGTTAGAGCCTAGAATTCCTACTCCTGATTTATTTTCTGGAAATAGATCTAAGTTTCTGAATTTCAAAAATAATTGTAAACTGTTTCTAGCTTTGAAACCACGCTCCTCTGGTGACCCCGCTCAACAAGTAAAAATCATTATTTCTTTATTACGTGGTGATCCTCAAGACTGGGCATTTTCCCTTGCGCCAGGAGATCCTGCATTGCGTGATGTTGATGCGTTTTTTCTGGCGCTAGGATTGCTTTATGATGAACCAAATTCCGTGGATTAGGCTGAGAAAATCTTGCTGGCTTTGTGTCAGGGTCAGGATGAGGCGGAGGTGTACTGTCAGAAGTTTAGAAAGTGGTCTGTGCTTACTCAGTGGAATGAATGTGCCCTGGCGGCAATTTTCAGAAAGGGTCTTTCTGAAGCCCTTAAGGATGTCATGGTGGGATTTCCCACGCCTGCTGGTCTGAATGAGTCTATGTCACTGGCCATTCAGATCGATCGGCGCTTGCGTGAGCGCAAAGCTGTGCACCATTTGGCGGTATTCTCTGAGCATAGGCCTGAGCCTATGCAATGTGACAGAACTTTGACCAGAGCTGAACGGCAAGAACACAGACGTCGGAATGGACTGTGTTTTTACTGTGGTGACTCCACTCATGCTATCTCCGATTGTCCTAAGCGCACTAAGCGGTTCGCTAGGTCTGCCTCCATTGGTACGGTACAGTCAAAATTTCTTTTGTCCGTTACTCTGATTTGCTCTCTGTCGTCCTATTCTGTTATGGCATTTGTGGATTCAGGCGCTGCCCTGAATTTGATGGACTTGGAGTATGCTAGGCGCTGTGGTTTTTCCTTGGAGCCCTTGCAGCATCCTATTCCATTGAGAGGAATTGATGCTACGCCTTTGGCCAAGAATAAACCTCAATACTGGACGCAATTGACCATGTGCATGGCTCCTGCACATCAGGAGGATATTCGCTTTTTGGTGTTGCATAATCTGCATGATGTGGTCGTTTTGGGGTTGCCATGGCTACAGGTCCATAATCCAGTGTTGGATTGGAGATCTGTGTCTGTGTCCAGCTGGGGTTGTCAAGGGGTACATGGTGATGTTCCATTGTTGTCAATTTCGCCTTCCACTCCTTCTGAAGTCCCTGAGTTTTTATCAGATTACCGGGATGTATTTGAAGAGCCCAAATCCGGTGCCCTACCTCCTCATAGGGACTGCGATTGTGCTATTAATTTGATTCCCGGTAGTAAGTTTCCTAAGGGCCGACTGTTTAATCTATCTGTGCCAGAGCACGATGCTATGCGGAGTTATATAAAGGAATCCTTGGAGAAGGGTCATATTCGCCCGTCGTCGTCACCATTGGGAGCAGGGTTCTTTTTTGTGGCCAAGAAGGATGGCTCTTTGAGACCTTGTATTGATTACCGCCTTCTTAATAAGATCACAGTCAAATTTCAGTATCCTTTGCCGCTGATGTCTGATCTGTTTGCTCGAATTAAGGGGGCTAGTTGGTTCACCAAGATAGGTCTTCGAGGGGTGTATAATCTGGTGCGAATTAAACAGGGCGATGAATGGAAAACAGCATTTAATACGCCCGAGGGCCATTTTGAGTACCTGGTTATGCCATTCGGGCTTTCTAATGCTCCATCTGTGTTTCTGTCCTTTATGCATGAGATCTTCCGAGAGTACCTGGATAGATTCATGATTGTATATTTGGATGACATTTTGGTCTTTTCGGATGATTGGGAGTCTCATGTGAAGCAGGTCAGAATGGTGTTCCAGGTTCTTCGTGCTAATTCCTTGTTTGTGAAGAGGTCTAAGTGTCTCTTTGGAGTTCAGAAGGTTTCATTTTTGGGTTTCATTTTTTCCCCTTCTACTATCGAGATGGACCCTGTTAAGGTCCAGGCCATTTATGATTGGACTCAGCCGACATCTGTGAAGAGCCTATATAAGTTCCTGGGCTTTGCTAATTTTTACCATCGCTTCATCGCTAATTTTTCTAGTGTTGCTAAACCGTTGACTGATTTGACCAAGAAAGGTGCTGATGTGGTCAATTGGTCCTCTGCGGCTGTAGAGGCTTTTCAGGAGTTGAAGCGTCGTTTTTCTTCTGCCCCTGTGCTGTGCCAGCCAGATGTTTCGCTTCCGTTTCAGGTCGAGGTTGATGCTTCTGAGATTGGAGCAGGGGCTGTTTTGTCGCAAAGAAGTTCTGATGGCTCGGTGATGAAACCATGTGCCTTCTTTTCTAGAAAATTCTCGCCTGCTGAGCGCAATTATGATGTTGGCAATCGAGAGTTGTTGGCCATGAAATGGGCATTCGAGGAGTGGCGACATTGGCTTGAAGGAGCTAAACATCGCGTGGTGGTCTTGACGGATCACAAGAATTTGACTTATCTCGAGTCTGCCAAACGGTTGAATCCTAGACAGGCTCGATGGTCGCTCTTTTTCTCCCGTTTTGATTTTGTAGTTTCATACCTTCCGGGATCTAAGAATGTGAAGGCTGATGCCCTGTCAAGGAGTTTTGTGCCTGACTCTCCGGGTGTTCCGGAGCCGGCGGGTATTCTTAAAGAGGGGGTAATTTTGTCTGCCATCTCCCCTGATTTGCGGCGCGTGCTGCAGAAGTTTCAGGCTGATAGACCTGACCGTTGTCCTACGGAGAAACTGTTTGTCCCTGATAGATGGACTAGTTGAGTTTTCTCTGAGGTTCATTGTTCGGTGTTGGCTGGTCATCCTGGAATCTTTGGTACCAGAGATTTGGTGGCTAGATCCTTTTGGTGGCCTTCTTTGTCACGGGATGTGCGTTCTTTTGTGCAGTCCTGTGGGACTTGTGCTCGGGCTAAGCTCTGCTGTTCTCGTGCCAGTGGGTTGCTTTTGCCCTTGCCGGTCCCGAAGAGGCCCTGGACGCATATTTCCATGGATTTTATTTCTGATCTCCCTGTTTCTCAAAGGATGTCGGTCATTTGGGTGGTTTGTGATCGCTTCTCTAAGATGGTCCATTTGGTACCCTTGTCTAAATTGCCTTCCTCCTCTGATTTGGTGCCATTGTTTTTCCAGCATGTGGTTCGTTTGCATGGCATTCCGGAGAACATCGTCTCGGACAGGGGTTCCCAGTTTGTTTCAAGGTTTTGGCGGTCCTTTTGTGCTAAGATGGGCATTGATTTGTCTTTTTCTTCGGCTTTCCATCCTCAGACTAATGGCCAAACCGAACGAACTAATCAGACTTTGGAGACATATCTGAGATGCTTTGTTTCTGCTGATCAGGATGATTGGGTGTCCTTTTTGCCTTTGGCTGAGTTCGCCCTTAATAATCGGGCCAGCTCGGCTACTTTGGTTTCTCCTTTTTTCTGCAATTCTAGTTTCCATCCTCGTTTCTCTTCAGGGCAGGTTGAGCCTTCGGACTGTCCTGGTGTGGATACTGTGGTGGACAGGTTGCAGCAGATTTGGACTCATGTGGTGGACAATTTGACATTGTCCCAGGAGAAGGCTCAACGTTTCGCTAACCGCCGGCGTTGTGTTGGTCCCCGACTTCGGGTTGGGGATTTGGTTTGGTTGTCATTTCGTCATGTTCCTATGAAGGTTTCCTCTCCTAAGTTTAAGCCTCGTTTCATTGGGCCGTATAAGATTTCTGAAATTCTTAATCCTGTGTCATTTCGTTTGGACCTTCCAGCTTCTTTTGCCATCCATAATGTGTTCCATAGGTCGTTGTTGCGGAGATACGTGGCGCCTATGGTTCCCTCCGTTGATCCTCCTGCCCCGGTGTTGGTCGAGGGGGAGTTGGAGTATGTGGTGGAAAAGATCTTGGATTCTCGTGTTTCGAGACGGAAACTCCAGTACCTGGTCAAGTGGAAGGGTTATGGTCAGGAGGATAATTCCTGGGTTTTTGCCTCTGATGTTCATGCTGCCGATCTAGTTCGTGCCTTTCATTTGGCTCATCCTGATCGGCCTGGGGGCTCTGGTGAGGGTTCAGTGACCCCTCCTCAAGGGGGGGTACTGTTGTGAATTCTGTTGTCGAGCTCCGTCCTGTGGTCATGAATGGTACTTCGGTGAGTTCGGTCCGTGGGCTCCCTCTAGTGGCTGTGAGTGGAGCTGCTGCTTCTGAAGTTCCTTACACAGGTGACGTGGTTTATCCTTTGGTTGGCTTCTCTATTTAACTCCACTCAAATCGTTTCTCCATGCCAGCTGTCAATGTTTTAGCATTGGTTCAGATCGCTCCTGGATCTGTCTGGTGTCCTGTCTTCTCCTGCAGAAGCTAAGTTCCTGATTGTTATTATTGTTCTTGTTTCTTTGTCCAGCTGGTTTTCTTGATTTTGTCTTGCTAGCTGGAAGCTCTGGGATGCAGGGTGGCACCCCCGCACCGTGAGTCGGTGCGGAGGACCCTTTTGCACACTCTGCGTGGTCTTTTGTAGGTTTTTGTGCTGACCGCAAAGATTCTTTTCCTATCCTCTGTCTATTTAGTTAGTCGTGCCTCCCTTTGCTGAAACCTATCTCATTTCTGCGTTTGTGACTTTCATCTTTACTCATAGTCATTACATGTGGGGGGCTGCCTATTCCTTTGGGGAATTTCTCTGAGGCAAGGTAGGCTTTATTTTCTTCTCTAGGGCTAGCTAGCGCTTAGGCTGTGACGAGGCGCCTAGGGAGCGTCAGGAGCGCTCCACAGCTATTTCTAGTGTGTGCGATAGGATTAGGGCTTGCGGTCAGCAGAGCTCCCACATCCCAGAGCTCGTCCTGTATGAGTTTAACTATCAGGTCGGGTGCTCCTAACCACCAGGTCACAACACATGGCCAAAAGTATTAACACCCCTGCAATTCTGTCAGATAATACTCAGTTTCTTCCTGAAAATGATTGCAATCACAAATTATTTGGTATTATTATCTTCATTTAATTTGTCTTAAATGAAAAAACACAAAAGAGAATGAAGCAAAAAGCAAAACATTGACCATTTCACACAAAACTCCAAAAATGGGCCAGACAAAAGTATTGGCACCCTCAGCCTAATACTTGGTTGCACAACCTTTCGCCAAAATTACTGCGACCAACCGCTTCCGGTAACCATCAATGAGTTTCTTACAATGCTCTGCTGGAATTTTAGACCATTCTTCTTTGGCAAACTGCTCCAGGTCCCTGATATTTGAAGGGTGCCTTCTCCAAACTGCCATTTTTAGATCTCTCCACAGGTGTTTTATGGGATTTAGGTCTGAACTCATTGCTGGCCACCTTAGAAGTCTCCAGTGCTTTCTCTCAAACCATTTTCTACTGCTTTTTGAAGTGTGTTTTGGGTCATTTTCCTGCTGGAAGACACATGACCTCAGAAGGAGACCCAGCTTTCTCACACTGGGCCCTACATTATGCTGCAAAATTTGTTGGTAGTCTCCAGACTTCATAATGCCATGCACATGGTCAAGCAGTCCAGTGCCAGAGGCAGCAAAGCAACCCCAAAACATCAGGGAACCTCCACCATGTTTGACTGTAGGGACCGTGTTCTTTTCTTTGAATGCCTCTTTTTTTCTCCTGTAAACTCTATGTTGATGCCTTTGCCCAAAAAGCTCTACTTTTGTCTCATCTGACCAGAGAACATTCTTCCAAAATGTTTTAGGCTTTTTCAGGTTAGTTTTGGCAAACTCCAGCCAGGCTTTTTTATGTCTCAGGGTAAGAAGTGGGGTCTTCCTGGGTCTCCTACCATACAGTCCCTTTTCATTCAGACGCCAACGGATAGTACGGGTTGACACTGTTGTACCCTAGGACTGCAGGGCAGCTTGAACTTGTTTGGATGTTAGTCGAGGTTCTTTATCCAACATCCGCACAATCTTGCGTTGAAATCTCTTGTCAATTTTTCTTTTCCGTCTACATCTAGGGAGGTTAGCCACAGTGCCATGGACTTTAAACTTCTTGATGACACTGCGCACGGTAGACACAGAAACATTCAGGTCTTTGGAGATGGACTTGTAGCCTTGAGATTGCTCATGCTTCCTCACAATTTGGTTTCTCAAGTCCTCAGACAGTTCTTTGCTCTTCTTTCTTTTCTCCATGCTCAATGTGGTACACACAAGGACACAGGACAGAGGTTGAGTCAACTTTAATCCATGTCAACTGGCTGCAAGTGGGATTTAGTTATTGCCAACACCTGTTAGGTGCCACAGGTAAGTTACAGGTGCTGTTAATTACACAAATTAGGGAAGCATCACATGATTTTTCGAACGGTGCCAATACTTTTGTCCACCCCCTGTTTTATGTTTGGTGTGGAATTATATCCAATTTGGTTTTAGGACAATTCTTTTTGTGTTTTTTTCATTTAAGACAAATTAAATGAAGATAATAATACCAAAGAATTTGTGATTGCAATCATTTTCAGGAAGAAACTGAGCATTATCTGACAGAATTGCAGGGGTGTTAATACTTTTGGCCATGACTGTATGATTGGGAACAATAAATTATACCAGGTAATATAATAGCAGTAAACATACATAGCCACTGAAGAACATTATATTAAATATTAATAACTGTGTTTCTCAAATAGTAGATCATAGATCAACTGCTCTCCTATACTCCTCAAATGGCTTGCTGTAAATAAAGTGCAAAAGTGCCTGATGCAGCGTTTATAGCAGTAGATTTAGTGCATGGCATGAGATTGCACAGTGCTCAATCAAATGGGGCCTTTTAACACCCTTTATAACCCGCCATGTAAAAAGCGCAACTGCCTAGCGCACACTGCATGTTTTTGAGCTGACATGTGATGTATAAGCATAAGTAAACTTACATAGTCAGCTGTCCCGGTAAATAAAGTTCCACAACGACCCCGACAGCGCCGTTTCGCCTGACTGGCTTCCTCAGATAGGGGGCATATATACAGTAAACCATCTCGTATCCCTTTTTTTTTGCATATTCTACACTACTGTTAGTAGTTTGTATTTGCAAAATTTGGGCGCTCTAGCTATTAAATTAAAGGGTTAAATCACGGAAAAAATTGGCAAGGGCCCCCGCGCTGACATATGAGTGTCCTAACGATATGTACCTGCTTAGCGCTGCAGCGCGAGCACTATTAATATGCATAAGTGTGGGTCACATAGACAACAGAGTGAATAATCAGCCACTACTAACATGGCGGTTTTCGGCGCTACTGCGCATGCGCCGTGTGTAAAATGCCACACAGAGCGCCTCATTGGCCGATATGGCGTTTCAGCATGATGATGTGACTGTGACATGCGCAGTGAGCGGCAGAGAACGCCGACTTGCAGGCATGTCGTCCTCCATGAGCCCACATGAAAGACAGGGGTGAGTGCAGAGAAATGTAAACATAATTAACATTAATATATCTATTATATTATCATTATAATTGTGAATATCTTCAGGATAATCTGCTGGGTTATAGATAGCATGGTTTTAAATGCACATAAGCACAATGCACCTTATATATGAGCACTGGATGCAAATATAAATGACCACTGGATGCAAATATAAATGAATAATGTATAATGTATATGTTATTATGAACATTTATAGCATGTAATTTATAATTGGACCTAATTTAATATGAGTTGAGACACATATAAATAGACACTTGGAATGGTTACTCACTGCTTGATAAAGGCTCAGATGGAGCTGAAACGTCGCCCGGCTATTTGGGTCGATTAAACCTTCCACATTTTTCACCTAAACCATGGAGTGCTGCCTCTCTTTTGAGTATCTATATATATATATATATATATATATATATATATATATATATACACCCCTATACTATGTGTAGACATTTATCTTAGCTATTCTATTCTAACCTGTCAGTGTGATTTTACTGTACACCGCACTGAATTACCGGCTTTTCTATAGAACACCGCTGCGTATTTATCGCAAGTCACACTGCTGGTCCGTGTGTAATCCGTAATTTTCTCGCCCCCATAGACTTTCATTGGCGATCTTTTGGCGCAATACGGTGACAAACGCAGCATGCTGCGATTTTCTACGGCCGTAGAAGACCGTATAATAAGGATCAGTAAAATATGGCAGATAGGAGCTGGGCCATAGAGAATCATTGTACCGTGTGCAATCCGTATTTTCTGCACCTCTCATACGTCCGTAAAACTCGCTAGTGTGACGCCGGCCTAATACAGACTTCCTGAAGAAGTCCATGTTTGGGGTCTGTGCCCAAACAGTAGGTATTCGGTACGGACCCCGAACTTTACTGTTCGGGTTCGCCCATCACCTGTGCTTACAATTGCCCATTTTGCTTTTCTCACTGGCTAATTCTTCTCTTTTCACTGCTTTATATAGAAACAGGAAGCCTCTTTTCCCTGCATTTATCATCCCCTCTTCATCTCCTGACCCAGCTGCTCTCTCCCTCCCCTGGCAGGGACTTTTGCAGTGACTCATGTAGGGAAAATCGATCTTCTGTTTCCACATAGAGCACCATAGTCAGTGCAGAAAGAGGATCTGCCCATGAAAGTGTCGTCATGTGTAGCCCGCGACGGCCACACTGACGTCAGCTGCTGTCCTCCGATAGGCTGGCTGTTACTATATCTACTCTGGCCCGGAAAATATTGAAAGGGTTAATGGCGCCAAACATGGCAGATTTGTTATAACTAGGTAAAAGAAGTGTCTTTGTTGCCTGCAGCGACCAATCAAAGCACACCTGCCATTTTACCAGCAGAGTTTAAGAAATGAAAGTTGAGCTGTGATTGGTCGCTATGGGCAACAAAAGGCAGATTTTACTTTTAGGATGTGTTGATGAGGCCTAATCTGCTAGGCCTCATTGCGGCCATTTCTGAATACACCCGTACACTGCTCCACCTCTCAGTAATAACTGAGACTCGTAGTGTTACAAGCTCATGAATCATTAACCCAAGAAGCTGAGACCATTTACTTAAGTAAATAAGTGTGAAACATCAAGCAATGGTGGAAGGAAATGTCCAGTATTTGTGTGGTCCGTCTATAAATAACCAAATCTGATAAGAGCCTGTGAGGAAACCAGCAAAACAATAGTAAATTCTTCACCACCAGCGTTACACAACCCAGACTAAATATGGAGTCTCAAAATCTGCGCAGACACGAGAAAGATCCTCTCACGTCTCCTTCCGAAAACATAGACGACACCTGAGCTGAAGAGACAATCGTCCGGGCCGCTAGAGATAACCCTCTGACATTATCCTCAGTAATATAATAAATATTCTTAAAAGGGGGGTTTAGCCCAAGTTTACTTTTATTTATTTTTATTTTTTTATTTTTAATTCCCATCATTTTTAGTTTTTGCGCTTTTGTTTATTCATCCCCTTCTTCCCTGAGCCATAACGTTTTTTTTTTTATTTTTCCGTCATCATAGCCATGTATGAGGGTTTGTTATTCAGAAATACGAGTTGTGGTTTTCTTTACCATTCACAGAAAAACGTGAAAAAAAATTCCAAATTGGGTAAAATGGGAAAAAAAATGCAATTCTGACTTTTCTTTCCCCCACAGCGTTCAATATGTGGTATTTTATTCTTTTAGTGACTTAATGGGAATCCACCATCAGGTTTTTGCTGTGAGTAGCATGATGTAGAGACAGAGAATCCGATTCCAGCGATGTATCACTTACTGGGCTGCTTCCTGTCATTTTGATAAAATCCCTGTTTTCTCTGTTGCAGATCTAGCAGTGCTCTGAATGCTGAGCTCTGTATAACCCCGCCCACACCACCAATTGGCAGCTTTCTGTGCATAGGCAGAAAGCTGTCAATCATTGGTGGTGGCGGGGTTATACAGAGCTCACGAGTATGGAGCACTACATGGCAGCAGTGATTTTATCAAAACTATAGCAAGCAGCACAGCAAGTAACACATCGTTGGAATCAGGGTCTCTGTCTCTACATCATGTCACTCTTAGATTAGGTGAAAAAAAACTGCTGATGGATTCACTGTAAAAATATACTAAAACTTGGAAAAGAAATCGGATGGTGTCGTCAATTTCCAAGGTCCAAAACTTTTTTGTTTTCACATTGTTGAAATTGTGCGAGACTGTATTTTCCGCTAAAACATGTAGTTTTTAATGGTAGCATTTCGGATTAAGTCGATTTTTTTTTTTTGGGGGGGGGAGGGGGGGTGTGATGATCGAAAAATGTCAGTTCAGGATTTTTTGTCATCGACGTTTAATGTATGGGTTAATTAATTTAAATGGCAAAAAGGCGGTGATTCAATCGTTTAAATGTTTTTTTTTAATTTATGCTTAATTACCGGTAACCCCTTCACGACATTCGCTGAACATGTACTGTGCATATCGTGTCTCTCCCTTTGATGTGGGCTCCGGATGCTGAGACTATGAAACATGTGTAAAGTTTAAAAAAATGTTTTTAAAAATATAAAAAAATATAAAAGTTGAAATCATCCCCCATTCGCCACATTGAAAACAAAACAATTAAAAAAAAAAACAAAAAAACCCACATATTTGGTATCGCCGCGTTCAGAATCGCCTGATCTATCGATATATAAAAATGATTAATCCGTTTCGTACATGGCGTAGCGAAAAAAAAAAAAAGTCAAAACGCCAGAATTACGTTTTTCAACATGCAATAATGGGCGATCAAAAGATCTTTTCAACACCAAAATGGTATCAATAAAAACGTCAGCTGGGCATACAAAAAAAAAGCCCTCACCCAGCCCCAGATCCCGAAAAATGGAGACGCTACAGGTCTCGGAAAATGGCGCAATATCTTTTAACAAAATTTTTTTTTTCACTAGTTAAATAAGAAAGAACCTAGACATGTTTGGTGTCTACAAACTCGTAATGAACTGGAGAATCATAATGTCAGGTCAGTTTTAGCATCTGATGAACATAGTTAAAAAAAAAAACCTGTTGTAGAATTGCACTTTTTTTCCAATTTCACCGCAGTTGTAATTTTTTTCCCGTTTTCCAATACACGACATGGTGAAACCAACGGTGTTGTTCAAAAGAACAACTCGCCGAGCAAAAAAAACAAGCCCTCACATGGCCATATTGATGGAAAAATAACAAAGTTACGGCTCTGGGAAGGAGGGGAGCGAAAAACAGAAACGCAAAAACGAAAATGCGCTGGGGCGTGAAGGGGTTAATTTTCATTATTTTATTTTTTCTATAGTTCCTGGACATCAAGGAATTTGAACTGGTGCTGGTGTTTTTAGCAAACGATTACCCCGTGTTTCAGGGGCCTTTAGTAGGCTCTTGGCTGCCATGATAGCCCATTGGCACGCTGCGTATGGGCATCTGACTACTTTTACGCTCCGATCGCAACCATTTAACTGCCAATGTCAGAGACTGACCAGGGCATCTAAACATCATTGATCAGAGCCATCTGTGGTTGCTGTTGTTAGAGCCAGGGGCTGGTTGTATGTTCTTTAAAATGGATCATTCTCGGCATCGTAAATGGAAAGAGAATGCCACAGTGATAGTCGTGCCGCCCTTCTTTCGGACAGGACACACACGGGTGAAAGTTGGGCTTCCAACGAGTAGCAGGTCCTCTGGAGAGATAAGAGGGCACGTGTTATAATCTCCCCTCTGACCCCGATATATACTCCTAGGCTCAGATAACGTGACACTCATTATACTGCCGTGACGCAGTAGGCATTACAATAAAACCCATCCCTCATGCCATACACGAGTAATGTCCTAATAAAAGCATTGCAAAACTGCAGAGAGTAAATATTGGAGCAGTGAGCAAATCATGCCATTCTCGGCTTAGACTGCCACATTACGTCCCACATACAATGGCTAGATTTAGGTTCTCTCACGACAGGGCTGCTCTAAAGTGAACACACCTAATAATAAACTCGCTAATCCGCTGTCATGAGTGTGTCACGTCCTACTGGGAGATCTGGGGTTAGAAGATCACTACGTATTGTGAATCGCAGATCTTCCATTTAGCCTGTGTGTTTGTGTCTCATGTTAAATGGATTTGGTTTCCCTTGGTGTCGAAGAGGTTAACGACCCATTTTATGCTGTTTAGAAACTTGCATCTCCATTTTCAGCTGCTTTTGATCTGGTCATTACCTCTCCCTGTAAAACCTGACCAGACCTTCTCTATTTTGCCTGTGAAAGTTTTGCTTCCTAGCTCCTTGGAGACACTGTGATGAATAGGAGTTCGTTGTTGCTACTGGAGATTGTTGGGTGCTGTTTAGGGGTGTATGCTTTCCTCATTGTCCTATTCCCATTTGGTTTGCACACTCCTATTTTTCCCTATATAACTCTGTACCTTTGGTGAGTGTTTGTTGCTTTCTGTTATCCCTGTTTTGTCTTTGTATCTTGCTTATCTTATATTTCTGTCCCATGCCTCATGGGGTGGGGACCGATCAGGGTTAACAGGAGCACTGTACGTGAGAGACTCAGGCCTCTCTACCTTCAAGAGTACCCCCAAGACAGGGATAGTTAGGGTTCCAGTTCCAAAGACAGTTTGAGGACCCCTTCCTTATCAAAGACTGTCACGGCACGACATCTGCCAATACTTTACCTTGGAGGTTTTGGGTGAGTCTTCCTAAGGAGCGCTCAGTTGTGCAGGTCACTTGGATAACCTAGAAGAAAGTCACATAATAAGAAGGTTGTCCAATTCAGAAACCAAACTTTTTTTTCATTAGGTTTCAGTACTAGGAGACTTTGAGGTTTGGGGGTCCGGGCTGCTTGATGGCATTGGAAAGTTTATAGAAGCTTTCTGTTATGACTCCTACTTGGTTACCTTCTCGCATTTATGGCCATTCTCTGTCTACGGTTACATAAGAAAGAACAGCTCTGAAGCACAAACTGCAGCTCTAGTAAGTAGGATCTGGAGTGCACCACAGGAAGGTTGGGATGTGGCCCTTAAAAGACAGTAGTGATGACAGCACCTGTCGATGGCTGCTAAATCTGCAAAATGGGACGGCACCACTGCAGAAAGACATGGTAGAAAGAGCGCAGAAGTCAAGGGTGGCATTCTGCCCACTGGAGAGCTGGCTGGGAGGACACTCGGGTAGAAAAGGAGGAGACCCCAAATCATGTAGATAATAGACAACACAAACAGGGAAAAGCAGGAGTGATAAAACTATTTAAGAACCAGAAGTGGCACCATTTGAAAGTTTGGGCACATCACACATCAACAAATTGGCTTTTTTCCACGCTCTGCTCCATACACGGCACGTGACTGTCGAAGTCATTTCGATTGAAAGCTGGCTCCCCACTGCATTCCTGCGGGGAGACTGCAGTCAATCAGCATGACGTTGGCAATCACGCCCCGTCAACAGAGCAGCCCGGAAGAGCTGCTCTGCTGATGTAAAGCAGCTGAATCGCCGGCAGGAGCGGTGTGTGACTGCTCTGAGCCACATAGAACTGGCGGGTAATCAGCAACTACCTAACCGTTAGCTTTCAGGCCCATACAACTCTTCTAGTTGTGGACTGAGAATGTTATTGCTGCAACCTTCAAGTACAGTGCCTGTTATGATCCGGTGACCTTGGAGCCGCATGGAACTTTCTCTGGAGTTGGTGTAAACTGTACTGACCGCAAATCCTGAACTTAACAGCGCAACTAGAAGTAGCCGTGGGGTGTGCCTAACAAATCCTAGACACCTCGACACAGCCGGAGGACTAAATACCCCTATAGATGGAAATAGGAATTCTACCTTGCCTCAGAGCAGAACCCCAAAGGATAGGCAGCCCCCCACAAATATTGACTGTGAGTAGTAGAGGAAAAGACACACGCAGGCAGGAAACAGGATTTAGCAAAAGAGGCACACACTAGCTAAAATAGGAAAGGATAGGACAGAATACTAAGCGGTCAGTATTAAAATCCTTCCAAAAATATCCACAGCAGAAAATACAAAAATTCCACCATCTAACTAAAGATGTGGAGCGTATATCTGCATCTCCAGAGAATCCAACAAGACTGAGAAAACACTGACACAGTCTAAGCTGGACAAGAGAAAACAAATGAATAGCACAAAATTATTAAGCACACAGCATGTGTGCCACAGAAACAAAAACCAGACACTTATCTTTGCTGAATTGGCAGCAAGGCAGGAGGAACCAGACAAAGATCCAAAACCTCCCAGAACCATGGACAACTGGCAAGGACAAATGAATCCTGCACACCTAAATACCCCAGTCAGAACTGCAATCAGCAGAAACACCTGACAAGGACTGCAACTCAGGGACAACTGCATTACCAACTACAACCACTGGAGGGAACCCAAAAGCAGAATTCACAACAAGTGCCCTCATGTTAAGCTTTTGCAACCAAATGCTTTGCGCCCTGTATATATGATTTGGAAGCTACCATGCTTTACTGTTTTCGGCAACTAGGGGTTGTTCAGTACTGGACAACCCCTTCATAGTGCGCCCATGGAGGCATGAAAAATAAAAAGAGTGCAACGTTAACCTTTTGTGCTTTCTTGCATTCAGACAAAATGTGAACGCTGCAGCCGATCAGTGGCCGCTGAGTACAGAGAAAAGAATTTCAATTTTTTTCTAAATTTCCCGTACTCATTAGTAAGAAACCCCTTTAACTTCTTGTTAGGTGCCAGTTTCACGTCTGCCTACCATGATTTCTGCCTCACATCAGAGAAGATTCATGACCACACGGACGTTTTGGGGCAATAATGACATCACTGAGCAATCGCGATGACAGCACTGACCTTCTCTCAGATAGTCATGGTCTGATTAAGACTTTGGGAACTAATCAGTTGATTTTCACTTACTAAAGAACTACAAAGCCCATCATGCTCTGAGATACTCGCACAATCAGAGCCTCTCTTGTTCCTATTGATGCGGCCCACAATATGGCTTTGTACGTCTATGAGAAACGCTGCGCCAAACACGGGGAAGGAAACTAAACCAAGAACCGCTAGGTTATCTCACCGCTCCTGGGCTCCACCGCAGTCATTTTCTTATGTATTTATAGAACAGAAAATATCTAAAAGTGAGTAAGCGTGGGTGTCCGGGGGGCAGGAGGAAAGAACAAAACCCAAATATAACTCTATATAATAAATGCTTTCCATCACTGCGACTCCTACAGAGCAGCGGCTCCATTCTAGACACCAGTCCAGGTCGTGTCCCCACTATACCAGTGTGGCCGGACAGAAAGGGGATGTGGTCTGATGTCACATCTGCCGGCTTTTCAGGAAGAACAAAACCTTAAAATGTGCCAAAATGCGCCCCCGTCACTAGTTTAAAGGTACCCGTACACTTCCCATAGGCGTTCAACCACAGCTGATCCTTCTGACCTGTCGGACACAGGCACTCTCGGTTTGGCAGCGCGTGCATGGAACCAAGCTGCTGACAGTCACTTCTAGTGGCCGATTTTCTCGTTTTTCATGAGTGGATTAGGCATACTGATTCCACATGTCCAATCGTTTCTTTCCACGCAGTATCATCTGGGTTTGGAGATCTCCATCTTTCAGCGTCTCAGAACTTTTTGTATCACTGATGTCTATCAGTGACAAATCTTGGTTGCCAGGGTAAGTATCGTGCCCTCTAACCCCATGCCCCCATACCACCCTCCTCAAAAAAAAAAATATAGCTAAGACTCACCTAATCTGCACAACCAATCAACCATCAAGTGCAGGCATTACGGGCCAGCACAGCAGTGCGCTCCCTACTGGACGGACAATGGTGGGTCCTATTACTCCCCGCTCTTCCAAAGGATCCAGTTGTATCGACATCATGAATACACAAATACAAAGATGTGCGACATCCGGCCAGAAGTCCCGGGGCATGAGCTCCATATCTTCCGCTAAGTTCTTTTACCTTTAGGCTATGTGCACACGTAGAAAGATCCTCTGCAGATTTTTCCGCAGCGGATTTGATAAATCCGCATTGGAAAACCGCTGCGGTTTTTACTGCGGATTTATTGCGGATTCCGCTGCGGTTTTACATCTGCAGTTTTCTATTGGAGCAGGTGTAAAACCGCTGCGGATTCCGCACAAAGAATTGACATGCTGCGGAAAATAATCCGCTGCGTTTTTTTCCGCAGCATGTGCACTGCGGATTTCATTTCCCATAGGTTTACATTACACTGTAAACTCATGGGAAACTGCTGCGGATCCGCAGCAAAATCCGCATCGTATGCACATAGACTTACACCCCTAAGAATTTTGGGTCCCAGATCCAACGCCCCCGTGGCCCCCCAGGCTCTGGCACACAGACGGAGTAAAGGAAGTGTTGGCTTTTGCTACATAGCATTGTTGCACTTCGATATTGAGTGGTCGCACATTTTTTAGGAACCCTCAATGTAACGAATGGAGAAATTTACATAAAATCACTCCTGGTGGTCTGGGGCACAATCGCACTAATGTTTTGTGACTTGTAAATGTAGCACGAGACCTCTGAGCCTCCTGCGGTCACAGGAGAGACAAACAGGTTTTTCCGGCATTAGTTTTGGTTTCCTCTTTACTGTTGATGAAAGCACCGACATGAAATCTGATCAAAGTATGAAAAAAAGAAAAGAGAAGAGGCTCTAAAAAAAAAAAAAAAAAGGCTCTAAAAGTCACCCGGCGTCCTGCATGAACATACTCCGTATACCGCAGTGTATACAGAGCGCTAATACCTGGTGGCGACGTCTGTAAGGATCAGTGGGGTGAGGCCTAAAATCCTGGAAAACTTCTACATACCTGCAAGAAGCAAAGTCACGGCTGGCCGGTCGTATTTAACCCCTTAAAGGGCACGAATACTTTGGTTTTTGTCATTCCAACGCACTTAATGTAAAAAATAAGGCAACTTTACAATTAATTCAGAGTAAAAATCTAATTCCGTTTTATGTATACAGCACCAACGAAGGCCTATGTATTACTATGGTTATTGAAAACACACCTCTACTGTAAATGATAAACTAATGTAAAAATAAGATGATAGCGTATACTCTCCTGCCCGCCCCAGTCTGCAAAAATGACGTCATGACACCAGCATCCTGCCAACCCGGGCCGGCGCCGTCAGGGCCCATCATCCACCGGTCATGTATTGTAAACTGCATGTGTGGAGCTCAGGTGTCGTCTGTGTTATACGGCAGGCGCCAGAGTCTAAGGGATGTGATCAGAGAGCCGATTGCAGAGGTTTAACCTCTTAAGTGCTGCTGTCAATTGGGACCACGGCATTTAAGCGTTTGGAAATGGAGGAAAATGTCAGTTCTGACTCCTGTGTAACATGACTGCGGGTGCTGATGTCATTATCATGGTGGCCGAGGTTTATTGGGCGTCTGCCCAGACTGCGACCGGGCGTCATAGGAGATCAGTACCAATATACAGCAGTAACAGTGCAATGTACAAGTGATCGCAAGTTCAAGTCCCACAAGGGAACCTATTAGGGAAGAATGTATATAAAATCATAATATAATAAGTAAATATATTACAAACAAAAAATACCAGTAATATTACATACAGCACAGAGCAGTCATACAGCACAGAGCACTCACACAGCACAGAGCACTCACACAGCACACAGCAGTCATACAGCATACAGCACACATACAGCACACATACAGCATACAGCACACAGCAGTCATACAGCACAGCACACATACAGCACACAGCAGTCATACAGCACACAGCAGTCATACAGCACACATACAGCACACAGCAGTCATACAGCACACAGTCATACAGCACACAGCAGCCATACAGCACACAGCAGTCATACAGCACACATACAGTACACAGCAGTCATACAGCACAGCAGTCATACAGCACAGCAGTCATACAGCACACAGCAGTCATACAGCACACATACAGCACACAGCAGTCATACAGCACACAGCAGTCATACAGCACACAGCAGTCATACAGCACAGCAGTCATACAGCACACAGCAGTCATACAGCACACATACAGCACACAGCAGTCATACAGCACACATACAGCACACAGCAGTCATACAGCACAGCACACATACAGCACACAGCAGTCATACAGCACACATACAGCACACAGCACACAGCAGTCATACAGCACACAGCAGTCATACAGCACACAGCAGTCATACAGCACACAGCAGTCATACAGCACACAGCAGTCATACAGCAGTCATACAGCACACATACAGCACACATACAGCACACAGCAGTCATACAGCACACAACAGTCATACAGCACACAGCAGCCATACAGCACACATACAGCACACAGCAGTCATACAGCACACAGCAGTCATACAGCACACAGCAGTCATACAGCACACATACAGCACACAGCAGTCATACAGCACACAGCAGTCATACAGCACACATACAGCACACAGCAGTCATACAGCACAGCACACAGCAGTCATACAGCACAGCACACATACAGCACACAGCAGTCATACAGCACACAGCACACATACAGCACACAGCAGTCATACAGCACACAGCAGTCATACAGCACACAGCAGTCATACAGCACACATACAGCACACAGCAGTCATACAGCACACAACAGTCATACAGCACACATACAGCACACAGCAGTCATACAGCACACATACAGCACACAGCAGTCATACAGCACACAGCAGTCATACAGCACACAGCAGTCATACAGCACACATACAGCACACAGCAGTCATACAGCACACATCAGTCATACAGCACACATACAGTACACAGCAGTCATACAGCACAGCAGTCATACAGCACAGCAGTCATACAGCACACAGCAGTCATACAGCACACATACAGCATACAGCACACATACAGCACACAGCAGTCATACAGCACACAGCAGTCATACAGCACACAGCAGTCATACAGCACACAGCAGTCATACAGCACACATACAGCACACAGCAGTCATACAGCACACATACAGCACACAGCAGTCATACAGCACAGCACACATACAGCACACAGCAGTCATACAGCACACAGCACACATACAGCACACAGCACACAGCAGTCATACAGCACACAGCAGTCATACAGCACACAGCAGTCATACAGCACACATACAGCACACAGCAGTCATACAGCACACAGCAGTCATACAGCACACATACAGCACACAGCAGTCATACAGCACACAACAGTCATACAGCACACAGCAGCCATACAGCACACATACAGCACACAGCAGTCATACAGCACACAGCAGTCATACAGCACACAGCAGTCATACAGCACACATACAGCACACAGCAGTCATACAGCACAGCACACAGCAGTCATACAGCACAGCACACATACAGCACACAGCAGTCATACAGCACACAGCACACATACAGCACACAGCAGTCATACAGCACACAGCAGTCATACAGCACACAGCAGTCATACAGCACACAGCAGTCATACAGCACACATACAGCACACATACAGCACACAGCAGTCATACAGCACACAACAGTCATACAGCACACATACAGCACACAGCAGTCATACAGCACACAGCAGTCATACAGCACACATACAGCACACAGCAGTCATACAGCACACATACAGCACACAGCAGTCATACAGCACACATACAGCACACAGCACACATACAGCAGTCACACATACAGCAGTCATACAGCACACAGCAGTCATACAGCACACAGCAGTCATACAGCACACATACAGCAGTCACACATACAGCAGTCACACATACAGCAGTCATACAGCACACAGCAGCCATACAGTCACACATACAGCAGTCACACATACAGCACAGCACTGAGCACGGCAGGATGTGAGCGGCGGCGCTGAGCTCCGGCTGCGGGCTGGGCTCGGGTGACGTAGCGCCGATGACGTCAGCACACCTGGTAACAGCGGGCAGGCCGGAGTCTCCCTGTGAGGAGAGCAGGGAATCGGCCAGGACTTGGAGGAAGGCCTGCCATTGGCTGGCGCGCATCACGTGACGGCGCCGGGCTCCGAGCTGGCGTTCTAGTTCGCAGTCGTCGTGTGTCTCCGTGTGGTGCGGGCAGGGCGGGAGGAGACACGGTGACACGGTGCGGGAGCCCCGGGGACGGCGCAGCGGATATTGATGGGCTGACAGCGCCGTGTGAGGGGAGCGAGAGGCCGGAGAGGCGGCAGGCAGCATGGGTGAGTGCTTCTCCGACACACAGGGCCCGTGCGGGGGGTCGGGACACACCTGGGCACGTCACATGACTCCGGGATGGCGGGGGTAGTAGTCTCGGGATGGGAGGGGCGAGGAGTGCATCTCCTTAAAGGGCCTGTCTTGTTTATGCGACCCCTTTAAGACTAGTCACTTAAAGGACCCTCCTGTGCCGCCTTCCTTACCTCATAAATCACATTGTGCGGCTGCAGGAAGTCAGAACCCCGCTGCTGGCAAAATAAAGGGGTGCAGCGTGCTTCCCACAGAGGACGCGGGGGCCGGCGCATAATGTCACTACGTGCTATGGATATTGGGGTCTGTCGCCACGGACGATGCATTTGTGCAGTTGGTTGCTGTCCCTGCAGGTGATTGGTTGCTATTGGCAATGTCTTCTGGGGGCTGGTTGCTATGAGTTGAGATGATTGGTTGCCATGGACAATGCCTTTCTGACATTTGTTGCTTTGGTTGCTATGGACAATGTAGTCTTGGACTGGTTGCTATGGGATGATGTGACTAGTTGCTAAGGGCCATACATTGATGGTGTCTGTTGCTACGGATGATGCATTTATGTTGTTGCTATGGGTTGAGGTGATTGGTTGCTATGGGCGATGCCTTTATGGCATTTGTTGCTTTGTGATTGGTTGTTATGGATGATGCATTTATGTGATTGGTTGCTATGGGCAATGTAGTCTTGTGACTGGTTGACGTGACTAGTTGCTAAGGACCGTAGATGGATGGTGTTAGTCGCTATGGACAATGCACTTATGTGATTGGATGGTGTTAGTCGCTATGGACGATGCATTTATGTGATTGGTTGCTATGGACCATGTAGTCTTGGACTGGTTGCTATGGGTTGACGTGACTAGTTGCTAAGGACCATAGATGGATGGTGTTTGTCGCTATGGACGATGCATCTATGTGGTTATTTGCTATGGACCATACCTTAATGGAGCTTGTTGCTATGGAGAATGCCTTCATGTGAGTGGTTGCTGTGGACGGTTGTAAATCTCCATGGTGATGTCAGTCCTATTGCAGGAGTGGTGGAGGAGTGCAGCACAGATCGGACCCCCCGGGAGCCTCTGTCCCTAATCCCGTCATATTTGGTAGGAAACAGCCCTGCAGCTCTAGTACAGTGACGCCCAGACGGACCCTAATTCGGGGTTGGCTCTTGCTCTCCTGTCTGTCAAACCACATAGCAGATCGTTGGGCTTCCAGTACAACGCAGACACGCCATTAGACAGTGACAGCAGCAATGCTTGATGGGAAATGAGGGTAAGGACGTTTAGCACCTATAGTGCTGATAGAATGATGAGTGCAACAGTTCAGTGACTGGGAGACCATGGAAAGTTACACAGCCATGAATCAGGTATACAGGTCCTTCTCAAAAAATTAGCATATAGTGTTAAATTTCATTATTTACCATAATGTAATGATTACAATTAAACTTTCATATATTATAGATTCATTATCCACCAACTGAAATTTGTCAGGTCTTTTATTGTTTTAATACTGATGATTTTGGCATACAACTCCTGATAACCCAAAAAACCTGTCTCAATAAATTAGCATATTTCACCCATCCAATCAAATAAAAGTGTTTTTTAATAACAAACAAAAAAACAACAAATAATAATGTTCAGTTATGCACTCAATACTTGGTCGGGAATCCTTTGGCAGAAATGACTGCTTCAATGCGGCGTGGCATGGAGGCAATCAGCCTGTGACACTGCTGAGATGTTATGGAGGCCCAGGATGCTTCAATAGCGGCCTTAAGCTCATCCAGAGTGTTGGGTCTTGCGTCTCTCAACTTTCTCTTCACAATATCCCACAGATTCTCTATGGGGTTCAGGTCAGGAGAGTTGGCAGGCCAATTGAGCACAGTAATACCATGGTCAGTAAACCATTTACCAGTGGTTTTGGCACTGTGAGCAGGTGCCAGGTCGTGCTGAAAAATGAAATCTTCATCTCCATAAAGCATTTCAGCCGATGGAAGCATGAAGTGCTCCAAAATCTCCTGATAGCTAGCTGCATTGACCCTGCCCTTGATGAAACACAGTGGACCAACACCAGCAGCTGACATGGCACCCCACACCATCACTGACTGTGGGTACTTGACACTGGACTTCAGGCATTTTGGCATTTCCTTCTCCCCAGTCTTCCTCCAGACTCTGGCACCTTGATTTCCGAATGACATGCAAAATTTGCTTTCATCAGAAAAAAGTACTTGGGACCACTTAGCAACAGTCCAGTGCTGCTTCTCTGTAGCCCAGGTCAGGCGCCTCTGCCGCTGTTTATGGTTCAAAAGTGGCTTTACCTGGGGAATGCGGCACCTGTAGCCCATTTCCTGCACACGCCTGTGCACGGTGGCTCTGGATGTTTCCACACCAGACTCAGTCCACTGCTTCCTCAGGTTCCCCAAGGTCTGGAATCGGTCCTTCTCCACAATCTTCCTCAGGGTCCGGTCTCCTCTTCTCGTTGCACAGCGTTTTCTGCCACATTGTTTCCTTCCAACAGACTTACCATTGAGGTACCTTGATACAGCACTCTGGGAACAGCCTATTTGTTGAGAAATTTCTTTCTGGGTCTTACCCTCTTGCTTGAGGGTGTCAATGATGGCCTTCTTGACATCTGTCAGGTCGCTAGTCTAAAGGCCCCTTCACATTTAGCGACGCTGCAGCGATACCGACAACGATTCGGATCGCTGCAGCGTCGCTGTTTGGTCGCTGGAGAGCTGTCACACAGACCGCTCTCCAGCGACCAACGATGCCGGTAACCAGGGTAAACATCGGGTAACTAAGCGCAAGGCCGCGCTTAGTAACCCGATGTTTACCCTGGTTACCATGCTAAAAGTAAAAAAAAACAAACACTAGATACTTACCTACAGCCGTCTGTCCTCCAGCGCTGCGCTCTGCTTCTCGGCTCTCCTCCTGTACTGGCTGGGAGCTGGAAAGCAGAGCGGTGACGTCACCGCTCTGCTTTCCGGCTCACAGCCAGTGCAGGAGGAGAGCAGAGCACAGCGCTGGAGGACAGACAGCGTTAGGTAAGTATCTAGTGTTTGTTTTTTTTACTTTTAGCATGGTAACCAGGGTAAACATCGGGTTACTAAGCGCGGCCCTGCGCTTAGTTACCCGATGTTTACCCTGGTTACCAGTGAAGACATCGCTGGATCGGTGTCACACACGCCGATCCAGCGATGTCAGCAGGAGTCCAGCGACCAAATAAAGTTCTGGACTTTATTCAGCGACCAACGATCTCCCAGCAGGGGCCTGATCGTTGGTCGCTGTCACACATAACGATTTCATTAACGATATCGTTGCTACGTCACAAATAGCAACGATATTTAAACTAATTAAAGCTGCCAAAAAGGAAACAGAGAAGCACATTGCTAAGGAGAGTAAAACTAATCCCAAACTGTTCTTCAACTATATCAATAGTAAAAGAATAAAAACTGAAAATGTAGGCCCCTTAAAAAATAGTGAGGAAAGAATGGTTGTAGATGACGAGGAAAAAGCTAACATATTAAACACCTTCTTCTCCACGGTATTCACGGTGGAAAATGAAATGCTAGGTGAAATCCCAAGAAACAATGAAAACCCTATATTAAGGGTCACCAATCTAACCCAAGAAGAGGTGCGAAACCGGCTAAATAAGATTAAAATAGATAAATCTCCGGGTCCGGATGGCATACACCCACGAGTACTAAGAGAACTAAGTAATGTAATAGATAAACCATTATTTCTTATTTTTAGTGACTCTATAGCGACAGGGTCTGTTCCGCAGGACTGGCGCATAGCAAATGTGGTGCCAATATTCAAAAAGGGCTCTAAAAGTGAACCTGGAAATTATAGGCCAGTAAGTCTAACCTCTATTGTTGGTAAAATATTTGAAGGGTTTCTGAGGGATGTTATTCTGGATTATCTCAATGAGAATAACTGTTTAACTCCATATCAGCATGGGTTTATGAGAAATCGCTCCTGTCAAACCAATCTAATCAGTTTTTATGAAGAGGTAAGCTATAGGCTGGACCACGGTGAGTCATTGGACGTGGTATATCTCGATTTTTCCAAAGCGTTTGATACCGTGCCGCACAAGAGGTTGGTACACAAAATGAGAATGCTTGGTCTGGGGGAAAATGTGTGTAAATGGGTTAGTAACTGGCTTAGTGATAGAAAGCAGAGGGTGGTTATAAATGGTATAGTCTCTAACTGGGTCGCTGTGACCAGTGGGGTACCGCAGGGGTCAGTATTGGGACCTGTTCTCTTCAACATATTCATTAATGATCTGGTAGAAGGTTTACACAGTAAAATATCGATATTTGCAGATGATACAAAACTATGTAAAGCAGTTAATACAAGAGAAGATAGTATTCTGCTACAGATGGATCTGGATAAGTTGGAAACTTGGGCTGAAAGGTGGCAGATGAGGTTTAACAATGATAAATGTAAGGTTATACACATGGGAAGAGGGAATCAATATCACCATTACACACTGAACGGGAAACCACTGGGTAAATCTGACAGGGAGAAGGACTTGGGGATCCTAGTTAATGATAAACTTACCTGGAGCAGCCAGTGCCAGGCAGCAGCTGCCAAGGCAAACAGGATCATGGGGTGCATTAAAAGAGGTCTAGATACACATGATGAGAGCATTATACTGCCTCTGTACAAATCCCTAGTTAGACCGCACATGGAGTACTGTGTCCAGTTTTGGGCACCGGTGCTCAGGAAGGATATAATGGAACTAGAGAGAGTACAAAAGAGGGCAACAAAATTAATAAAGGGGATGGGAGAACTACAATACCCAGATAGATTAGCGAAATTAGGATTATTTAGTCTAGAAAAAAGACGACTGAGAGGCGATCTAATAACCATGTATAAGTATATAAGGGGACAATACAAATATCTCGCTGAGGATCTGTTTATACCAAGGAAGGTGACGGGCACAAGGGGGCATTCTTTGCGTCTGGAGGAGAGAAGGTTTTTCCACCAACATAGAAGAGGATTCTTTACTGTTAGGGCAGTGAGAATCTGGAATTGCTTCCCTGAGGAGGTGGTGATGGCGAACTCAGTCGAGGGGTTCAAGAGAGGCCTGGATGTCTTCCTGGAGCAGAACAATATTGTATCATACAATTAGGTTCTGTAGAAGGACGTAGATCTGGGGATTTATTATGATGGAATATAGGCTGAACTGGATGGACAAATGTCTTTTTTCGGCCTTACTAACTATGTTACTATGTTACTATGTTACTATGTTACTATGATATCGTTAACAATATCGTTATGTGTGAAGGTACCTTTACCCATGATGGGGGTTTTGAGTAATGAACCAGGCAGGGAGTTTATAAAAGCCTCAGGTATCTTTTGCATGTGTTTAGAGTTAATTAGTTGATTCAGAAGATTAGGGTAATAGGTCGTTTAGAGAACGTTTTCTTGATATGCTAATTTATTGAGACAGGTTTTTTGGGTTATCAGGAGTTGTATGCCAAAATCATCAGTATTAAAACAATAAAAGACCTGACAAATTTCAGTTGGTGGATAATGAATCTATAATATATGAAAGTTTAATTGTAATCATTACATTATGGTAAATAATGAAATTTAACACTATATGCTAATTTTTTGAGAAGGACCTGTATAGTTCTCCGTGCAGTAAAGGCAGCGAGGACAGATCGGGGGGATGGGACAGCAAGACCTTAACCCGCTTTTTGGGAAAAAAAAATCTGAAATGGCTTCTTTCAGCTCCTGACTAGTAAACGCTGGGTAATAATAATGGTTGGCGCAGGACGTCTCCGCTCCCCGTCTGTGAGGGTTTTGGCAGAAATGTGCACAACTGAGGCAGGTGACAGCTCGGAGCCATTGGCCACAGCGGCGCTTTGTGCTCCGCAGATTCCCACACCGCACCGCCCTGCATATCTGCAGCATTTACTCTGTAAACAAGGAAGGTGAGCGCCGCGGAAGTTCCCATACCCGGGCTGAATGGGCCGGTGCTTTCTTCACAGGGGCCGATATTTGCCAATTAATTTGGCTGAGTAACGAGCTCTCGTTGGAATTTTTATCCCAATAGTGTAACAGTTATACTTAGAAGCTGGTCAGTGATGAGGTCCATATACTCCATGTGACTCCGCACTCCACTGTACTTGCTCACACTCCGCTGCTTGCACACTTGCGACCACATTCCGACTAGCCGTGTCCATCCTTGCTAAGTTCACTTGTATCGAGTAAGTCTGACCACGTCTAGTCGGCACGGGACCACCTGTATGACAATCACACACTTGCGGTCGCGTTCCAAACATCAGAAAATCCTGCCATTGCGCAGGTCTGCAGACACATAGTGACTGCAGATTTTAGCCCCAAGCCTGGACAACCCCTTTTAAAGGGCCATTCTTAAAGGTACTGTCACACTAGACGATATCGCTAGCGATCCGTGACGTTGCAGCGTCCTCGCTAGCGATATCGTCCAGTGTGACAGGCAGCAGCGATCAGGCCCCTGCTGGGAGATCGCTGGTCGGGGAAGAAAGTCCAGAACTTTATTTGGTCGCTGGACTCCCCGCAGACATCGCTGAATCGGCGTGTGTGACACCGATTCAGCGATGTCTTCACTGGTAACCAGGGTAAACATCAGGTAACTAAGCGCAGGGCCGCGCTTAGTAACCCGCTGTTTACCCTGGTTACCAGCGTAAAAAAACAAACAGTACATACTTACATTCAGCTGTCTGTCCCTTGCCGTCTGGTTCCTGCACTGACTGCTGGCCGTAAAGTGAAAGCAGAGCACAGCCACAGCGGTGAGTCACCGCTGTGTGACTCACCGCTGTGCTGTGCTTTCACTTTCACTTTACGGCCAGCAGTCAGTGCAGGAACCAGACGGCAAGGGACAGACAGCTGAATGTAAGTATGTACTGTTTGTTTTTTTACGCTGGTAACCAGGGTAAACAGCGGGTTACTAAGCGCGGCCCTGCGCTTAGTTACCCGATGTTTACCCTGGTTACCGGGGACCTCGGGATCGTTGGTCGCTGGAGAGCGGTCTGTGTGACAGCTCTCCAGTGACCAAACAGCGACGCTGCAGCGATCCGGATCGTTGTCGGTATCGCTGCAGCGTCGCTAAGTGTGACGGTACCTTAAGTCCTCATAAAATGGTAAAATTGCAAAGGAAAAACAAGCAACTTTGCAATTTACTTCTTAAATGGAGCCTGACAGCTGATGTATGCTGCCCAACCTACAGGGGGCTTGTATCAGGCGCTGGCTACAAGATTGCAGCCAAATATGTTTAAAGGGAACCTGTCAGTAGGATCCGCCCTTCTAAACCGTCTATATGGGCACACAGGTCATAGAAAGCTGAATAAAATGTTTAATTCCAGAGAAATCCACTTTCTTCTATGAGCCAGAAATGGATCTCCCTGAAAATCTGCTCCCAGAGAAATATATATGGGGTTCGGGTTTATGTTCCAGTTCTGGTACCGAACCAAACTTTGGAATAAAAGTTCAATTTGATCCTGAACTTCCACTGATCCGCTCCTCCATAGACGCTGTCAGTGTGAGACATGACATGACTGACGGTCTGCGCTCATGGTCGCTCATGGCTCAGCAGAGCTAATGCTCGGCCCGGCTGGAGTTTATCTGCCACCTATGATACTGCAGAGGCAAAGGGGTTGCCCACTACTAGGAAACATTTAATCATTTGGCTGATGGTGGTGAATAAGATTGATGCCCTCCTATCAGATCGGCGTTGCACTGCTTCCTTCTTCTGCCTTCTTGTAGCCGCTGATTGGCTGCAGCACAGAGGCGAAAGATAAGCTTTTCTGGCCCTTGTGGTACTTTCCTGCTGCAACTGTTCAGTCGGTGATCACCTGGATCCAGCGGCCAGAAGGGTTCGGCAGCGGGTTGGATCGCTGGTCCTGTCGGCGAGGATCCTTTCTGTGTTCCTTTTTATAGTAGCTGATCACTTCTAGGTGCAATCCAATGAATGATCACAGATTGTCCGGCTGCCGGATCCTCAGCCATCAGTGTGTCATTGCCTGCAGCGCTCCCACAGGGGAAATAAAGTATTACATCGTTTTCACTACAGTCAGTGGACTTTTTAAAGCAACTATGAATGTATTAGGATTTCCACAGAGAAGTGCACGTTGTCCCCCTCTAGGACCAGTGCCATAGCCCATGTGCCGGCTCCAGGAAGGATCAGTCTGCACCCCACACATCAGTCTTTGGGGGGCTAGAAGAAGAGCTCTTCCAGTGCTAGGCCCCGGGCCTGTGATCCTAGGTCAGGGTATTATATAGGGCCCGTATAATGCATTGCAGATAGTCTTGTGCTGTGATTAGCAGGAAGTGCCTCTTCCCGGGGTGGGAGGCTGTGGCTTGGAGGTTTTGTCCGGCTTCTTCCTCCGCCGTTTGTTTCCTCAGCAGACAGCTGCTCCCGGTGTCAGGCGGATTATGTTTACCAGTGAAACATTGGATTATGATTCACAGCCGGGCGGGTTTTCTGCACAAGAACACTAAGTGCTGGGGGCTCTGCACAAGTCAAAACCGAGCTCATACGCCCCGGGGTGGTCATGGCGAACTGATCGTGCAGGAAATAAGGGTATGTGCCCACGTTGCGGATTCTCTGCGGGTCCGCAGCGCTTTTTGCAGTGCAGAACCGCTGCAGATCCGCAATTGATTTACAGTACCATGTAAATCAATGAGAAAAAAAAATGCTGTGCACACTTTGCGGAAAATCCGTTGCGGTGAATCTGCAGCGTTTTTGTACCCATTCCATTATAGTAAACCGTAGGGGTAAAAAACGCAGCAAATCCGCAAGAAAACCGCAGCAAAAACGCACAAACGCTGCGGAACTGCACAAAAAAGTGACAAATCCGCAGGTGCGTTTTCTGCCAGGAGAGGCAGAATCCGGACCAAAAATTCCTAAGCCTAATCCGCAACGTGTGCACATAGCCTCAATGTAAAGCTGGACACTTGTTTTTTTTTTTTTTGTATATTCTTTCAAAACGATGATTGGAAAACAAACCCATCTCTTTTACTCAGTGCAATGTGTACAGGGCGCATATATCAATATTTTTACTCCCTGGGTGCTACATTTACACCCTCTCAATCATCCCCAGCAGCGGCTTACTGCATATACCTCACATTTGGTGGCACAGACTTTGGATCTGACCTTGGCTTTGCATCCAGGCTGGTTGTCCTCACTTCTGACAATGACAGTAGGTCCTCACTTCTGCAGGGTTACATCCTTGGCCCTGCAGTCTGGGAGTCTTTAACCCATTACTTTCCAAATTAGACATTTTCATTTTATGGATTTTTCAGAAAAGGGCGTCCCAATATTCAATTAAAAAGGACAATGACATGATTTCCTAATTTGAAAACATTCATTATACAAACACAACACAAAAAATTGGACCTAATTATAAAAATTATAAAATCTTAAGTTGCTAGAAGCAAAAGATTAGGCGTCCCAAAAAAAGGACATTGTTAGATAATGGGTTAACATCACTAGGCCTCATCTGATGACATGATGGACTCTGTGCCGCGACGTTGCAGGGGCATAGTGTGCACCAAATGCTCCCAAAATGCTGCTTTGGAGGAACGAATTAGAAGCTAGACTAGAACTGTTTGTAGAGGTTTTTTTTTGTTTACATTTTTTTTTTTTTTTTGTAATTTATAACCACTTTTAACAGTGATAGCCTGAAATTTGTTAGTAGTAATCCAAGGGAGAGTGATATGTCAGTGTAAGGAGACTTATAGGCCATGCAGTGCTTACAGCTGCAATTTGCATATTAGAAGTGTGAAATTGGTAGTAGTAGCCTAAGGGTTAATGTCACTCCTCACAAGTAGATACATGTCTGACATGCATGCCAGTCTAAGGAGACTTATAGGCCATGCAGTGCTCCTGGCATGGCTAGTAAGCCCTCTTCATGTGTGTAAGTGAAAGGACAGCTTCAGAGTCCATATAGTCAGGCCCAGGAGCTCCAGGCTAGCCGTGCTACTATTTGCCCTAGTGCCTACGTATAGTTTGATCGCCCCCTTATGGTGGAGGAATGGTGGCAGCTCCATGACGTTATTTTCCTAGCTGCGGCCCTGTATTTGGAGGCCGTGGATGCCCCTCTGTTCCCAGGATAACCTCTTGTAAAGCCGCCACCATGTGTCACCGATTCATTACTGACCCTCCCTCCATTCTCGTTCCCTTGCATCTCAGGAATTTCTTACTTCGCTGCCTCATTACTTTCTTGGCTGTTTCTAAATCTATGAAAAGGTTTTCTTGTCGCAGGAAAGGACCACGTGCAAAACTCTATTAAATGTTTTTTTTCTTTAGGGAAGTGTCGGGGTCTGATGCCTGCCTCCAGGAGTCAGTCTACCATTCATTGTACCTTGCGGTTAATTCTGAGGCAGTGGGTCCGGTCATGGCGCTTCTCCCTGGTTTTATAGGAACAATTGTATGTTATCATTTTATCAGGTCCTAGAGTTCGGGGATTACAGTGTCTGCGACATATGACAACTTGGTCAATAGGGGCTTTCGTAAATAATGATGGTTCTCCCAAGTGATGAGCAATTTCAAACAAGAATATATATATATATATGTATATGTATATGTATATATGTATATATATATATATATATATATATATATATATATATATATATATATATATATATATATATATGTGTGTTTCAAATTAATATCATACAAATTCTCTATACAGGTGATACTATATTGATAAAAAGGACCAAAATACTGTCCATACCAAAAAGTGACCAAATAACCAACAAATAAGTGCTCATAAAACAATAAAAAAAAACTGTTGGCGTGAACTAAGAGTCCCTAGGTGTATCGCCTAAGCTCACACCTACCTGGCTGCAGAGGTTGGCACCCTAGGGGGCAAGCGTGTTGGCGCCCCCGCTCCACGATGGCTGACCCTAGGGGCCCTGATGTACCCTGCAGCCACTACAGAAACCTTCTACCCAAGTCCTAGAGGGGCCCCTACCAATAACCATAGATAGACCTATGCTAAGGATACTCTAAACACCCAACCTGTAAAAACTATAGACTGAACACCAACCAGTGGTATAATAGTGAATGATCCCAATGATGAATAGGGTTATTCCAAACCAGACTACTGGGATTAAAACCACCACAGCAACATCTCATATGATGCACTCACTATCACAATAATTGAAGTATTGACACATAAAGATGCACAAAATGAGACCAATGCAAAAAGTGCTCGATAGCATATCAGATACTGAAAATGTCAATACTCATCTTGTTCTTTTCAGCTAAATGCCAAGCTCTCTATACAATACTTTTCGGGTACGTGCCCACGATCCGGGATAGCAGTATTTTGGTTGTAGCTCACCTGCGCTGTGTCTAAAACACTGCCTTCTAGGTTACAAGCACAGTAGGTGGGATTTCTATAAATCCCATGCCCACTGTACTCTATGTGATGCTGCGTATACTCCCCCGCGGTGCGGGTTTCTGAGCCGCAGCATGTCAATAATCTGCAGTGGAGCCTCGCCCATAGCCATTCACTAGATGTGCATGGTTCACAACAAATGTGCTGCGTTCAAAACGCTGCTATATCCTTATCGTGAGCACATAGCCGAACACTTAATGCTGCTGCTAGTTAAAGGGGCTGTATGGCCTAAATAAAAAAAAAAAAAAAAAAAAGTTTTGAGAGGGGAGGAAGGAGGGGGTGAAAATAATTACACGCGTGCCTTCTGTCATTCTCACGGATTCTGCACGGGCCGCGCCAATGATCTTCTTTGGCACTGAAAGTAATGACTTCACTGAATCACTGAGGCCTGTGATTGGCTGCAGCGGTCAAGTGACTATAAACTGACATCATCTCTTCCGCTGCCAGCGCAGACCACCAGAGCGGCCTACGAGGGATCCACGGGGGTAACAGCGCATCCCTGATGTTGTTTTTCAGGCCACCCATGGCTCAGTAGCGTATTTTTTTTTAATCAACCCCTTTAAGACAGCGGGTATGTGCTGCGATAAGCCAGGACTGCTGCCAAGTGCCTGACTGCCGCTCCGGTGGTGGACATGTAGCAGACGTTATGGACCGGCGCCAGTCACGCACACACCTCCGAATTTCCCTAACTCCCCCATAAATCCACGTATCCGCCTGTTTACTGCCGGCGATATCTCTGGCATCGCTCCTCTCCCAGGGGTAACGCAGAATCTGGCATTGTGAAGTCCAGCATGGCCGTCCTTTGCCCAGGAGAAGGCTTGCACAGGCTGATCTGTTCCGATGACGCCCGCTCTCCATACCTTGCGATGGTCGTTCTTTCCCCTTTGCATTTATTGCACTCGGTGACAATATGTCGTCCGTCCCCCATCCATGACATTCTTTTCATACAATCTAAGCTCTGGAGGCCGCAGTCACTTCCTCCACGTGACAAGCAGGAAAGCACTGAGCCGTCTGGCTGCGCTGCTGTCGCCTGCAGGTGTCGTCCTGCACCAACGTCTGCATGTTGTGTGTGCAAACACCTGGGGCAGAGGCGGCCATGGCTAAAGCACGGAGGGGCCACATTCTCCTGTCTGGAGTCGCTCTTCCAGTATACAGCGTACAATGGCGTGTACGCCGCAGCTGGGCATCCTTTGTATTGCTGCACCCTCCAGCAAAGGTCAAGGGGTTCTACAATTTGGGGGGCCCCTTTCTAATTGTTGGGGTGGGACAGGCGAAGCCTCAGTCAGGGAGAAGTACATTGTCTCAGCACTTTCCCTGCAGCCTAAATGGTTCCCTAAATAAAAGCTGGTCAGCACTGTCACTTTCACATTTGATAATCATTTTTGTAGGGTAAAAACTCTGTAATTTGAAGTATCACAATTCTCCCGGGTTCTTGCTTGTCGGGGGGGCCCTATGTTCCTTTCCTAATGATTTTCCGTTCAGACCAGCAGCACAGTTGTGACGCTCATCCGGACAGTGCACTTTCCAATGCAGCGAGCAGAGGCACTTTGTAGCATCCTGAAAGATGAGAAAAAGAGGTTAGATTATACTCACCCAGGGGTGGTCCCGGTACGATGGGTGTCGCGGTCCGGTCCGGGGCCTCCTATCTTCATAGGATGACATCCTCTTCTTGTCTTCACGCTGCGGCTCCGGCGCAGACGTTCTTTGCCCTGTTGAGGGCAGAGCAAAGTACTGCAGTGCGCAGGTCCTGGGCCTCTCTGACCTTTCCGGCGCCTGCGCACTGCAGTACATTGCTCTGCCCTCAACAGGGCAAAGTACGCCTGCGCCGGAGCCGCAGCGTGAAGACAAGAAGAGGATGTCATCCTATGAAGATAGGAGGCCCCGGACCGGACTGCGACACCCATCGTACCGGGACCACCCCTGGGTGAGTATAATCTAACCTCTTTTTCTCATCTTTCAGGATACGTCAGGGGCTTATCTACAGCATTACAGAATGCTGTAGATAAGCCCCTCATGCTGGTGGGCTTAACTCGCCTTCGATTTTGGGGGTGACAGGTTCCCTTTAAAGGGAATCTGTCAACAGGTTTTTTGCTGTTTAATCATAATGTAGCGATAAGACAGCCTGATTCCTGTGATGTCGCTTAATAGGTTGTTGTTTCAATACAATCAGTGTTTTATCAGCAGGAGATTATCATTAGAGGACTAGGTCTCATGTGCACAGCAGTTAGGCTAATCTGTGTAACCCCGCCCCCACCACTGATTGGCAGCTTGCTCCCCATGTACACAGGAAGCTGCCAATCAGTGGTGTGGGCAGGGTCATGCACAGCCCAAAAGTCTTATCGCTGATACATCTACATCAGAGAAAACGGAGATTCTATCAAAACTACAGCAAGCAGCTCAGTAAGTGACACATCACTGGAATCAGGCTCTTATGCCCAGTATTAAGCGGCTTTCAGATTATATAGCAAAAACCCTGCTGACAGATTTCTTTTAAAAAAGTGCTTTAAGGCACTGCTCATGCTCTGCCTCTGCTGCTAGACTGCAGCGGTGGCCGGTAACTAGGCAACGAGCATTAAATAATGATGTTGTGTGACCTGTAGTGGAGGAGCAGCAGCTCTGGGGGAGTAAAGCTTGGCGTATTACTTTTACACATGGCCGATGGACACGAGTATTTTTTCTGAAGTCTTGTTTACATGGACATATACTCATCCAGATATGCACTGATAGCTGCCCTGAAGGTAGCACGTTGTATTTTGTCTCTACAAGGCTTTTAGCATGAAATAAGTAACTTTCTAAATGTACTTTATTATAATAATAATTAAAATAAAATGCTGTTTTTTTTTTTTTTTGTCTGCAGCTCCCATGCAGACCTATGTGTTTCCATAGATAAATAATACAAACTAAGGGAACAATTAGTCGGCCATATAACTCGGACGAGGATTGCAATGCAATGCTCGGACTGGCCGGGGGCTCTCCTGACCTGAGCGGGAAAGCTGCATAGAAATGCATGTTATTTCCGCTCCACCAGCCAGTCCGAGCATTGCGTTGCGATCCTTGTCCAGCCGTCTGCCTCTTCCATAGCTGTTCTTGGATCTGGTGGCCATGCTTTGATTTTTCGCCTACATCCTGCTATATAGACACCTGCAGAATAGGACTACTCAGCGTGTTTGTCGTCTGTTACCATGGAGACACAGATGTTTGCCTAGGAGCTGTAGGCCCAAAATGTAGGAGACTGTAACTGCCTTTATCACAAAACAAGATAGGGTGGGGATGATTTTATTTCTTCACCCTTGTATGTGCCGCCAGGGGGGGGGGACTATGGTCACTAAGGTTGGTTAGGATGCCTCCTAGAAGTATTAGATTGCTGACAGAATGCAGATGACAGGTTTGTCTATCATAGAATCCTAGAATGTTAGAGTTGGAAGGGACCTCCGGGGTCATTGTGACAAACCCCCTGCTCAAAGCAGGATTCACTAAACCATCTCAGACAGATGTCTGTCCAGCTTCTGAAGACTTCAATTGAAGGAGAACTCACCACCTCTCATGGCAGCCTCTTCCACTCATTGATCACCCTCACTATCAAAGTTTTTTCTTATATCTAATCTATCTTCTCCCTCTCAGTTTCATCCCATTGCTTCTCCTGTTTCCCTGTGAAAATGAGAATAATGATGATCCTTCTACAATGTGACAGCCCTTCAGACATTTGTAGACAACTATTAAGTCTCCTCTTAGCCTTTTTTGCAAGCTAAACATTCCCGGATCCTTTAACCGTTCCTCATAGGACATACTTTGCAGTCCGCTCACCATTCTGGTAGCTCTTCTCTGACCTTGCTCCAGTTTGTTGATGTCTTTTTTTTTTTAAATGTGGTGCCCAGAACTGGACACAGTATTCCAGAAGAGGCCTGACCAAGGAGGAGTAGAGGGGAATAATGACTTCACGTGATCTAGACGCTATACTTCTCTTCATACATCCTAGAACTGTTTTCCTTTTTTGCTGCTGCATCACACTGTTGACTCCTGTGCAGTCTGTGATCTATTAGTATACCAAGTCTTTTTTTTTACACGAGCTGTTGCTTAGTTCTATTCCTCCCATTCTATAGATGTACTTTTCGTTTTTCTTGCCCAGATGTAGAATCTTGCATTTCTCCCTGTTGTCTATTACAACTCTTGACCTGCAGAGCTGTATTTATAATTCTGCTGGCATGGACTGGCAGCTCGGATAAGGGGCGCTGGGCTGCAGAGCATTGGGCTCCATATCTTGCATCATGTGGTTCAGCACGGGGCTGCGGTATGATGTGACGTCTTGCATAACGAGAAACCGGGAGTTGGATTTCTCGGAGAATGATTGTTAGTGCAAGGAACATGGTGGCAAAGTTACTTCATGAAGACGATGTCTAGATGTAAATTGACTGTAAGTGCCGTGTGTGCTTCATCACGGCGTGCATCGGATGAGGAGCACATATCAGCTGTTAATCTGGGGAATGGTATTGTGTACTGGGAATAGCGACTGAGTCGTACGCTCACCGCAGGGCTGCACTTCACTGTATGGAATAGGAGCCGCGGAAGAAACTGGAAGAGTGCCCCTAGCGGTGGCCGCTAAACCCCTAAATCTGCTGTCTGGCGTTAACACTGAAAATCCTGACTGTTCATTGGAATAGGCCCATTTCCGAAGTAAGCATCTTGGTCTTCGCATGGGAGATATTTCTAAAAAAAAAAAAAAAAAAAAAATCTGCCGCCTGTGATGGCAAAATTGGGTTTGTTATCGTAGAGACGCATAGATCTGCAGAGGAGATGGATGCACAAAACGGGAGGAGAAAATGGAACTTTCCAGTAACCTCACTTCTGGGCTATCTTCAGAGTTTTTGGGATGTTCGAAAGTTTTTCGTGCAGAAACTGCTGCAGGAAAGATGATCTTTCTCTGGAGTTTTGCTGTCCAGAAACTGTTTTGATGAGTTGGGTTTTTTTAATTTGTTTTTGTTTTTTAACTCTCCTGAAGTGGTGTTTGAAGACTTGTGATGAGCTGTTGGAGCAGATTCCATCAGGATGCTCTTCAAAGAAGTGACCTGCAGTTTTTTATTTTTCTACAGGAAAATTTAAAAAGTGGAAATGATTGTGAAGAGTTTTTCCAAGTTTTTTTTTTTTAGCCTGATTTCCTTGAGAATTTTAGGGATGATCCCCCTGAATGACAAATCTATGTGCACATAGCCTAACTTCTAATACGTGCAGAGTGAAAGGACCACCTAATGGGGGAAGCTACCCCCGAAGTCAGTGTCCATCCCTATCACAAGCCTTCCTCTACCACCAGGGGAAAAGTGGATGGGGGGCTTAGGTACAGGGGAGATCTCTTCCAGAAGGTGCTTGCAGGATGGTTCTTTCACAGAATGAAGAAACCTGATTTACATGTTTATTTCCCATGTAGCATTGCCTATAACACGGTACTCTGCTGGTCTCTTTACTCTGTTATAATACACTAGATGGTGGCCCGATTCTAACGCATCGGGTATTCTAGAATATGTATGTAATTCATTTATGCAGATTTCAGAATAATGCAATGAATACACAGGATTCGGCCGGCCGGTCGCGACCAATTAGCGAAGCATGATTCAAATCCCGCGCCAATTCGCGGCTGGACTGCGTCTGCTTCTGATTGGTCGCGCCAGGCCGGCGGTGACCAATCAGTGAAGCCAGGGCGAGCTCCAGGTTTTTGAGGGCCCCGGGCAAAGAGTCTCACAGCCCACGTAGCATATAGCACAGCCCACGTAGCATATAGCACAGCCCGTGTAGTATATAGCAATGTGGGCACCATACCCCTGTTAAAGAATTAAAATAAAAAATAGTTATATACTCACCTTCCGGCGGCCTCCGGATCCAGCCCAGGCCTTTAGCGATGCTCCTTGCGACGCTCCATTCCCAGTAGAGCCTTGCGGCAATAACCCGTGATGATGTAGCAGTCTCGCGTGACTACTACGTCATCATCTCGCGAGACCGCTACATCATCACGTGTCGTTGCCGCAATGCATTCTTGGGATCGGAGCGCCGCGAGGAGTGGGAAAGGCTGCCACGGTCTCCGGAAGCTGAGAATATAATTTTTTATTTTTTTTTTATTTAACATTCTATGTTTTTACTATTGATGCTATGCGCTGACTGGAGGGGAGTAGGGAGGGGCCAATTCGCGGCCGGACTGTGGCTGTCGCTGATTGGTCGCACCCAGCCGGCCACGACCAAGCAGCGACGCAGGATTTCCGTTACAGACAGACAAACAGACGGAAGTGGACCTTAGACAATCATATATATATATACACATATAGATGGTGGCCCGATTCTAACGCATCGGGTATTCTAGAATATGTATGTCCATGTAGTATATTGCCCAGCCACGTAGTATATTGCCCAGTCACGTAGTATACAGCACAGAGCCACGTAGTATATTGCACAGCGACGTAGTATACAGCACAGAGCCACGTAGTATATTGCCCAGCCACGTATATCACAGGTTAAAAAAAAAAAAAAAAAAGAAGCATATACTCTCCTTCCGAGGGCCACTTGTAGTTCGATCACATGACCGTGACGTCATGGCAGGTCCTTCTCCCATACCACTGGAACCTGCCGCTTGCATGGAGCGGTCACCGGAGTGTAGCCAGGAGCGATGATTTTTTATTATTTTTAACATTAGATGTTTTTACTATTGACGCCGCATAGGCAGCATCAATAGTAAAAACTTGGTCACACAGGGTTAATAGCGGCGGTAACGGAGTGAGTTACCCGCGGCATAACGTGGTCCATTACCGCTGGCATTAACCCTGTGTGAGCGGTGACTGCGGGGAGTATGGAGCGGGTGCCGACTGCAGGGGAGTAGGGAGGGACTAATCGGACTGTGGACGTCGCTGATTGGTCGCAGCAGCCATGACAGGCAGCTGGCGAGACCAATCAGCGACTTGGATTCCATGACAGAGGCCACGACCAATGAATATCCATGACAGACAGAAGGGCAGACAGACGAAGTGACCCTTAGACAATTATATAGATGGGTTTATACAAGTAGTCACCAAAAGGCCTAGATATTCGTTTATTAATCCCTTTTATTTTTTCATTTTATTTTGATTTAATAAAACTGTGTATCGGAAACTGTCTGCCTCTATAAATCTCGTAGTTCCTTGTCCGCCATTGCCAGACATTATGTGATGTCTGCACGATTCCTTCACTCCAGCCATCACCCCCCCCCCCTGTTGTTTGTCAGTACAAGATGTGACTTGTTGGTCCTGAATTTGCTTCATACTTGATCACTTTTTCTGTTTCCATAGTATACAGTGGCATTTAAAAGTTTGGGCACCCCTGGTCAAAATGACTGTTATTGGCGAGATGTTCTTTTCCTGAAATTCTATGCTTTTTTTTTTCCTCTCCACACATACCTTTTTGATTGTTGTGGCTAAAGAGTTCTGTTTTAGCTTCATTGGTCCACAGGACTTGTTTCCAAAATGCATCAGGCTTGTTTAGATGTTCTTTTTCATACTTTTGACTCTGAATTCTTTGGTGAGGACGCAGGAGAGGTTTTCTTCTCATGATTCTTCCTTGAAGGCCATATTTGTGCAGGTGTCTCGGAACAGAAGAACAATGTACCAAAACAACAGAGGATGCAAAATCTTTCTGAAGGTCTTTTGCAGTCAGGCGAGGGGTTCTGATTTACATCTGACGCAATCCTACCAGCAGCTCTCAATGAAATTTTGCTTGGTCTTCCAGACCTTATCTTCGCCTCCACTGTTCCTGGTAATTGCCATTTCTTAATTAAATTTTGAACTGAGGAAAGGGCAACTTGAAAATGCTTTGCTATCTTCTTATACACTGTCTGCAGAATTATTAGGCAAGTTGTATTTTGATCACATGATACTTTTTATACATGTTGTCCTACCCCAAGCTGTTCAGTCTTGAGAGCCAACTACCAATTCAGTAAATCAGGTGATGTGCATCTCTGTAATGAGGAGGGGTGTTGTCTAATGACATCAGAACCCTATATAAGGTGTGCTTAATTAGGCAGCTCCCTTTCCTTTGGGAAAATGGGTCAGAAGAGAGATTTGACGGGCTCTGAAAAGTCCAAAATTGTGAGATGTCTTGCAGGGGGATGCAGCAGTGTTGAAATTGCCAAACTTTTGAAGCGTGATCACCGAACAATCAAGCGTTTCATGGCAAATAGCCAACAGGGGCGCAAGAAACGTGTTGGGCAAAAAAGGCGAAAAATAACTGCCCACGAATTGAGGAAAATCAAGCGTGAAGCTGCCAAGATGCCATTTGCCACCAATTTTGCCATATTTCAGAGCTGAGCGATACTCAGGGACATGGCCAAGGTAAGGAAGGCTGAAAAACGACCATCTGTGAACAAGAAGCATAAGATAAAACGTCAAGACTGGGCCAAGAAATATCTTAAGACTGACTTTTCAAAGGTTTTATGGACTGATGAAATGAGGGTGACTCTTGATGGGCCAGATGGATGGGCCAGAGGCTGGATCAGTAAAGGGCAGAGAGCCCAACTCCGACTCAGACGCCAGCAAGGTGGAGGTGGGGGACTGGTATGGGCTGGTATCATCAAAGATGAACTTGTGGGACCTTTTCGGGTTGAGGATGGAGTGAAGCTCAACTCCCAGACCTACTGCCAGTTTCTGGAAGACTTCTTCAAGCAGTGGTACAGGAAGAAGTCGGTATCGTTCAAGAAAAACATGATTTTCATGCAGGACAGTGCTCCATCACATGCATCCAACTACTCCACAGCGTGGCTGGCCAGTAAAGGTCTCAAAGAAGAAAAAATAATGACATGGCCCCCTTGTTCACCTGATCTGAACCCCATAGAGAACCTGTGGTCCCTCATAAAATGTGAGATCTACAGGGAGGGAGAACAGTCCACCTCTCGGAATAGTGTCTGGAGGCTGTGGTGGCTGCTGCACCAATGTTCATCGTAAACAGATCAAACAACTGACAGGATCTATGGATGGAGGCTGCTGAGTGTCATCATAAAGAAAGGGGGCTATATTGGTCACAATTTTGGGGGGTTTTGTTTTTGCATGTCAGAAATGTTTATTTCTAAACTTTGTGCAGTGATATTGGTTTACCTGGTGAAACTAAGCAAGTGAGATGGGAATATATTTGGTTTTTATTAAGTTGCCTAATAATTCTGCACAGTAATAGTTACCTGCACAAACAGATATCCTCCTAAGATAGCCAAATCTGAAAAAAAAAACACTCCAACTTGCAAAAATATTAAGCTTTGATATTTGAGTCTTTTGGGTTGATTGAGAACATAGTTGTTGATCAATAATAAAAATAATCCTCTAAAATACAACTTGCCTAATAATTCTGCACACAGTGTATACTTCCCCTGCTTTGTGGGCCTCCACCATTTTCATTTTCAGAGTGCTAGACAACTGCTTAGAAGAACCCATAGCTGCTGTTTTTTGGCACAAGGTTGGAGGAGGCTGGGTGTTTCTAAAGCTGGGAAATTTCCACCACCTGGCCTTTCCCATCGATGATGGTGAAAGTAGCAACATGCTAACTAAGGTGTGAAACCTTGGTCAAAATTATCAGAGCGTGTATAATTGCCCGACTATTAATTTTTCAGGGGTAGCGGTATCCGTTCGGTGCCTCGTGTCGGTCCTTTCGTGATCCTCCGGCCACCTTTTGGCATTGACTAATCTTTTCTGTATCCTGAAAACCTCTGTACATGGGAGTTGTCGCTCAGGAAGGTATTGATCCTCTGATGACTGAGACTTTGAGACTGGTGTATAAATTGTAGACTTTGGAAGAAGTGAACTCCGTAATTATATTTACCTGGATCATGTGAGGACGCTGCCGAACTACACACCTATTCGGCAAAGAGGGCAAAGGCTGCAGAAGATAAGGGCCACCATCAGTGTTGAGAAAGGCAGGGTGATTACAGGAGGCTTTTTACTACAGCTCTGGATTGTCACTTTCTCCTGGTTTCCAGGTTTGTAGAAAGCAAAAAATACCTAAATTATCTCTGCTGGTACTGTTCTTCTTTAGCTCTTTCATGGTGTATGGCTCGCTCCTGTCTTCTGTCCCTTTCTTTGTCCTGTGTTGTGTCCTATTATTCCAACCCCTCCTATCTTGCTCATTGCTCCCTTTTTTGGTTTGACCTCCTTGCCTGCTGTTTTGCTTTTTGCTTTGGCCTCTGCACTTGCTTCTTAATTTTGGTCTGTGCTTTACATCTGCTGCTTGCTTTTTGCTTTGGCCTCCTTGCCCGCTCATTTCTTTTTGCCTTTGGCCTCCTCGCCCGCTCATTGCTTTTTTGCCTTTGGCTTCCTCGCCCGCTCATTGCTTTCTGCCTTTGGCATCCTCGTCTGCTCCTTGCTTGCTTTTTGCCTTTGGCCTCCTCGCCCGCTCCTTTCTCTTTGCCTTTGGCCTCATGGCTTTGTGTGCTTTTCCCCTCACTCCCTGCTATGTTCGGCTGCGATGGTTTAGTGCTGGTTTATCTGATGCCTCCATGATCTGATACTAGGTTCCTCTCCAGTTCCTTGTTCTTTCTGCCTGTGACGCCACCGTGTGTGGGGCATCTGTTTGCTAAACATCAGCGGGTGGAGTTGCACATACCTGTGGCTGCCGGGGTGGGGAGGGGCAGCGCTGGTAAACACTGAGCGCGGGGCACCAGACCCATCCACACAATGGGAGACCTTCATGCGTGTGGGAGGACGGCAGTATTCTTAGCAGCCCTATGTTTTCGGTAAGCATGACCCCTGTAAAAGGTAAAGAGGAGTAGATGAGTCTGTATAATAGGCACCTGAGACTGCTCACAGGGCTACAGCTGAAAATAAGTATTGATTCCACTGGGTGACGCTCTGCTCCTTTTTTATTATTATTATAGCGCCATTTATTTCATGGCGCTTTGCATGTTTATTACACTATCATGTTGCTACAATTAATGAATAACTCGTTGTCAAAAAAAAAAAGTGCTAATTGTATTATTTCCCCAGCCAAGGATGTCTACACAGTATACAATTGTCAGCTGGAAATATCAGACATGTCGTTTTCTGGGTGACAGGTCTGTTATGCTGCTGTAGACTAGATAGGCAGGACTACACAGCTAATGGGCGAGTAAACCGGACCGGTATCTCTAGTTTCTCTTCAGTTCCTTTATGATGAATATCCAGTGACTGGCTTTTATTCCACAACTGGTCCTTCACGTTTCTTTTGTTGTCCATCCAGCTCGGGCCACCACAGTGACGTCTTTCAGTCCTGATTTTGGCTCCTTACATTTACATCGCCCTCCCACTTGTTCTTTGCTCCTGTAGGGGCTTTTGTGCCACACACAGGAGAAAATTATTCCCCAAATCGTTATTCCCACTTGCCTTGCTCTGAGCCCAATAGACTGGAGATCAAGCGTGGACACCTAGACTCCATGCAAGACCGGGCTCTGCGGAGAGCCATTTTCAGGATCCAGAGCTCTGTTCCTGGGATCTCTAAGGACCCCGCGGTCGGACCTCCGTGATCAGTAGATTATCCCACAGATATAGCATAATTTACCATTTCAGGAGTATCTTCTTGTGCCACCTGTAGGCCCCACGCTTTAAGTGCTACTCCAAGTGCTTTCATTCCTCCACAAAATTAATGATGCCGTGTTTTATTCCACCTGCACAGTATTACCTCCCTCTGTCCTTCCCACACAGTAGTAGTAATGTCCCCCTTCTTTTACCCACGAGAAGAAATGAAAACTTGTCGCTGTCTCGCCCTCTCCCTTTGACAAGCATTCTGAAAATATAACATTGTTATTAAGTCTTGTGAGACCACCGACCTGTGATAGCGAGGAGCCCCCAGTCATGAGAATACGTACTGCCTGCAGAATGACCGCGGTCTGTAACCGAAGGCGTATGTGACTGCCGCTCATCAATACTGCTGCCGCTAATGAGGAGCTCTAATGCTCACCCCTAAGTTTCAGGCCAGTGTCAGTGAATTTGTGATAAGTACTTAGAAATTATTTTCCATGTACACAGAAAATCCTGCTACGTTACCCACTGGTGTTCATACTAGAGAATTTCTGAAAGTTATGCTGGCGAAAAACACATCTAATAGCTGTCTGCCGACACCTTATGTTATATATGTACACAGTGACTGCACAAGCAGAATAGTGAGTGCAGCTCTGGAGTATAATACAGGATGTAACTCAGGATCAGTAATGTAATGTATGTACACAGTGACTGCACCAGCAGAATAGTGAGTGCAACTCTGGAGTATTATACAGGATGTAACTCAGGATCAGTAATGTAGTGTATGTACACAGTGACTGCACCAGCAGAATAGTGAGCGCAGCTCTGGGGTATAATACAGCATGTAACTCAGGATCAGTAATGTAATGTATGTACACAGTGACTGCACCAGCAGAATAGTGAGTGCAGCTCTGGAGTATAATACAGGATGTAACTCAGGATCAGTAATGTAATGTATGTACACAGTGACTGCACAAGCAGAATAGTGAGTGCAGCTCTGGAGTATAATACAGGATGTAACTCAGGATCAGTAATGTAATGTATGTACACAGTGACTGCACCAGCAGAATAGTGAGTGCAGCTCTGGGGTATAATACAGGATGTAACTCAGGATCAGTAATGTAATGTATGTACACAGTGACTGCACCAGCAGAATAGTGAGTGCAGCTCTGGAGTATAATACAGGATGTAACTCAGGATCAGTAATGTAATGTATGTACACAGTGACTGCACCAGCAGAATAGTGAGTGCAGCTCTGGGGTATAATACAGCATGTAACTCAGGATCAGTAATGTAATGTATGTACACAGTGACTGCACCAGCAGAATAGTGAGTGCAGCTCTGGAGTATAATACAGGATGTAACTCAGGATCAGTAATGTAATGTATGTACACAGTGACTGCACAAGCAGAATAGTGAGTGCAGCTCTGGAGTATAATACAGGATGTAACTCAGGATCAGTAATGTAATGTATGTACACAGTGACTGCACCAGCAGAATAGTGAGTGCAGCTCTGGAGTATAATACAGGATGTAACTCAGGATCAGTAATGTAATGTATGTACACAGTGACTGCACCAGCAGAATAGTGAGTGCAGCTCTGGAGTATAATACAGGATGTAACTCAGGATCAGTAATGTAATGTATGTACACAGTGACTGCACCAGCAGAATAGTGAGTGCAGCTCTGGAGTATAATACAGGATGTAACTCAGGATCAGTAATGTATGTACACAGTGACTGCACCAGCAGAATAGTGAGCGCAGCTCTGGGGTATAATACAGCATGTAACTCAGGATCAGTAATGTATGTACACAGTGACTGCACAAGCAGAATAGTGAGTGCAGCTCTGGAGTATAATACAGGATGTAACTCAGGATCAGTAATGTAATGTATGTACACAGTGACTGCACCAGCAGAATAGTGAGCGCAGCTCTGGGGTATAATACAGCATGTAACTCAGGATCAGTAATGTAATGTATGTACACAGTGACTGCACCAGCAGAATAGTGAGTGCAGCTCTGGAGTATAATACAGGATGTAACTCAGGATCAGTAATGTAATGTATGTACACAGTGACTGCACAAGCAGAATAGTGAGTGCAGCTCTGGAGTATAATACAGGATGTAACTCAGGATCAGTAATGTAATGTATGTACACAGTGACTGCACCAGCAGAATAGTGAGTGCAGCTCTGGAGTATAATACAGGATGTAACTCAGGATCAGTAATGTATGTACACAGTGACTGCACCAGCAGAATAGTGAGCGCAGCTCTGGGGTATAATACAGCATGTAACTCAGGATCAGTAATGTAATGTATGTACACAGTGACTGCACCAGCAGAATAGTGAGTGCAGCTCTGGGGTATAATACAGGATGTAACTCAGGATCAGTCATGTAATGTATGTACACAGTGACTGCACCAGCAGAATAGTGAGTGCAGCTCTGGGATATAAAACAGGATGTAACTCAGGATCAGTAATGTAATGTATGTACACAGTGACTGCACCAGCAGAATAGTGAGTGCAGCTCTGGGGTATAATACAGGATGTAACTCAGGATCAGTAATGTATGTACAGAGTGACTGCACCAGCAGAATAGTGAGTGCAGCTCTGGGGTATAATACAGGATGTAACTCAGGATCAGTAATGTATGTACACAGTGACTGCACCAGCAGAATAGTGAGTGCAGCTCTGGGGTATAATACAGGATGTAACTCAGGATCAGTAATGTAATGTATGTACACAGTGAGTGCACCAGCAGAATAGTGAGCGCAGCTCTGGGGTATAATACAGGATGTAACTCGGGATCACTAATGTATGTACACAGTGACTGCACCAGCAGAATAGTGAGTGCAGCTCTGGGGTATAATACAGGATGTAACTCAGGATCAGTAATGTAATGTATGTACACAGTGACTGCACCAGCAGAATAGTGAGTGCAGCTCTGGGGTATAATACAGGATGTAACTCAGGATCAGTAAGGTAATGTATGTACACAGTGACTGCACCAGCAGAATAGTGAGTGCAGCTCTGGGGTATAATACAGGAAGTAACTCAGGATCAGTAATGTAATGTATGTACACAGTGACTGCACCAGCAGAATAGTGAGTGCAGCTCTGGGGTATAATACAGGATGTAACTCAGGATCAGTAATGTAATGTATGTACACAGTGACTGCACCAGCAGAATAGTGAGTGCAGCTCTGGAGTATAATACAGGATGTAACTCAGGATCAGTAAGGTAATGTATGTACACAGTGACTGCACCAGCAGAATAGTGAGTGCAGCTCTGGGGTATAATACAGGAAGTAACTCAGGATCAGTAATGTATGTACACAGTGACTGCACCAGCAGAATAGTGAGTGCAGCTCTGGGGTATAATACAGGATGTAACTCAGGATCAGTAATGTAATGTATGTACACAGTGACTGCACCAGCAGAATAGTGAGTTCAGCTCTGGGGTATAATACTGGCTGTAGTAAAGTGATATAGCTTTATGTTGCACATTATTATTGTGGTTTGTGGTCATTATGTGATGAGTCTTAATTTATGGTAATGGCCACAGTTGTTCCTGAAAAGTCCCTTTGCACAATGCTGATTTGTGTCCACACCCAGAAAGAACCTCCCTGTTCTGCATTCTTAGGTCTGAAACCAGTTCACACTATGTTCCAACTTCCCAGTAACATTGCCAATGTGAGAGCAGTGGGGAGGACGCGGCTCTGATACTCCCATTGGTGCCAGCAGGACCCCGGGCATGGGTGTCTGTCTCCGCCCTCCTTGCCCTCCTGTCTCTCTCCTGCCGGTGTGTAGTGAGGCGCTATTCTATGCAGTCACTAATGTATAGAGCTTTCTGCTGTCACTCCTGACACTTGCACAACACTGTCCTGATGTAGCAACATGATGCATCATTGCCTCCAGATAATTGTCAGAAAGTCGCTGCCTAATGTTTGTGTCTCTCCCTTTCACCAGTAAAAAAAAAAAAGTAAATATTTTGTATCACCGCATCTGTAAAACTCTTATCTGTGAAAATGTAGGTGAATGGGAGGAGGAGGTGAGCTGTGACATCACCTAGTGTGAATAGTGGATCCTGTGTTATCTACTGTATATAGAGATGTTATCAGGCATTGTACAGGAGGAGGAGGTGAGCTGTGACATCACTTATTGTGAACAGTGGATCCTGTGTTATCTATTGTATATAGAGGTGTTATCAGTCGTTATACAGGAGGAGGTGGAGGTGAGCTGTGACATCACCTATAGTGAATGGTGGATTCTGTGTTATCTGCTGTATATAGAGGTGTTATCAGTAATTATAATCCTGTCTGTTATGATTTTTAATTACTTTCTAAATATATAGAAAGAATTATGGAAGATGTAAAAAATGTTAATATTTTTTATAACGCCTTTACCTTGACTAGCATCTTGAGGGTTGCAGTCAGACCCCGGTACTTTTCCTGCTATTTTCCTCATCTTAACCCCTTAGTGACCGAGCCAAATTTTTGAAATCTGACCAGTGTCACTTTATGTGGTAATAACTCTGGAACACTTCAACAAATCCCAGTGATTTTGAGATTGTTTTTTCGTGACACATTATACTTTATGATAATGGTAAATTTTGTTCAACATTTTTTGTGTTTATGTATAAAAAATATCAAAAATTTTAGAAAAATGTTAAAAAATTAGCAATTTTCTAAATTTGAATGATTATCCCTTTAATCCAGATAGTCATACAACAGCAAACCATTAATAAATAACATTTCCCACATGTCGGCTTTACATCAGCACCATTTGTAAAATGCTATTTTATTTTGTTAGCATTTTAGGAGGTTTAAAAATGTAGCAACAATTTTTCATTTTTTTCAAAGAAATTTACAAAATTTATTTTTTTAGGGACTTATCCATGTTTGAAGTGACTTCAGGGGTCCCATATATTGGGAAACCCACAAACGTGATACCATTTTAAAAACAGCACCCCTAAACATATTGAAAACTGCTGTCAGGTAGTTTATTAACCCTTCAGGTGCTTTACAGGAATTAATGCAAAGTGGTATGACAGAAATGAAAATGTGTATTTTTACCACCTAAATGTTGCTAACTTCTAAACAGATTACTATAGCCGTCAGACTCTAAGGCCGCTATTTGGTCATGAATTGCCATGGCAAACATCAGGCAACAAAATCATGATCTGAGGGCACCAATTGTGACAAAGAAGAAGCCCCCACGCTCTGTTAACCATTTATAATGATGTAGTCACTATTGACAGCAGCATCTAAGGGGTTAAACAGATTTAGATGGTGCAAATACTGATCGTGGCTGGTACAGCAAGTTGTCAGCTATAGTGTACAACCAACAGATGATGGATTGTCATCTGTATGGGGAGGCTATTCTCTTATATCTCAGGTCAGTTAAAAGACGTATTGGCGGTCATTAAGGGGTTAATGCTGATCGGTAACTGTTGTCAAATAATTTTGTTTATTTTATTGGAATTTTCTAAGATTCTCCAGTTTTCTTGACTTTGCCGCTGTGCGTTTGGCTCCTGTGTACAAGTCCCAGATGGGCAGCACATGTCGCCTCGCTGACGTGTTTCCTCAGAGTTTATCATCTTTATCCACCTTTTGTGTATCCTGCTAATTCCTGCTCCCCATATTGTCAGCGCGGTGTGACCGTGCAGAGATTGTGATGGTTTGGGCATCGGGGGAAGCGTGGTGGCAGATTTCGCGCAGCTCACGGCGGTGCGGCCGAGCGCAGGGGCCAGGTGGAATGATCCGCACTTCCCTGCTCCGTCCTCATTGTTAGCAAACACATTTTTTATTCTTTGCAGCCATTGCAATGGCACGAGCTATGAAGATGGGATGAAGTGAAACTTGCTGAGCCCGGTGTTTGCCGTCCTGTGTGACTTCCTCTGTGCCCGGCCGGCGCGCTCCGCACAGGTCACAGGCGGTCACAGCGGAGTCCCTCGCGTCCTGTACTAGTATTCCTAGTGCTACTGCCATTCATGTCTCTGATCTAAAAAAAGATGAATGCAAAGGAACCGTAGTTAGAAAATGAGGAAGCGATCTGGGTGATGTCTCTGGTGATGGAGGCACGTGGGTGCTGGGAATTTCGGTTTTGCTATTAGCAGACTTCCTATTTCCCAGTCTTTCGCTTTCTCGATGACACCTCCACTGCAAATTTGGTGAGCTCCGGTGATTGCGATGGTTCGCCTCTGTTCTCAGGGGATAAAAATGGAAATAACATTCCCATAACGATCCATTCAGCAGAACCGGGACGGAAGTGACATGAAATGTCACCTGGTTGCCTACTTTCCAACTGCTATTTGTTTTCTTTTTTGTTTTTTTTTACCAGCAGGTGAAGTAAGTATTGAATACGTCAACAGTTTTCTAAATAAATCTATTTCTAAAAGTGCTATTGTCATGAAATTCTCACTAGATGTCGATAACAGCATAACGAATCCACACAGGCAAAGAAATCAAACTGTAGATGTCCATAAATTAAGTTATATGTAATAATAAGTGACACCGGGAAAAAGTTTTGAACACGTTTACTGAAATTTACCATAACTGTTGCTTCGTACAAAAGCCTTTGTTGGTGATGACCGCTTCAAGGCGCCTCCTGTATGGAGAAACTAGTTGCAGGCATTGCTCAGGTGTGATTTTGGCCCATTCTTCCACACACACTCTTCACACCCTGAAGGTCCCGTCAGCTCCTTCTGTGAGCTCTGAGCTTTAGTTCCTTCCATACATTTTCTATTGGATTCAGGTCCGGTGATCGGCTCTGCCATTCTCGGACCTTTATTTTCTCTCTCTGAAACCAATTCGTAGTTTCCTTGGCTGTGTGTTTGGGATCATTGTCTTGGTGATATGTTCACCCTCGTTTCATCTTCATTATCCTGGTGGATGGCAGCAGATTTTTTTTATCAAGAATGTCTTGGTACGTTTGTCCTTTCATCCTTCCTTCATACTTGAAGTTTGCCAGTGCCGTATGCTGGAAAAACAGCTCCACAGCATGATGTGCCCACCTCCAGACTTCACTGTTGGTATGGTGTTTTAGGGTGATATGCAATGTATTTTGGCCTCCAAACACTGTGTGTATTATGGCATCCAAAGAGTCCAATTTTGGTCTCCTCTGACCAGACTATATTCTCTCAGTATCTCACAGGCTTGTCTAAATGTTGTTGAGTAAACTGGAAATGTACTTGAGCGTGCTTTTTTATTCAGCAATGGAGTCTTCTGTGGTGAGCATGCATACAGGCCATAGAAATTGAGTGCATTACTTATTGTTTTCTCTGAAAAAAAAATGTACCTACTGATTCCAAGTCTGTATCTCTCCACAGATAGTGTTTGGCTCTTTGACAACTCTTCTAATAATTATTTTCTGTCCTCTATCTGAAGTCTTGTGGGCAGCACCTGATTGTGGCCGGTTTATGGTGAAATTAGGTTCTTTTCTCTTCCAGATAATATCCCAATCAGTGCTCACTGGAACCTTCAGTAGTTTAGAAATTCTTCTCTAACTAATGCCATCAGTACGTTTTGCAGCAATAAGGCTGCAAAGGTTTTGAGACAGCTCACTAGTTTTACCAATCATGAGATGTTTCTTGTGTGGCTGCTTGGTAATGAGGCCCCTTTTCATAGGCCATACCAGCTGATATTATTTGTCACTAAGTGGCAGTATTTTTCAATTACTGCTAGATTTCAGCTGGTGTCAGGATTTTCCATGGCTTTTTGCAACTCTTTTTTTTTTTTTTTTTTTTTTTTGTGTTCAATACTTTTTACCCCGTGTTTTCTCATTAATACACACACATAAGTTACGGTAATTTATGGACATCTTTGGTGATTTCTTTCCCTGTGTGGATTGGATGGGTCGTTACCGACATCTGGTGAGAATTTCATGTCAATAGCACCTTTTATAAATAGATTTAATTAGAAAATTGGTGACGTGTTCAATACTTATTTCACCCGCTGTGTGTATATATTATAATTTTGTTTTTGCTTTTCGTCTAATCATGAATTCAATCGTTTTAGCACTGCAACTTCTCAGAACAGTAGAAGTGTTCAGAAACGCCTGTAATAAATGGATGTGAAATGGAAAGTGTCCTTTTTAGGCTCTGTGCACATGTCAGGATTCTTTACAGAAATTTCCTGTACAAAACCGTACTTTTTCTGCAGGAAATACGCATGCGGTTTTTGTGTGGATTTTTCGCGTTTTTTTTTTTTTTTTCCCCAGAGCTTCCCAATGCATTAAATAGCGAGAAATCCGCGAAAAATCCGCAAAATTAATGAACATGCGGCGGTTTTTTTCGCGGGAAAAATTGCAGATTGAATTCTATTAATAGGATGCTTAATGGATGCATTTTTTTTCGCGGTTTTATTGCGTTTTTATAGCGAATAAATCCGAAAAAGACGCGACAAATCCGGAACGTGTGCACACCGCCTCAAACTGGTCCATTTTTCTTTTTAAAGATGGATCCGGCAAAAAAAATTTTTCTTTGTAATGGATCTGTTTATTTATTTTTTATTACTGAATCTGTTGCAAATGGGTGACAACTGGAGGTGATCAGAGCCTCCCCTCTATGAATGAAGATGACCCATAGGCATGACGCCGATAATGGCTGCTGAGCCATGGCGAGACATTGGCAGTGGGGGAAAGTATTGGGACACTCATCATTTAATTTGGGTTTCTCATCCGACCCTTTTTAGCCATCGTGTGTCAGTGTCATCTGTGCAGGTAGTAACGTACTCACCGGTTATCACCGGCGCTCTGCTGCGGCACCATGACAGCCTCATTGACTTACATTGAGAGAGTAACCGCTGCTCATCACGGTGGTACGGCAGGTTACAGATGTGGTCACGTGAACAACGCCAATACCAGTAAGAGAAGGCAACCGGAGAGTATGTCACCACTTTAGACAGTTACACCAATGATTCCTAACAAAGTGGCAAATAGTAAAAATCACTGGTGTGTTCCTTTTTAATTCTTATGGACGTAGATCAGGAGGTCAAAAAAGCTTACGTTGGTTTAGGGCAGGAGGACAAAAAAGCTAATAAGCTCACATTGGTGTAGGGAAGGAGGACAAAAAAGCTCATAGTGTAGGGCAGAAGGACAAAAAAGCTCATGTTTGTGTAGGGCAGGAGGACTAAAAAGCTCACGTTGGTGTAGGGAAGGAGGACAAAATAGCTCACCTTTGTGTAGGGCAGGAGGCCAAAAAAGCTCATGGTGTACGGCTGGAGGACAAAAAAGCTACCGTTGGTGTAGGGCAGGAGGATAAAAAAGCTCACTTTGGTGTAGGGAAGGAGGACAAAAAAGCTCATAGTGTAGGGCAGGAGGACAAAAAAGCTCATGTTTGTGTAGGGCAGGAGGACTAAAAAGCTCACGTTGGTGTAGGGAAGGAGGACAAAATAGCTCACCTTTGTGTAGGGCAGGAGGCCAAAAAAGCTCATGGTGTACGGCTGGAGGACAAAAAAGCTCACTTTGGTGTAGGGACGGAGGACAAAAAAGCTCACGTTGGTGCAGGGCAGGAGGACAAAAAAGCTCACGTTGGTGTAGGGCAGGAGGACAAAGAAAGCTCACGTTGGTGTAGGGAAGGAAGACAAAAAAGCTCACCTTGGTGTAGATCTGGAGGACAAAAAAGCTCATGTTGGTGTAGGGCAGGAGGTAAAAAAAAGCTCACGTTGGTGTAGGGCAGGAGGTAAAAAAAAGCTCACGGTGTAGGGCAGGAGGTAAAAAAAAGCTCACGTTGGTGTAGGGAAGGAGGACAAAAAAGCTCACGATGGTGTAGGGCAGGAGGACAAAAAAGCTCACGGTGTAATATGGAGGGGGCACATACGTTTGCCCATTTAGTGTACTGTGCATTTATGCTGCAATATATGAAACGTATAACTGTACCTCTACTCTGGTTTTTACATCAGGCTGAGGTCCTTCATCTCCAACATATGCGCATGATCCATATTTTTCTTGTAAATCCTCGCGTTTTGGGGAGATGGAAGATACTACTGCTAAGCCAATGTGTCACCTCTGTCTCGTGTCTTTCCAGTTGATTACATTGTGGAATATGACTACGATGCGGTACACGAGGACGAGCTGACGATGCGGATTGGGGACATCATCAAGAACGTCAAGAAGCTGGATGAGGAGGGCTGGATGGAAGGGGAGATCAATGGCAAACGAGGGGCTTTTCCTGATAACTTTGTTAAGGTAAGTAGCCCCCTGCTCTTAATCAAATATACATTGTCGCCTCAGTATCTGAATATCTGAGGGGTTTTATCCCCAAGACAGACCTCTTAAAAGGGTTAATATCGACGCAAGTTTTTATTATTATTATTGCAAGTTTTTTGTTGGCCTGGACATTTCAAGTTTTCCATTTTGCAGTTACCACTAGAGGGAGCTCTGTTTACTGGTTATCATGGCGTGCAGTGTGTAACTATGCAGTAAGCTCCTGCGCTCCCTCTAGTGGTGGCTGCAGGTAGCTAGAACATGGAGCATATGGTATTCTGTGCCCCCTGCCGCTACTCAGTCGGAAATCATCTTCATCTTACATAATGTAATATTATTTGGCTCTTATTTAGTTTTATCAGCCTAAGATACTCCAGTCTTGTCTTCAGGAGGTGAGAAATATGCCCCGAACTGGTTCTTGGTAGTTGAAGGGGTTATTCAAGACTACAGTATCGCTGTCTTATCTTGAGGCTAGGTCGTTGACATCAGATCAGTGGTGGTTCGAAACCCGTATCCCCGCCAATCAGCTGTTGTCATTTCCAGCCAGAACAGTGCTTGACAGGACAGCTCCGTGCGCTGTGTAGTGGCTGTGCTCAGGTACTGCAGCTCAGCTCCTATTGAAGTGAATGTGATCCGAGCTGCAGTACCGAGAACGACCACTATACCATGTGCGGCGCTGTGCACATTTGGAGCCGAGAACAGCTGATCGTTGGGCCGGGGCTGGACCTCCATTTATCTACTGCTGGTGACCTGTCATAAGGAAATCTAATCTAACTCTAATGTGCCACTCTCCGGCCGATAACGCGCCGCCCTCTGGCCGATAACGCGCCGCCCTCCGGCCGATGACGCGCCGGCCGATGACGCGCCGCCCTCTGGCCGATAACGTGCCGCCCTCTGGCCGATGACGCGCCGCCCTCTGGCCGATAAGGCGCCGCCCTCTGGCCGATAACGCGCCGCCCTCTGGCCGATGACGCGCCGCCCTCTGGCCGATAACGCGCCGCCCTCTGGCCGATAACGCGCCGCCCTCTGGCCGATAACGCGCCGCCCTCTGGCCGATAACGCGCCGCCCTCTGGCCGATAACGCGACGCCCTCTGGCCGATAACGCGACGCCCTCTGGCCGATAACGTGCCGCCCTCTGGCCAATGACGCGCCGCCCTCTGGCCGATGACGCGCCGCCCTCTGGCCGATGACGCGCCGCCCTCAGGTACTGCAGCTCAGCTCCTATTGAAGTGAATGTGATCCGAGCTGCAGTACCGAGAACGACCACTATACCATGTGCGGCGCTGTGCACATTTGGAGCCGAGAACAGCTGATCGTTGGGCCGGGGCTGGACCTCCATTTATCTACTGCTGGTGACCTGTCATAAGGAAATCTAATCTAACTCTAATGTGCCACTCTCCGGCCGATAACGCGCCGCCCTCTGGCCGATAACGCGCCGCCCTCTGGCCGATAACGCGCCGCCCTCTGGCCGATAACGCGCCGCCCTCTGGCCGATAACGCGCCGCCCTCTGGCCGATGACGCGACGCCCTCTGGCCGATGACGCGCCGCCCTCTGGCCGATGACGCGCCGCCCTCTGGCCGATGACGCGCCGCCCTCTGGCCGATGACGCGCCGCCCTCTGGCCGATGACGCGCCGCCCTCTGGCCGATGACGCGCCGCCCTCTGGCCGATGACGCGCCGCCCTCTGGCCGATGACGCGCCGCCCTCTGGCCGATGACGCGCCGCCCTCTGGCCGATGACGCGCCGCCCTCTGGCCGATGACGCGCCGCCCTCTGGCCGATGACGCGCCGCCCTCTGGCCGATGACGCGCCGCCCTCTGGCCGATGACGCGCCGCCCTCTGGCCGATGACGCGCCGCCCTCTGGCCGATGACGCGCCGCCCTCTGGCCGATGACGCGCCGCCCTCTGGCCGATGACGCGCCGCCCTCTGGCCGATGACGCGCCGCCCTCTGGCCGATGACGCGCCGCCCTCTGGCCGATGACGCGCCGCCCTCTGGCCGATGACGCGCCGCCCTCTGGCCGATGACGCGCCGCCCTCTGGCCGATGACGCGCCGCCCTCTGGCCGATGACGCGCCGCCCTCTGGCCGATAACGCGACGCCCTCTGGCCGATAACGCGACGCCCTCTGGCCGATAACGCGACGCCCTCCGGCCGAGTCTGAGCTGATCGATGCTTCCTTCATCTGTGTAATCCAACCTCATTCCGACTCTATAAACCTCTGGAATTTCGGAGGACAGGATGAATCCCATTCCCTTCCTCCAGCAGTGAAATATGTCATCCAGATGTCCCCAGTCACGCGCAAACCGCTTATATTGTACGATTATTATTTTTTCTTTTTTGCATTAATCGGTGATGCTTGCAGCAGACTGATCAGAAAATCAGACAATATTTCCAGACCTGCCTGGTTTTTGAAGATGCTGCAATGGTGATGAATTCATGTGTAAAGCTCCATGTATATGTGCTAACGACCTGTGAAGAGTCAAGTGGTGGTCACTTTTATGGAGGAGTCATGATGTCCAACTCCTCCCCTGACGTCCTGATTGACATCTATTCTGGTGTCTGCAGTGAACACCGGCCGTCTTTATGTCTTAAGGACGCACCGTTGCTTACTGCTCCATGGGTGCGTGCAGAGCAACTCTGCCTCCCCCACATCGCCTATCAATCGCCAGAACAGGAGACTCCTTTCCATCATTTCATGGAGCAGCGGTGCACATAGTCTACCACTGATCCATTAATTCTCTATGAGACTGACGAAGATGGTCGAGAAGGCTCTTGGAAGTCTCAGGTTGGTGGTGTCCAATGAGGTAAATAAATGCCGTCCTCCCTGGGGTTGTGGGGATGCCGTCCTCCCTGGGGTTGTGGGGATGCCGTCCTCCCTGGGGTTGTGCGGATGCCGTCCTCCCTGGCGTTGTGCGGATGCCGTCCTCCCTGGCGTTGTGCGGGTGCCGTCCTCCCTGGCGTTGTGCGGGTGCCGTCCTCCCTGGCGTTGGGCGGGTGCCGTCCTCCCTGGCTTTGGGCGGGTGCCGTCCTCCCTGGCTTTGGGCGGATGCCATCCTCCCTGGGGTTATGGGGATACCGTCCTCCCTGGCGCTGGGCGGGTGCCGTCCTCCCTAGCTTTGGGTGGATGCCGTCCTCCCTGGGGTTATGGGGATACCGTCCTCCCTGGCGCTGGGCGGGTGCCGTCCTCCCTGGCGCTGGGCGGGTGCCGTCCTCCCTGGTAGCCTGGAAGGTTTAAATGCCGTATCTGTAGTTTGAGTAGGAAGGGGTTAATGCAGGGTTCCTGTTGGATAATGCCCGCTTCCCAGGGGGGTGTAGTGTGGTATTGAATTGGTCCTGATTGTGCTCAGCTCCCTCATGCTTTTTAGACCATGGAAGAAAGTTGTCATTGAGAAACTCTAAATACTTTGCAGAGGTCATTTTCACACCTTCAGGAACCTTAAAGCGCCCTACCAGCTGTTTCCCCGTGATTCTGGCCCAAAATGTGACTCCTCCACCTCCTTGCTGACGTCACAGCCTTGTTGGGATATGGTGGCCATCCACCAACCATCCACTACTTAATCCATCTGGACCATCCAAGGTTGCTCGACACTCATCAGTAAACAAGACTATTTGGAAATCAGTGTTCATGTATGTCTGGGTCCACTTTAAACATTTCTGCTTCTGAACACTGTTTAAGGGTGGCTGAATATTAGGTTTATGCACCACAGCAAGCCTTTGAAGGATCATACACCTTGAGGTTGAGGGACTCCAGAGGCACCAGCAGCTTCAAATAACTGTTTGCTGCTTTGTAATGGTATTTTGGCAGCTGCTCTCTTAATCCAAAGAATTTGTCTGGCAGAAACCTTCCTCATTATGCCTTTATCTGCATGAACTCTGTTTCAGTCACAAATCTCTTCACAGTATGATGACCACACTTAAGTTTTCGTGGAATATCTAATGTTTTCATACCTTGTCCAAAGCATTGCACTATTTAATGCTTTTCAGCAGCAGAGAGATCCTTTTTATTTCCCATATTACTTGAAACCTGTGGCCTGCTTAATAACGTGGAACATAATTTTTAAGTAGTTTTCCTTTAATTAGAAACACCTGGAAAACTAATTATCACATGTGTTTACGATTGATTTTAGTGATCCATTGAGCCCTGAGACACAATACCATCCACTTGTTTATTTGAAAAACAAAACAATTAAATCTTTGACACTTAAATCCAATTTGCATAATAATTTGGAACACAGTGTAATGTGGGGTCCCTGATACTTCAGTCTGACTCCAGTATGTGGTGACTTGTGGCTGCGCAGGATAACAGGAGCCGTGCAGGATGGAGCCAGCGACTGCAGGAAGAGCGGGCATTGTTAGAATAGCTCATCAGATATGATGGGGACATTCCTGCCAGTGTTCTTGGCAGCAGAGGCCTTGTGCCCCCCAAAACCCGCCCCCCCCGGGAGGCAGCCCCCTCCTCCAATCTCAACCCAGACCCCACTCTGTTAGGTGCTACCGGCAGCCCCCTCCTCCACTCTCAGCCTGGACCCCAGTATTTTATCATTCACTTCAATTGGAGATGATCTGCAGTACCGGGGAGCGGCCACCGCACACAGTGGCGCTGTTGTGACTTTGTCTATAGTTTACATTCGTCTGCTGCCGGAACGGAGAACCGGACAGCTCATCAGGACTCTCAGCCTGGACATCCTCTAATAAGGGGCTAATCCCAAACTATAAGGGATAACTTGGTGACCGCTGGGGATCTGACTGCTGGGGCTCCCAGTGCTGCCGAGAACAAGGAGAAGGATCTTGTGCAGTTCCGCTTCTTTCGAGACGTTTGTTCTTGGCCCCCCCCCCCCCCCCCCCAATGATTACATAATTCACTATTACTATTTTGGAAATCGCATCCTCCTGATAAAGGAGGAAAGGAAAATGTTCGTTCCCTTATTCAGAGATTTTGGAAGGAAACCTGTCAGTGCGCGGGACGTGGTGGGTTGGAGATCTAGGCATCGGGCACAAGATGTAAATGATCTCTTTCTTTTGCAGAGATCAGTCATGAGCAATCTAGTGGTGAAATCATATGTAAATCAGGCTGGAGGTGCACTGGAAGACCCCGCCCACTATGAGCTTCCAGCCTGATTTACATGGGACTTCACCACTAGATTGCTCATGACTGATCTCTGCAAAAGAAAAATATCTATTTACTTTCCAACATTTTTTTTTTTCTTCCAGCCTTTGAGCGGAAGCTTCAATAACTTTCCTTAACTGTAAAAAGCAAAGCAAGACCTTGTCCTGCAACCTATGTCTCAGTCTCCTTTGTAGAACTGTAGGTCCCAGCATAGCCTGACTGCCAGGAGTCGTGGTGGTCTCGCACACGCCGATCACTTCCCGGATCACTACCTGCAGACAAGTCGTGTCATGACTGGGCGTGGGCCGGCAGGCTGAGCGCAGGGCGTGTGCGGCCCGACAAGTATGTCCCTGTCCCCGGAGCCGGTGAGTGCTGCCGCTTATTGTCTCCTTCTCTGGGCATTGTACACATGACGCAGAACAATGGCGGGGGCCGTGCTCCATGGGATTATCCGATGCCTCGTGTAACGGTGAGCAGCGGCCCCTCGTCCTGTCATCTGGGGTCACGGCAGGAATGTAAGCTTGCATGTGTCGTCTACGATGTAGCAGAGCTGTGTTTGTCGCTGAAGGGTTACACTGCGCCCTATTAACATCATTATTTCATTGGATACTTTGCATCTATAATGATAATGGGGGGTCTTCATTAGGAAAACCACCCCCTTTATTACCAGACTGTGCCTTAATACAGTATTTTTATAGTTCTTTGTACAACCACATTTGGGATATCACTGCAAGGTGACAAACTCGGCTCTGCTGTGTCTGTAAATGTATAAATAGGACAGGGGGGGGTTCTGGTATTTCATGCCCCTATATGCAAAAAGTGTGCAGCCCTGGTCATAAGGATACAGATGTAAAGGATCTACTGCCGAGTCAAAGGGTCCCACTCACAGAGACTGGTCAGTGATTTCCTGAATGGAGGGGCTGCGTGTCCCCACCAGCACCACTGATGTAATACTGGGGCTGCGGACTCGCCGTGGTGAACACCTCTCTCCGAGCAGTATAATAGAGGGGTTCAGAGCCCCACACACATTGTGCTGAACAACTGCAACATGCCAAGCACCATTTGCAATAGGTGATTTTACAGCTCACCTCCTCCGCCTTCCCTGCACAGTTGGCTCTGCACAGGTCACTGACCATGAGCACAGCGCTCTTTGCTATAGAGGTCAATCAGATCCCTCAGTATGCCCACAATTCTCCCCCATAGAAGTCGGTCAGGCCGGTGACCAATCCCCACAACCCCTTCCCTCCAGATGGCCGGCTGCTGCGGTCCTGGTGCCCACTGTGACCTGTATATGCTGCGCTGAGCTCCGCACTCTGCACCATTGTGATTGGCACCTGTACCTCTGATATGCCGGATTTGGGTGGAATTTTAACTTGTAGAGAGGTTATCCAATGAATATGCAAAGGTAATTGTGATAATGCACATCAAAACCCCATCACTCACCAGGGTAATGCACCTCTTTGTAGCCTATTTCCTCTTGCACCTGTGGTCTCCTCTCCTTCTGTGGACCAGGAGCCTCCCATGTGACTGTCTGGCATCTCCTCCCCTGGGACTGTGGCTGGAAGCTCCTCCTATGGGACTGTCTGTCTGGCGGCTCCTTACCTGGGACTGTCTGTCTGGCGGCTCCTTACCTGGGACTGTCTGGCGGCTCCTTCCCTGGGATTGTCTGGCTGGAGGCTCCTACCCTGGGACTGTCTGGCTGGCGGCTCCTTACCTGGGACTGTCTGGCTGGCGGCTCTTCCCATGGGACTGTCTGTCCTGTTATCTGCTGTATATAGAGGTGTTATCAGTCATTGTACAGGAGGAGGAGGTGAGCTGTGATATCACCTATTGTGAATGGTGGATCCTGTGTTATCTACTGTATATAGAGGTGTTATCAGTCATTGTACAGGAGGAGGAGGTGAGCTGTGATATCACCTATTGTGAATGGTGGATCCTGTTATCTACTGTATATAGAGGTGTTATCAGTCATTGTACAGGAGGAGGAGGAGGTGAGCTGTGACATCACCTATTGTGAATGGTGGACCCTGTGTTATTTACTGTTTATAGAGGTGTTTATTAGCCAAAAATCCTGTCCGTGTCGTGATTGTAATGAGACTGCTGAAAAGTCTTCTGTGCGGAACGGGAAGTATAAGTACCAATGGGCAGTGAGAGATGGATCGATACATAAAGGTACGTGCACGCGTTACGTTTTTCGTGCAGTATTTTCTGCGTTTCTTGGCAGAAAAACCGTTGAACCAAAAATGCAGCAAACCCGTGCATTATTTACGCATTTTTTTTCCATCCGTTTTGGTTGCAGATTTTTCCCCACTCTTTAATATGCGATTGACACATGCAGCAGATTTAAATCTGCACCAAATCTTCACGTCACAAATAAGCAACTTGTGCGCGAGTCTTCGGGACTCTCATTCACTTTTCTGGCATCAGAAAATCCCTACTGTTGCGTCAGGCGCTGCTGCTGGTGCTTGAGATACTAAGAGTATTAATGCTGGTGCTCGAGGTATTACAGTGAACACCAGCGCTGCAGGTTCTGCTTCGTAGTTCTGGGCTTACAATTGCTGTGGGCACTGCTGCAGGTTCATTATTGGGTGCTAGGCATACTGGTGCAGCTGGTATTGCTGCTGGTTCCTCTAGGAGTTGTGCTGCTGCAGGTTTTTTTGGTGGTACTACTGTGTGCACTGCAGATGGCTTTGCTTCGGGTACTATCCTGTCATCTATTTCACACTGCAGAGCTGAAAAAGTGTTTTTAATATCCATGCATTCACATGAGTGCTGCAATCAATTGTGATTAAGCAGGACCGATAAAAGCTCTGTCAGGAGCTGAGAGGGTAGTGGAGGACAGTGGGCAGATAACTGATGCATAGAATCAATGGATTGGAACAAGGTGGCTGGGATGTTAGGAGTTAACTCCTGTCTTGTAATGTAGCCATTCCCCAGGTTCTAGTGGCCAAGCTCCATGTTAATGAGCTGTACACAGCGTAACCCCTTAATGACAGAGCCAATTTGGTACTTAATGACCAAGCCAATTTTTACAACTCTGACCACTGTCACTTTGAGGTTATAACTCTGGAACGCTTTACCGAATCCCACAGATTCTGACATTGTTTTTTTCGTGACATATTGTATTTCATGTTAGTGGTAACATTTCTTCGATATGACTTGTGTTTATTTTGTGAAAAAAATGGAAATTTGGCAAAAATGTAGAAAATTTAGCAATTTAAATACTTTAATTTTTGTACCCTTAAATCACAGAGATATGTCACAAAACATAGCTAATAAAATTTCTCACATGTCTACTTTACATCAGCACAATTTTGGAAACCATTTTTTTTGTTAGGACGTTATAAGGGTTAAAATTTGACCAGTGATTTCTCATTTTTCCAACAAAATTTTCCAAAATTTTTTTTAGGGACCACCTCACCTTTTGAAGGGAGTTTGGGGGGGGTCAATATAAAAGAAATTGCCCAAAAGTGACACCATTCTAAAAACCTCACCCCTCAAGGTGCTCCAAACCACATTCAAGTTTATTAACCCTTCAGGTGCTTCACAAGAACTAATGCAATGTGAAAGGAAAAAATGGTCAATTTACTTTTTCACTACAAATTTACTTTGGAACCAATTTTTTTTTATTTTACAAGGGTATCAGGAGAAAATGGACCCAAAATTTGTTGTGCAATTTCTCCTGAGTATGCCGATACCCCATATGTGGGGGTAAACTACTGTTTGGGCGCATGGCAGGGCTCAGAAAGGAGGGAGCACCGTTTGACTTTTTGAACGCAAAATTGGCTGGAATCAATGGTCGCGCCATGTCGCATTTGGAGACCCCTGATGTGCCTAAACAGTGGAACCCCCAATTCTAACTCCAACCCTAATCCCAACCCTAACCCAACACACCCCTAACTATAACCCCAACACACCCCTAATGCTAACCCCAACACAATCCTAACCCTAATCCTACCCATAGCCCTAACCACAAACCTAACCCTAACACACCCGCAACCCTAATCCCAACCACATCCCTAACCCTAGTTTTAGCCCAACTCTAACCCTAATGGAAATATACACACACACACACACACACACACACACACACACACACACACACACACACACACACACACACACACACACACACACACACACACTAGATTGTGGCCCGATTCTAACGCATCGGGTATTCTAGAATATGCATGTCCCCGTAGTATATGGACAATGGTGATTCCAGAATTCGTGGCAGATTGTGCCCGTCGCTGATTGGTCGAGGCAACCTTTATGACATCATCGTCGCCATGCCGTGCCCGTCACTGATTGGTCGAGGCCGAATCAGAGATGCGGAATTTCCAGGACAGACAGAAAAACCCTTAGACAATTATATATATAGATAAAAGAACACAGCAGCACATGTACATGAATCTAGGCCATGTGAAAACAAAGACAAACGTTCAATATGAATCGTACTGCTCGAATATTTTTTAATAAAAAATGTTTCAATTTTTTTTTTCATGCAACTTAGTTATAGATAAAATGAAGATTCTTAGCGCATAAATTGGCCAATTCATGTGTGCCCATCAACCACGGCAAGGTGATCTCCCTCTGATGGGTCCTACTCTACCATACATGCCACTCTTGGGCCACCAAGAGGTAGACTTGCCCATAAATTGTAGATTTAGCCCAGAGTGACATGTTTGTCCAGAGCTGTAGGCTGGTGGCCCAAGAGTGGCATGTATGGTAGAGTAGGACCCATCAGAGAGAGATCACCTTGCTGTGGTTGATGGGCACACATGAATTGGCCAATTTATGCGCTAAGAATGTGTTCACATTGGGAGTGCTGGTCGGCCCTTTTTCTCTTTTTTTTTTTTTTTTTTTGGTCTCTCTCTCTCTCTCTCTCTCTCTCTCTCTCTCTCTCTCTCTCTCTCTCTCTCTCTCTCTCTCTCTCTCTCTCTCTCTCTCTCTCTCTCTCTCTCTCTCTCTCTCTCTCTCTCAGCATCAATAGTAAAAATATGCATGTTAAAAATAACCCCTTTTGAAGGGGTCCGATCTCCCCAAACCAACAACGGGCGAGCACGTGGAGTGTCGCCTCCACGTATCCTCTCCCGCAATGTGGGATTTTTTGCCGGACTAAGAACCTGACCACCCTGAGGTAACGGAACCCTAGGTTGTACAGGCATTCATTCCTTGTCCGTGCAGCCTCCACTTCATCACCAATGCACGGGCTACGGTGTTTAAAGGAGGCAGACGGTCCCTCTTCTCGCCTTCTGAAGGGTGTAAGGAGTTAGGGTGCCTGCACCGTATATATGTGTGTATATATATATATATATATGTGTGAGTTTTACTCTTCGTCACGACAGCACCCCACATGAGAGGGATCCGCCCATAGGAACAGGAAACCTACAGAATAAAAGGAGGCGGTCCCCTCTCCTCCTCAGTTTAGGTTTCCTGTTCCTATGGGAATCCCAGGACGTACCTACAGAAGATCCCTGGGCCATGCACCCGCCTGCGTCAGTCTCTGTAAGTAACGGCAGGGGCTGCGGTTCCAGTAGCAGCGGCGGGGGAGCCACTGTGTTCAGCCTCCCCCCTCGTCTGATCGATGGCCATGGTCCGGGTTCGGTACCACTGGTCCGCCCGGCTCCATGAGGATGCGCGCGCTCAAGCGGCCGGCTAAATGAAGCAGCCGCCGCATGGAGAGATGAGCGGCGCGTCTAACCCGGAAGTCGCTGGAGCACTTCCGGGTTCGGGCCGGGGAGGCAGGAGATTTGGCGCCATATTCAAAAGCTGCAGCGCTACTGTCGGCCGGTGTGTGGATGGGAGTATGGCTTCACCGGCCGACGAAACGCACCTTGCGGTACCAGAGCGCTCTCCTAGTAAGGAGAAAAGTGCCAGGAGCAGCACTAAAGATGGTGGTCGACAGGAGCGATCTTCCACCAAACAAAAAGATCCCTCAAAGAATCCGCCTCCAGATCCGGTACCTGTCAGCTTCTCTGGGTGAGTTTAAAGACTTCTCTACCTATATGCTGATGTATGTTCCTCCTATGTCCCCTTCCTTTAGTCCAGGAAAAAGGCACACAAATCCAAGCACAAAGAATGTGCTTTATGTATACAGCCCCTACCAGATTCCTATATGAAGAAGTTATGCTCAGATTGCATCATACTGACCTTACGTCAAGAAAACATTATGACTCCATCTGACGTTAGAGCCATGATTCGGGAAGAGATGCAGGGACTGACGCAGGCTAGTAGCACCAGTTCCCGCCAACCTAGCAAGTCCCCATCTCCGGAAAATCCAGAATCAGATGAGGTGCATAAGTCCTCAGATGAGTCAGAATCTCGGCCAAGTTCATCCAAAGATGAAGGAGGGTTATGTGTGCCTAACAGCAGCGTGGACAACTTGGTGAAAGCAGTCAGAAACACGATGGGGTGTCCAGATGAAAAAGGGAAAAAGTCAGCTCAGGACATTATGTTCGCGGGGTTAGGACAAAGGAAACGTAGGTCCTTCCCCGTTGTTACCACTGTAAAAGAGACTCCATTCTACCAAAGATCCCTCTAATGAAGGAGGCTGTAGCATTCCTGGCAGACGCCTCAGTAGATTCGCTACACCTAGCAGCCAGGTCAGCCGGCTTAATAAATACAGCCCGGCGAGCACTCTGGTTGAAGAACTGGAAAGGGGACGCACAAGCAAAGGCAAAGCTTTGTGCGCTCCCCTGCCAGGGTGAGTTCCTTTTTGGAAAGACACTGGATGAGCTCTTAAATAAAGCAGGAGAACGGAAGAAGGGTTTTCCTAATCAATATCTTCCGTCTTACAGGAGAGCATTCAAGAGACGACCCTTTTCCAGGAAACCGTTTGAGCAAAGGGATCGCTGGGAAGCGAAAGACCCTAAGCAAAAAGGAGCTCTGTTTACCGGATCTCACAACTCAAAACGTGGCAAGTACCGCTAACCTTGAAGTGGGCGGCAGGTTAAAATTTTTTCTATCCAAGTGGGAACATATAACATCCAGCCGTTGGATTCTGGACATTATAAGAGATGGTCTAAAATTAGAATTTTTTAGAATCCCTTGGGATTCTTTTATAACAACATCACCAAAGGGACGAGAACAACAAGAGGCTCTAGAGTCCGAGATCATATCTCTTCTATCTAAAAAAGTGTTGGTGGAGGTTCCCCAAGATCAAAAAGGGAAGGGATTCTACTCCCCTTTGTTTTTGATCAAAAAACCAGATGGTTCATTCAGAACCATCATAAATCTCAAAAAATTAAATTCCTTTTTATATAATCGGACTTTTAAAATGGAATCTATTAGTTCTGCCATCAAGCTCTTGTTTCCTAGGTGTGTCATGGCCGGAATAGACCTAAAAGATGCCTACTATCATCTTCCCATACATGCCGAACACCAGCAGTACCTAAGGGTAGCGGTCATCCTAGCAGGACAGGTTAGTCACTTTCAGTATGTAGCAATGCCCTTTGGGCTTTCTATGGCTCCCCGCATCTTTACAAAGGTGATCCTGGAAGTGATGGCTCGCTTACGCCAGCAGAACACTCTCATAATACCCTACCTGGATGATTTTCTTGTTATCGGAAATTCCATATCCCAATGTGAAATGCGGTTATCTAATGCGATCTCATCCTTGCAGGATCTAGGTTGGATCGTGAATTACGAAAAATCCAGGTTGAATCCAGACACCATCCAGATATTTCTGGGAATTCAACTAGATTCAGTAAGTCAGAGAAGTTTTCTGCCACAGTCAAAGAGAATAATTATACAATCAAAGGTGTCAGAGGCAATGTCAAAACCCTGCATGACCCTGAGAAAGGCCATGTCCTTACTAGGATCACTGTCCTCATGTATACCAGCTGTGCTGTGGGCTCAATATCATACCCGTCAATTGCAGTATGAAATATTGTCCATCCAAAAGGAAGTACGACATTTAGAGAGTAAAATTACTCTTTCTAGTGACGTGATTGAATCCCTAAGCTGGTGGTTAGACATGGATCACCTTTCAGGGGGTGTACCATGGATGATAAATCCCTCTAAAACAATTATCACTGACGCCAGCCCTGTGGGTTGGGGCGCACATATGGAAGATAGTCTGATCCAAGACACCTGGAATCAGGCAGAGCTGGTGTGTTCTTCAAATTGGAAAGAGTTAAAAGCAGTAGAATATGCCCTAAGTCATTTTCTACCACAGGTTCAGGGAATGCATGTGAGAGTTCTGTCGGACAATTCCACCACAGTGGCGTACATAAACCGTCAGGGAGGTACGCGATCAGGAACCCTGATGAACGTAGCCGCAAACATCCTCCAGTTGGCAGAGTTTCATCTTCCATCCTTAACAGCCCTGCACATCAAAGGGGCAGAAAACACCAAGGCGGACTACCTCAGTCGAAACAGGCTACGACAAGGGGAATGGTCGTTAAACAAGGACATATTCAACATGATAACAAAAGCATGGGGCGTACCCCAAATAGATCTGTTTGCCACAAGAGACAACAGACAGGTAAAGAGACTTGCTTCCCTGAACTCATGGATCACCCAGACATGTTGGACTCTCTTCACCATCCTTGGAGCTTCAAGCTAGCGTACGCCTTCCCTCCAATGTCTCTGATACCTCTAGTGATCAGGAAGATCAGGAGGGACCAAGCCAGAGTAATCCTGATTGCGCCCTTCTGGCCAAAAAGACCATGGTTCTCATGTCTCCAGAGCATGTCTCTATGCGATCCATGGATCCTTCCTTTACACAAGGAACTGCTGTCTCAGGGCCCATTTTTCCACCCGCAAGTGAAAGGTCTTCACTTGACGGCGTGGAATTTGAGAGGCAGTTATTAAAGTCAAGAGGGTTCTCAGAACAACTGATTAACACCCTGATGTTGAGTAGGAAAAGATCTACCACCCTATTATACAGTAGGGTATGGAAAAAGTTCTTAGATTTTCATACAAGACCATTCTCTAGGCAAATTCCGATAGTTCCGATTCTAGAGTTCCTACAAAAAGGTAGAGAATTAGGTTTATCGGTGAACACCCTAAAGGTTCAAGTCTCAGCTTTAGGAGCCTTGTATGGAGACAACATAGCAGCTAACAAGTGGGTCTCCAGGTTTATCAAATCCTGTGAACGTTCCAATCCGGTCCATATTCCCTGTCTACCTCCGTGGGATTTGAATTTAGTCTTAGAAGCCTTAACTGACTCCCCATTTGAGCCACTAGATGCCATACCTCTAAAGGTCCTAACATACAAAGTCGCCTTATTGGTAGCCCTAACCTCAGCTAGAAGGGTTAGTGACATCCAGGCCCTATCGGTAAACCCACCTTTCTTAATGGTATTTCAGGATAGAATTGTCCTAAAACCTGATCCCTCATACCTCCCTAAGGTAGCATCCATCTATCACAGATCTCAGGAAATAATTCTGCCTTCCTTTTTTAATACACCTGTAACCCCAGAACAACATAAGTTGCACACCTTAGATGTCAGAAGAGCCATCCTGACGTATTTAGAGAGGTCTCAGACATGGAGGCAGAGTAGGGCTCTGCTTGTCTCCTTTCAGGGCCGCAAGAAAGGACATGGGATCACAAAGGCTCCCATTTCTCGATGGATCAGAGAAGCTATCTGTCTGGCCTACACATCGAGAGGCGAAATCCCGCCAGTGGGGATAAAACCGCATTCCACGCGGGCCATGCCTTCCTCTTGGGCGGAACATGCGGATGTACCGATCCATATGATATGTAAGGCCGCAACCTGGTCCACACCTTCTACCTTTTACAACCATTACAGACTTGACCTTTCTGCTTCCTCTGATTTGACCTTTGGTAGAGCTGTTCTTAGTACAATAATCCCACCCAAATAATGAATCTCTGAAAATCTCTCATGTGGGGTGCTGTCGTGACGAAGAGTAAAAAGCCGGATTACGTACCGGTAATGCTCTTTTAATGAGTCCACGATAGCACCCATGTATTACCCTCCCTAAATTCTGCACAGTTCTTTCCTTTAAGTTCAAAAAAGTAATGGTTGTATAGGGTTAAGAATTTTATGTTACTGAATAAGAATGAATACTAACACTTTTGCGGTTCCCTTTTTATACTCTGTAAACTAAACTGAGGAGGAGAGGGGACCGTCTCCTTTTATTCTGTAGGTTTCCTGTTCCTATGGGCGGATCCCTGTCATGTGGGGTGCTGTCGTGGACTCATTAAAAGAGCATTACCGGTACGTAATCCGGCTTTTTTTTTGTCTGACCTCATGCGCTGTCAGAGGGCTGCATGGGGGGCTCCTGCTTCATCGCGCGTTCTGCTGGTACTGCACAGGTGGCGACTATTTCCGGCGCTGTGCTGGGTTCCAGCGTTATTCCCCATAAGCAAGGACACGGGCGTCTTCAGCAGGGGCATGGGCGGAAGTCCCGCCCCTTTTTCGGCGACTTCCGGTTCCTTGTGCAGCCTGAGGCATTATGGATCTTGTAGTCTGGGGCATGGGCGGAAGTCCCGCCCCTTTTTCCGTGGCTTCCGGTTTTCTGTGTGACCTGTGGCATTATGGGTCTTGTAGTCTGGGGCTTGGGCGGAAGTCCCGCCTCCATCGGCGGCGGTTTACTTCCGGTTTCGCGCACCCAGCTTTCCTGGGAGAGCACGGGAAGGAGTAAAATCTAGTCCCCTGCTTTGGCCTAGTCGGGGTCCATACGCGGTAACTCCTCTCACTTTCTCAGGCATCCGTTCTGTAATCTAGTTCATATGTGTGATTTGCACAGGAGACATGGTTCACTGTTGGTGAACATACAGGGACACAGGACTGGGGTAAGTGCTACTTCCTTCAGCCTGACAGCAGTATTTGTTCTAGACCTAGTAGCTCATAAGGAGATACGGAGCGCAGCGGCAGCAATAGAGTCATGTCTAGAAACACTAAGACTCACTCAGTTCTGTATACCTCATGCATTACCTGTCGGTCTGCTTTTCCGCATGCGCAAATTAACCAACTCTGTGAGGCTTGTGATTCCGAGCGCGTGCAGGAGTCCCCGTCTGCTACCCTGTCTGCTTCCCCGCCGGCTATCCTGCCGGGTGTGCCTGTACCTGGGTCGGCAGGGTCTCCCCCTGAGTGGGTCATATCATTAACGCAGTCTATGGCGTCTCTAACAAAGGCGGTTGAGTCCCTTCAAGCCCCTGTCAGGGACATTCATCCGCCTGTTTTGGAAAGATCCTCCGATTCTCAGGATCCTCCGGCCTGCAGGGGCCATACTCCCTCTAGGCAGACACAGGGGAAACGATCCCACACAGCGTCTCCCGGTCCGTCAGGTGCATCAGCATCTTTGAATTCTGTCTCTCGATCTCCCTCACCTGTGGGAGTGAGTGAACATGGTTCGGACTATGACTCAGAGGGGTCTTTTGATTTAGAAGCTCCTGGTTATCAGGAATCTGACAGTCTCATTGAGGACGTTACCCAGACTTTGGGAGTAGAGGATGTGGCCACCTTACCTTCTGGTCATAAGGTGTCCTTTAAGAAATTCAAGCAACCTCATAAGGTGTTTTCTACTCATCCTGAGTTTGAGGATTTAGTCCAATGTCACATGGAGCGACCAGATAAACGTTTCTTAGGCCAGAAGGCCCTAGGTGCAAGGTATCCTTTCGCACCAGAGCTTTGTAAAAAGTGGTCAGAATCCCCTTCAGTGGATCCCCCCGTGTCACGTTTAGCCTCTAGCACGTTGCTGTCTCTTCCTAATGGGTCGGCTATTAAGGATCCGACTGATCGGCTCATAGAGAGTCTAGCTCGGTCTGTGTTTGAGGCTTCAGGATCAGCCCTCGCGCCGTCTTTTGCGGCCACATGGGTTGCCAAAGCTATGATAGCTTGGTCAGAGTCCGTAACTAAGGCTCTTCAGGATAAGGGGTTTCCTGTAGAGGTGATAGAGATGTCAAATCAGATATCTTTAGTGGGAAATTATGATTAATGCATCCTTGGATGCGGTAAATTGTTCAGCATTGGCTGCTGCAAATGCTATTGCTATCAGAAGGGCCCTATGGCTAAGAAATTGGCGGGCGGACTCTACTTCAAAAAAGTCCCTTACATCCCTCCCTTATCAAGGTGGCCGACTTTTTGGCGCAAAATTGGATCAGCTTATATCTGATACCACTGGAGGTAAAAGTAATTTCCTTCCTCAACAAAAGGTTAAGCAACCTTTTCGTCGCCAGTTTCATAACTCCCGGTGGTCTGCAGCACCAAGCGCAGGTCCCCCAAGTCGGTCTATCCCAAGACAGGGAGCACCAGGTCTCCTATAGGGCCAATCCATTGGCAAGAATGCGGTATCAACCGTCAAGATCTAGGGGATCTAGATATCCTCGGTCTTCGGCTAAATGACTGGAGGCAGCCTCTCGTCGCTTCCAACAGAGTAGGCGGTCGCCTACTACTGTTCCATCAGTCCTGGCTGTCAGTTGTTCACGACAGATGGGTAAGAGACCTGGTGGTTTCAGGGTACAAAATAGAGTTTTCCTATCTCCCTCCAGGCCGTTTTTTTCAGTCCAGTCTTCCCAGTTCAAAAACCCGTCTAAGAGCTTTATTCAGAGCAGTCGAGTCTCTTCAGTCCAACGGGGTCATTGTCCCTGTTCCAAAGGAAGAAAGGTTCCAAGGATTCTATTCAAATCTGTTTACGGTTCCCAAAAAGGATGGGACCGTGAGACCCATTCTGGACCTAAAGTGTTTGAACAAATTCGTCAGCACTCGTCACTTCCGTATGGAATCTCTCCGCTCGGTCATTGCGGCTATGGAAAGGGTGAGAATTCCTAGCTTCCATAGATATTCAAGACGCCTATCTGCACGTTCCTATATTTCTTCCACATCAAAGATTTCTACAGTCTTCCATAGGCGAGCGACACTTCCAATTCACAGCATTACCTTTCGGGCTCGCCACTGCTCCCAGGGTGTTCATGAAGGTGATGGCAACAGTGGTGTCCATCCTGCACTCTCGAGGCATAGTCATTCTGCCATACTTAGACGATCTCTTAGTCAAAGGATCAACTTTTCAGGCATGCAGGGACAACGTCAACATCTCTTTGGACACCCTAGCTCGTCTAGGGTGGCTGGTCAATTTAAAGAAGTCATCTCTAGTACCATCTCGAAAGATTTCTTTTTTAGGGATGATCTTCGACACCTCTCGGGGTCTAACTATTTTACCCCAGGACAAGGTGCTTTGTCTCCGACAGGAGGTAAAAATTCTTTGGTAGCCGAGTTTCCATTCAATCCGGTTCTGCATGAAGGTCTTGGGCAGGATGGTGGCGGCTATAGAAGCGGTTCCATTCGCCCAGTTCCATCTAAGTCCACTCCAACAGGCACTTCTGTCAGCCTGGGACAGGAGTCCTTTATCTCTCAACCTCAGGTGTCGTCTGTCTCCAATCAGGCAATCCCTGATATGGTGGATGAGTAGTTCCTCCTTGCTTCAGGGGAAAGCCTTTCCTCCAGTTCATTGGCTGGTAGTCACTACGGACGCCAGTCTTCTCGGTTGGGGAGCAGTGTTTCACCTGCACACGGCTCAGGGTCGTTGGTCCCCAAGGGAATCAACCCTTCCAATCAATCTGTTGGAGATAAGGGCAATTTGGCTGGCTTTGCAGCACGTTCACCATCTTCTGGCAGGTCGCCCGGTGCGGATCCAATCGGACAATGCCACTGCTGTGGCCTACGTAAATCATCAGGGGGGCACTCGCAGCAGATCAGCCATGCGCGAGGTAGGGCAAGTCCTCCGCTGGGCCGAGAAAAATCACTCTGTGATCTCGGCAGTTTACATCCCGGGCAAGGAGAACTGGGCAGCGGACTTTCTGAGCCGACAGGGTCTTGCGTCCGGGGAATGGTCTCTTCACCCCGATGTTTTTCGGCAGATATGCCAACGCTGGGGAATCCCGGACGTGGATCTAATGGCCACCGGGTCGAATGCCAAGGTACCCAGGTTCGTCGCACGGTTTCGAGATCCAGGAGCAATTGCCATAGACGCACTAGTCCTATCTTGGAACCAATTTCGTCTTCCATATCTGTTTCCCCCTCTGGCGCTGCTTCCAAAGGTAGTCAGGAAGATCAAGTTAGAGGGAGTTCCAGCTATTCTAGTCACCCCGGATTGGCCTCGGAGGTCATGGTACGCAGACCTAGTTCAGCTGATCGCCGGGGTTCCTTGGCAGCTACCAATGCAGCCAGATCTTCTGTCGCAGGGGCCGATATTCCACCAGAATTTAGAGGCCCTGCGTTTGACTGCTTGGCCGTTGAATCTTGGATTCTGACCCAGGCCGGTTTTTCTCAGAAAGCAGCTTCCACTATGATTAATGCTCGAAAGACAGTTTCAGCACGCATTTACCACCACACCTGGAAAGTCTTTCTCTCATGGTGCAGGGAGCAGGGTCTTCCTCCTCTATGGTTCTCCATTCCTAATATTCTAGCTTTTCTCCAATATGGTCTAGACTCCGTTCTCGCACCAAGTACCCTTAGGAGGCAAATATCAGCCTTATCGGTTCTTTTCCAGCGCAGGATCGCTACCAATCTGCAAGTAAAAACTTTTTTGCAGGGAGTCTCTCATCTAGTCCCTCCTTACAAAGCTCCGATAGAAGCTTGGGACCTTAATTTTGTCTTGAGTGCTCTTCAGGAACCTCCATTTGAGCCCCTCCAAGACGTCCCTTTAATGTACCTTTCTTGGAAGGTTTTGTTTCTGGTAGCCATAACTTCCATTAGGCGGGTATCGGAATTAGCGGCCTTGTCCTGTCAGGCGCCGTTTCTACAATTTCATCAGGATAAGGTGGTGCTCAGACCAGCACCTTCCTTTCTACCAAAAGTAGTTTACTCATTCCACATCAATGAGGACATTGTCTTGCCTTCTTTTTGTCCTGCGCCTACACACCGGGTGGAAAAAGCTCTCCATACTCTGGATTACGTGAGAGCTCTGAGAAGATACTTTTCTCGGACCGCTTCTTTTCGAAAGACGGATGTCCTGTTCGTTCTTCCTGTGGGTCATAAAAAGGGACTCGCAGCCTCTAGGTCGACCTTAGCCAGATGGATACGAGCCACCATTCAGGAGGCCTACCGTATCAAGGGTGCAGCCATCCCGGCTGGGATCAGGGCACACTCTACTCGGGCGGTAGGGGCTTCCTGGGCGCTTCGGCACCAAGCTTCAGCAGAGCAGGTTTGCAAAGCGGCAATTTGGTCCAGCCTGCACACCTTCTCTAAACATTATAATATCCACACTCAGGCCTCTGCTGATGCAAGTTTGGGAAGGAAAATTCTGCAGGCTGCAGTATCGCACCTATAGGCGGTAAGTGCCTAGGGGTTTATTCCAGTGAGTCTTCTTCCCACCCTGGGACTGCTTTGGGACATCCCACAGTCCTGTGTCCCCCAATGAGACGATGGAGAAACAGGGATTTTTGTGTTACTCACCGTAAAATCCTTTTCTCCGAGTCGTTCATTGTGGGACACAGCTCCCTCCCTATTCATTTTATTTGTCTATGGAGTTGTTCAGACAGTAGTATTATTCTAGACATGTTGTCTTTGCTCTAATGCTGTTTTGTTTTCTCTATCTCCTACTGCTTGTGCACCAAACTGGAGCTGTCAGGGCCAGTGTCAAGGTGTATACTATGGAGGAGGAGCTAACTTTTTTTGTATCTACTTAGTGTCAGCCTCCTGGCGGCAGTAGCATACACCCACAGTCCTGTGTCCCCCAATGAACGACTCGGAGAAAAGGATTTTACGGTGAGTAACACAAAAATCCCTGTTTTTTTTTTAGTCTCTATACTACGTGGCTCTGTGCTGGCCAATATACTACATGACTGGGCAATATACTACGTGGCTCTGCTATATACTATGTGGCTGGGCAATATACTACGTGACTGGGCAATATACCGTACTATGTGGGCTGTGCTATATACTATGTGGCTGGGCAATACGTGACTGGGCAATATACTACGTGGCTGGGCAATATACTACATGGCTGGGCAATATACTACATGACTGGGCAATATACTACGTGGCTGGGCAATATACTACGTGGCTGGGCAATATACTACATGACTGGGCAATATACTACGTGGCTGGGCAATATACTATGTAGCTGGGCAATATACTACGTGACTGGGCAATATACTACGTGGCTGGGCAATATACTACGTGGCTGGGCAATATACTACGTGGCTGGGCAATATACTACGTGGCTGGGCAATATACTACGTGACTGGGCAATATACTACATGGCTGTGCAATATACTACATGACTGGGCAATATACTACGTGGCTCTGCTATATACTATGTGGCTGGGCAATATACTACGTGACTGGGCAATATACCGTACTATGTGGGCTGTGCTATATACTATGTGGCTGGGCAATACGTGACTGGGCAATATACTACGTGGCTGGGCAATATACTACATGGCTGGGCAATATACTACATGACTGGGCAATATACTACGTGGCTGGGCAATATACTACGTGGCTGGGCAATATACTACGTGGCTGGGCAATATACTACATGACTGGGCAATATACTACGTGGCTGGGCAATATACTACGTAGCTGGGCAATATACTACGTGACTGGGCAATATACTACGTGGCTGGGCAATATACTACGTGGCTGGGCAATATACTACGTGGCTGGGCAATATACTACGTGGCTGGGCAATATACTACGTGGCTGGGCAATATACTACGTGACTGGGCAATATACTACATGGCTGGGCAATATACTACGTGGCCGGGCAATATACTACGTGGCCGGGCAATATACTACGTGGGCTGTGCAATATACTACGTGGACATGCATATTCTAGAATACCCGATGCGTTAGAATCGGGCCCCCATCTAGTGTGTGTGGATGTATATGTATCTATGTATGTATATGTATGTGTGTGTGTGTGTGTGTGTGTATATATATATATATATATATATATATATATATATATATATATAATTTTTTAGAAGGTTCTTTACAGACTTTTATTTTCAACTAGATAGTGGACCGATTGTAACACATCGGGTATCTACTATATAATTGTCTAAGGGTCACTTCTGTCTGTCTTTCTTTCTGTCACGGATATTCATTGGTCACGGCCTCTGTCTGTCATGGAATCCAAGTCGCTGATTGGTCGTGGCAAAACGCCCATGACCAGTCAGCAACGGCCACAGTCCGGCGGCATTATGGCCGCTCTTTCCTCCCCGCAGTCAGTGCCCGCTCCTTACTCCCCACCAGTCATCCAGTCAGCCCTCACACAGGGTTAATGTCAGCGTTACAGGAGCGCGGTGTAACACACTCCGGTTACGCAGCTATTATCCCTGTGTGACCAACTTTTTACTATTGATGCTGCATATGCAATATACTACGTGACTGGGCAATATACTACGTGACTGGGCAATATACTACGTGACTGGGCAATATACTACGTGACTGGGCAATATACTACGTGACTGGGCAATATACTACGTGGGCTGTGCAATATACTACGTGGACATGCATATTCTGGAATACCCGATGCGTTAGAATCGGGCCACCATCTAATTCTAGAATATGTATGTATGTACATCGCGCTTAGCACAGCCATGTAGTATATAGCACAGCCACGTGGTATATAGCACAGCCCACGTAGTATATAGCACAGCCCACGTAGTATATAACACAGACCACGCAGTATATAACACAGCCCACGTAGTATATAGCAGCGTGGGCACCATATCCACGTTAAAAAAAACAAACAAACAAAAAAAAAACTTTAAAATAAAAAATAGTTATACTCCCCCACCGAAGCTGTCCCGATGCGTGCGATGCTGCCACCAGCTTCCGTTCCCAGTGATGCATTGTGAAATTACCCAGATGACATAGCGGTCTCAAGACCGGTAAGTCATCTGGGTAACTTTGCAATGCATCATTGGGAACGGAAGCTGGCAGCAGCATCGCGCGTATCGGTGGATGGCGGAAGGTGAGAATAGCACAATTTTTTAAAAAATTTTTTTAACATTATCTTTTTACTATTGATGCTGCATAGGCAGCATCAATAGTAAAAAGTTGGTCCAGGATGGGGCGACACACTGGCATTGACTTTAGAGTAGGGAGGGGCCAATTCGCGGCCGTGACCAATCAGCGACGCGGGATTTCTGTGACAGACAAACAGACGGAAGTGACCCTTAGACGATTACATAGATAGATGAAAGATAACCCCCTATAGTTGGACACGTGATCCACCATTCACATTAGATGTCACAGCTCACCTCCCCCTCCTCCTTTACAATGACTGATAGCACCTTTATATACAGTAACACAGGACCCACCATTCACAATAGATGTCACAGCTCACCTCCTCCTCCTGTACAATGACTGATAACACCTCTATATACAGTAGATAACCCAGGATCCACCATTCACAATAGATGTCACAGCTCACCTCCTCCTCCTGTACAATGACTGGTAACACCTCTATATACAGTAGATAACACAGGATTCACCATTCACAATAGGTGATGTCACAGCTCACCTCCTCCTCCTGTACAATGACTGATAACACCTCTATATACAGTAGATGACATATGATCCACCTGTGTCCCTTTCTCTCTCTGATTTTCTAGTTGATTTGAACATTCGTGTTTATTAGAAATTAATGGAAAATGGCAGAATAAGTGTATGGCTATGTTGTGTACAGTAAGTTTGGCGATTCTTCCCTTTCTTGAAGTCTTAAAGTCCATGTCTTAGATTTTAACCATACCTTAAAGGGGTTGTCCTTCAGTGAACATAAATGATCATCCTTCCTGTCCTGTGGATGGGTGATAATGTATTGCCTCTGTGGGGTCTGAGTGCTGTTACCTGCGCCAGTCTCCAGAACGGAGAACTTAGGAACTTATTTTTTTATCCCCATAATATGGTGCGGCAGTGCAAATTACTGATCGTGGCTACTCAAATCAGTCTGTCACATCAAGTCTTTCATCTCCCCACCAGAGCTGGATTCACAGCTACACTCCTCAGTACTGCTGTATGCTGTCCTCCATGCTGCTGTGTTTGAACTTTTGCTACATAGGGACAGAAGAACAGTAATCCCTCATGTCTGTTGGTGCTTTGTATGGAACACGCCACCCATTATCTGCCAGGTGCGTGACACAGGACCAGCGTCATCCTGTTACAGCTCTAGGAAGTGTGCCGCTCGCTTATTAGCAGGTTGGGGCGGTTTTATGGCATCTTGTTTGTTCCCCCCATAGACCGCAGCCATTTTGGAGGGGCAGTGTGAGGTAATTGCTGGTTGTGGTGACCATAGATGATAGATACCTCTGTCTGGCAGACGTCCAGGAGCGGAGCCTCTGCAGTGCTGCCTGCCGGGTGTGTTATGTTCCAGTAAAGCCAGTGAATGTCGTCATTAGGGGCTAATTACACACTTATCACCGTAATAACACACCACAGTCCTGGATTTTCACCTCCTCCATGAAATCTCTCTCAAAATATCATGAGAGTAGTTTGTTGATCTGGAAGTATCAGAAAATACTCGTAAAAATAGTAATAAACTCAGTACCAAGATATATATCTTTCCTGTGTCGTAAAATCTGAAGAGAGGACCGTCCCATGTGGGGGCCACCATTCAGCTAAGATCTAAGTGACGGGTTCCTGTACACAGACACCGCTCCACGTAGCCCCTGGTCTACGGTTTACAATAGTTGTGCTTAAAATAAGAATGTTTGTCTTCATAAAATGTGATAGTTCCAAGATTTTGCAGCACTTAGCTGCGGGTCTGTAGGGGTGCCGCTGGAGAGAGACAGGTCTGTAGAGGTGCAGCTGGAGTGCGGCGGGTCTGTAGGTGGTGCCGCTGGAGCGCGGCAGGTCTGTAGGGGGTGCAGCTGGAGCGCGACGGGTCTGTAGGGGGTGCAGCTGGAGCGTGGCGGGTGTGTAGGGGGTGCCGCTGGAGCGCGTCAGGTGTCTAGGGGTGCCGCTGGAGCGTGTCGGGTCTCTAGGGGTGCAGCTGGAGCGTGGCGGGTGTGTAGGGGGCTGCCGTTGGAGCGCGACAGGTCTGTAGGGGTGCCGCTGGAGCGCTGCGGGTCTGTAGGGGTGCCGCTGGAGCGTGGCGGGTGTGTAGGGGTGCCGCTGGAGCGCGTCAGGTGTCTAGGGGTGCCGCTGGAGCGTGTCGGGTCTCTAGGGGTGCAGCTGGAGCGTGGCGGGTGTGTAGGGGGCTGCCGTTGGAGCGCGACAGGTCTGTAGGGGTGCCGCTGGAGCGCTGCGGGTCTGTAGGGGTGCCGCTGGAGCGTGGCGGGTGTGTAGGGGTGCCGCTGGAGCGTGTAGAGGTGCTGCTGGAGCGCGACAGGTCTGTAGGGGTGCCGCTGGAGCGTGGCGGGTGTGTAGGGGGTGCCGCTGGAGCGCGACAGGTCTGTAGGGGTGCAGCTGGAGCGTGGCGGGTGTGTAGAGGGTGCCGCTGGAGTGTGTAGGGGGTGCCGCTGGAGCGCGACAGGTCTGTAGGGGTGCCGCTGAAGCGTGGCGGGTGTGTAGGGGTGCCGCTGGAGCGTGGCAGGTGTGTAGGGGGTGCCGCTGGAGCGCGACAGGTCTGTAGGGGTGCAGCTGGAGCGTGGTAGGTGTGTAGGGGTGCCGCTGGAGCGTGGCAGGTGTGTAGGGGTGCCGCTGGAGCGCGACAGGTCTGTAGGGGTGCCGCTGGAGCGCTGCGGGTCTGTAGGGGTGCCGCTGGAGCGTGGCGGGTGTGTAGGGGTGCCGCTGGAGCGTGTAGAGGTGCTGCTGGAGCGCGACAGGTCTGTAGGGGGTGCAGCTGGAGCGTGGCGGGTGTGTAGGGGTGCCGCTGGAGCGTGTAGAGGTGCTGCTGGAGCGCGACAGGTCTGTAGGGGGTGCAGCTGGAGCGTGGCGGGTGTGTAGGGGTGCCGCTGGAGCGTGACATGTCTGTAGGGGTACGGCTGGAGAGTGGTGGATGTGTAGGGGTGCCGCTGGAGCGCGGCGGGTCTGTAGGGGTGCCGCTGGAGCGTGACATGTCTGTAGGGGTACGGCTGGAGAGTGGTGGATGTGTAGGGGTGCCGCTGGAGCGCGGCGGGTCTGTAGGGGTGCCGCTGGAGCGCGGCGGGTCTGTAGGGGGTGCCGCTGGAGCGCGACGGGTCTGTAGGGGTTCAGCTGGAGTGCGACGGGTCTGTAGGGATGTCACTGGAGCGCGGCAGGTCTGTAGGGGGTGCCGCTGGAGCGCGGCGGGTCTGTAGGGGGTGCCGCTGGAGCGCGGCGGGTCTGTAGGGGGTGCCGCTGGAGCGTGGCGGGTCTGTAGGGGGTGCCGCAGGAGCGTGAAGGGTCTGTAGGGGTGCCGCAGGAGCGCGCCGGGTCTTTAGGGGTGCCGTTGGAGCGCGACGGGTCTGTATGGGTGCCGCAGGAGCGCGGCGGGTCTGTAGGGGTGCCACTGGAGTGTGGCGGATCTGTAGGGGGTGCCGCTGGAGCACGGCGGGTGTGTATGGGTGCCGCTGGAGCGTGGTGGGTGTGTAGGGGTGCCAGCGTGGTGCAGAGCCGTGGGATGGTGTCAGCGCTGCGAGGCAGGAGGATGGCACTATGCGCAGAAGAGGCTGCTGGTGCAGCAAGCTGGTGCTAATGGGGTGTGATCTTGCATTCTGACACTGTAGGACACAGTATTTTGGTTATCCCCTGTATATTTGCCTCTGACTGGTGAAGCTGCAGAGATTTCTCTTCTTGCCATATTTTATCCTTTCACCCCTGTGTGCCTTAGTTTAGGCGGAGGTTCAGTGATCCAGGTGCATTGCGCTCTCCCTCCTTCCCGGTGGTGCGAGCTGTCAGGACAAGCGCTCACTGCATTCTCACCTGCATTCTCCACATTCCTTTACCTCCTGATATAGATCAGTGATCAGTCCCTGCCCCCCTGATCACTGGTCTGACACAATGCTAGCCCCCTTCTGTTTTTGTGCCTGGTTTTCCTGTCCAGTGACTTACCTCCTGCTAATGATCCATTTAACTGTTCATCTGCTGGTTAATTTGCCTTCTCCAGTGCATCACCCGTACAGTATCACGATTGTGTTCGTTTCTGTCCCCTGTAGGAAATTAAGAAAGACGCTGAACCAAAGGAGGAGAATATACCTAGAAGGGAAAAGTCTGGAAATGTTGCTAGCCTGGTACAGCGGATCAGTGTGATCGGGATTCCTGCGATGGGACCACCGCCGCCAAGCAAATCCAGCAAGAAAAGTACACTGCTCCTGTTCTTTGTCTTCTGTTTTAAATTTTCCTAAAAATAGTCAGAGATGATTTCAACCATCTAGGAAACAATGAAGCCTAGTGCAGGACTACCCATCCCAATCTGCACCCAACGAGGCCTAGTGCAGGACAACCCATCCAAATCTACACCCAACGATGCCTAGTGCAGGACAACCCATCCCAATCTGCACCCAACGAAGCCTAGTGCAGGACAACACATCCAAATCTACACCCAACGATGCCTAGTGCAGGACTCTACCCATCCAAATCTACACCCAACAAGGCTTCGTGTAGGACTACCCATCCTGATATACACCCAACGAGGCCTAGTGCAGGACAACCCATCCAAATCTACACCCAACGATGCCTAGTGCAGGACAACCCATCCCAATCTGCACCCAACGAAGCCTAGTGCAGGACAACACATCCAAATCTACACCCAACGATGCCTAGTGCAGGACTCTACCCATCCAAATCTACACCCAACAAGGCTTAGTGTAGGACTACCCATCCTGATATACACCCAACGAGGCCTAGTGCAGGACTACTCATCCCAATCTGCATCCAACAAGACTTAGTGCAGGACTACCCATCCTGATCTACACCCAACTAGGCCTAGTGCAGGACTCTACCCATCCAAATCTACACCCAACAAGGCTTAGTGTAGGACTACCCATCCTGATATACACCCAACGAGGCCTAGTGCAGGACTAGTCATCCCAATCTGCACCCAACTAATCCTAGTGCTGGACTACCCACCCCGATCTGCACCCAACAAGTCTTAGTGCAGGACTACCCATCCTGATCTACATCCAACTAGGCCTAGTGCAGGACTACCCATCCCAATCTGTGCCCAACGAGGCCTAGTGCAGGACTACTGATCCCGATCTACACCCAATGAGGCCTAGTGCAGAACTACTGATCCCGATCTACACCCAACGAGGCCTAGTGCAGGACTACTCATCCTGATCTACACGCAGCGATGCCTAGTGCAGGACAACTCATCCTGATCTACACCCAACGAGGCCTAATGCAGAACTACGCATCCCAATCTGTACCCAACGAGGCCTAATGCAGGACAACCCATCCCGATCTGCACCCGAGGACTAGTGCAGGACAACCCATCCCAATCTACACCCAACCAGGCCTAGTGCAGGACTCTACCCATCCCAATCTGTACCCAACTAGTCCTAGTGCAGGACTACCCATCCCAATCTATACCCAATGAGGCCTAGTGCAGGACTACGCATTCCGATCTGCACCCAACGAGGCCTAGTGCAGGTCTACTCATCCCAATCTACACCTAACGAGGCCTAGTGCAGGACTACTCATCCCAATCTACACCTAACGAGGCCTAGTGCACGACTACCCATCCCGATCTACACCCAACTATGCCTAATGCAGGACTATCTATCCCGATCTACAACCAACTATGCCTAGCGCAGGACTATCCATCTACACCCACCCCAAATATAGTTCTAGACATCACTTTTGCCTGGAGCATTCATTTAAAGGCTGTAGACTGCATTACACTGACTATCATTGGGTCTTGTACGGCCATCAAATCCAAAATTAAACCAATGTCTAAATAGTATTCAGTAAATGTTGTCAGAGGCCTCTCGCCCAATTCTGCTGATGAGGGGACAAACGCCCCAAAACACATCTGCAATGCCTTAGAGCCCCTGTTGGAGGCCTCTCGCCCAGCTAAACCAGTTCTCCTGCTTTGCACTGATGAGGGGCAAACATCCTGAAACACATCTGCAATGCCTTATAATCCAGTCTTCCTGCTTTCACTCCATGAATGAAGCTGTGCTGATACTTGAGAGCTAGTGAAGGCCACATATCCCGGGACACACAGACGTGTTGCTTTGTGCACAGTCACGTAATTGTGCGGCTACAGGTCCATTATTGATTTGTGGTGTGTTGCCATCAGCTTTACCAGACTACAGGGATGTAGATAGCTCCTAGGAGCTGGTTGGGCCCTGTAGTTTGGAGAGTTGGCCCTTGCTTGTGGTGTATGCCCAGTAATGTGGGACTTTTCCCAATCGTTCCCACTGTGGGCTTTCTGTAGGTAAATGGGCCTCATCATTCACCATCTGCCTCATTGTTCCCTACCAGAATCCAAGAAAAGGCAATGTAAAGTAATATTCGATTACGTGCCACAGAATGAGGACGAGCTGGAGCTGACCGTGGGAGAAATACTGGAAATCACAGAAGAGGTGAGCAGCCGGCGAGGCCATGGCTAGGTGCTGAGGATTGGGGCACACAGACCTTATGTGACCAACCTCGATGCAGATGCAACGGTCTCGAAACATTACACACGTTGTGTCTGTCTCGGTGAGAGATCCTCTTTAACCCCCTTTAATGTCACGTGACATGTATTTTCGTCACTGCCCGTGTCTGCTCCATATGCGTCAGGTACCAGCTGCGTGACACAGCTTGCACCTGCCTAGAAAGGCAGCAACCGAGCGAACTCTGATCACTGCTGTTTAACCGTTTGGATGCCTCTACTAGACTCTGACCATGGCTTGTAAATGGTTAAGTGCTGATGTGATCATGGGGGCCGGCGCGTTACCGGATCATTAATCTGACTGACTACATATGGCAATCCTGTGGAACTACAGTATATAGTACAAGTGATCAAACAATTGTAAGTTTAAGTCTTCCAGAAAACTAAAAAAAAACAAGTCCAATATATTAAAACGTTTTCAAAAATCTAAAAAGGACTCAAATATTCCAATCACTCGCCCTATTCCCCACCCAAAGATAAAGAGATAAAAAAGCACATATTTGGTTCCATCGTGTCCGTAAAAGTCTGATGTGTGAAAATAGAAAATTACGAAACCCATAAAATAAATATGGAAAAAAAATCATATTCCATGTGGCTACCGAGCACTGGGGGCGCTAACCTTTTTGCACCAACTCTAGTTAATGCGTCTGTGAACGCCTGACTTGGTGCCATCGTTTGGACCTCACAATCGGCTGTATTGTCTCAGGAGCAGCGCTCTTCTGCTCTATCACACTATTTGCACAATAATGAGCGCGCAGTGTTTGGTGCAGCTGGAGACCCCCGTTAATGACTTGCCGTACTGCCCCCGCTAGTGAGGTGCAGTAGATGTTGCATGATTCCAGCTCCGCAGCCGTTCTCGCAGTAATGCACAGCACATAGGGACGGCCCCGGCATGTCTGCACCTCTTGCTCAATACGTCACATGTCATGCAGCCTCTCCAGATCCTGTCTTACTGGCTTATCTTTGTGATCATGTTCATCACGTGACTTTCTGGAGACAGCGGCCCATTTATTGTGACAGTCGGGGAAAGCAATAATCGGCCATTTCTGCCATCCTAGTCTGGTCAGTAGTGCAGTGTCGTGGGCTGTTCTACCCAATGCCGGCCCCGAGCGATCACTGACCGCTCCCACTGGCGATTCTGCTGCTCCACGTCAACAGAGCAGCTATTTCTCTTCTGCTCTGCTCTGTTGATGGGGCGTGACTACTGACGTCATACTGATTGACAGCTGGCTCCCTGCAGTTATAGAGCGGGGAGCTGACTATCAATTAGCATGACATCAACAGAGCAGAGAGGAAGAGCAGCCGCTGCCCTGGAATCGTCGGCAGGAACCTTCTGTGACCGCTCTGTACCAGCAGAGATCGGTGCCGGGCACAACACCTGCCTATTAGTTCATATGCCGCTTTAATGACCCGCCATAATGGGGCCTATATTAACTTTTGTGCCTTTGTTATTATCCTTCCCTTTTTTCCTTTTTTCTAGGACTCATAGCTTTATTTTAGACTGTGGACATAGCTGTGTATGGGCTGTTTTTTTTTTGTTTTTTTTCTTTGCGATCTGTTGTTTTTATTAATACCATACTGTGTTTTTTGTGTTTTGATTGCTTTTTTTTTTTTGGCTGAGGTGGGGCAACTAGAAAAGTAGTTTTTTTTTTTCTTCTGTTTTGTTCTCGGCTTTTTCCCTACATGATAAGACTTTTATACTTTGATCGGACTCTTGCTTACTTGGCGATACCAAACATGTATATATATATATTTTTTTGTTGTTGGAAAAATTCAATTCATACTTTATTGATTTTTTTTTTTTTTTTAAAGCACCATTAACCTTCAAGGGGCTTGAACCTGCGATTGATGGCCTATACTACATTGATCAATGACTCACAACCACTGACTGGCCTCAGGTGTGCAAAGATGGCAGCAACGGGGTCAATCATTAGACCCCACCTCAGGGAAAAACAGACAGGCCCCCCCGAGGTCTTGTCGGCCTCGATGGGCGGCAGAGAGGACCCTGCCCTGGATCACATCAGTAAAGTTCTGCTGTTGTCTCCGTACTTGCATCCATCATACATGTGTGGCAGATGTTACACGTGCTGTCCGATGTAGCGCATCCGAGAGAAGATGTGCAGCTTGAGAGAAGCCTTCTTAGATGTGGCTGACCGATGTGAAGGCCTTAATGTGGGTCTTGCTTTTACTCGATATCCTTCCCTCGAAGGATTTTCAGCTTTGGCAAACGGGGAACGTTTTCTCCCAAACAGTGTTGTCTTCGGAGGTGGCGGTTTTCTCACGTGTCGATCTTTGCGTTCCCTATCGCTTAGGTTGAAGAAGGCTGGTGGAGCGGGACGTGTAGCGGACGCTCGGGGCTCTTCCCTTCTAACTTCGTGAAAGAAGTGGATCTGTCGGACGACGGAGAAAGTCAAGAAAGTTCTGAAGATCCAGGTAACGTCCTCGCTTTCCCCGCAGCATTATTACCGCCATGGTGGACGGAATCTGTCTGTGTATGACCCGGGGGTTGCAGAACTACATCTCTCAGCAGCTGCAGGCTGGGGCTTGTAGTTCTGCAGTAGGATGCTTTCCATCATCCTTCCTGGCAGGAGGTTTAACCCTTTACCTGTTGGGCTTTGAAGTATTTGCCTTCAGGCCGTGATCCGCCTGCAGCAGTGGGATCCGGAGCTGGGGCCGGCGAGTCCCCCCGGTGCACGTGGCCGGAAATAAACACCATGTCGTCACTGCATGTGTTCTGTATTAAGCTGGAAGTGAATGTTCTACACAGAGCCTTGAGCAGCGTGCGCCACCGACCGTCTGCTGCCTAGTGGATCCCCAGATCACTCATTAACTTCCCATCGTTTTCTGCAGGAGTTAGTAACTTTTCCCAGATTTCTCCTTATGAGATGTGCAGAATTGTATATGTTCTGCATCGACGAGCTGCGGTATTAACCTTTTTTTCCTGTTTGGGCCTTTTTTTCTTTACTTCATTTTTAAACTTTTTTGCTGTTTTTCTTCACCTCACAAAATCCTTAAAGGGGTATTCCCATCCTATCCCAATATGTAGTAGGTGTAATAATAATATTAACAAATGCCTCCAATTAGAAATGTAGTATAGTTCTCCTGATTAAAATACCGCTGCAGTGAAAAAAAAAAAAAAAATCAAATGCAAGGTCAAAACTATTATGGTAATACCAAACTCAGTTTTTTTTTTTTTTTTTTTTTTTTTTTTAAGTAGTGAAAAAATGTTCAGAAATTCGTAAAAAAAAAAAAAAAAAAATTATATCGCCACTCTCGTTTTCATTTTTCGATCAATTGAGCTGTGTGAGGTCTTATTTGTTCCCCAACCTGATGTTTTTATTGCTACTATTTGGGGTGCATATAATGCTTTCATCGCCTTTTTATCGCATTTTCTTTGTGGTGTTACAGTAGATAGAAAACCAAAATTTTTGTATTTTTTAATTTAAAAATAAAAACATAAAAAAATCATTTTAGTTGAGTTTACTGATCAGTTTAATTTTATATTTTGATCAGATTTTTACAGACGTGGAGATACCAGATATGTGTTTGATTTTTTTTCTTATAATGAAGGAAAAGGGAATAGAATTTAAATTCTTATACATTTTTTTTCCATATTTTTCAAACCTGTATTTAGTTTTTTTTTTTTTTTTTACTGTAATTTTTAGTCCCCTTAGGGAATTGAACCTTCAATCGGCCGATCGCTTGTACTATGTAGAGCTCGTTTAATGCTGTATCTAGTAAAGTCGCTGTTTCCTTAGAACGCCAACCACAGGGTGGTCTTAATAAGGGTGCCGTCATAGCTAGCCCGGGGAAGGGGGTTCAGCAGACCCCCAACTGTCATGGCAACCAATCGGCACTGTAAGAGGGCTCGTTGGGTGGTTAAATGGGTCACAAGCCGTAAATGAAGCTATGAAGCCCTGCTATATGTAGCACAGACGATCGGAAGGTCACAGCCTTAATGTCTCCTAAGGAGACTGTTGAAGACAGTAAAATCTTTAAAAAAAAAAAAAACACTTCACCCCTTTTTTACCCCATTCAAAATAAAAAAAAAAAGTAAATAAAGATAAAATAAATACAAACATATTTGGCATCCCTGCGTTCTGAAATGTCCAATCTAAAATATAAAGTAAATTAATCCGATCTGTAACAAAAAAAAAAAGCAAACTCCAGAATTGTTTTTTTTTTTTCTATTCCCTTACGAGTTTTGGATTTTTTTTTTTTCACCACTTAAATACAAAAAAAAGAAGCTAGACATGTTTGGTATCTGCACACGTAGTGGGTGAAGCATATGTGCAGCAGCCCGGGCCGTATGCCGGCAGCTTATGGCGCCGCCGGCCTGTAATGCAGCGGCCGCCGCGTGGCTTTATGTATCCCGATGCAATCAGGATTAAATCAATGGGCTGCGATTTACAGACGTATTACAAAGATTTATAAGAAAGGGGGATTATCTGTATGCTCAGAATAAGGCATTACTTTCCCCTCCGGCTCGCCTCCTCGCACAGCAGATGGCACTTCTTGCACTTTTCTGGATTACCGGCCAATGTTAGTAATGTCTCCTCTCCGTATATAAGCTGGTGACATGAACCAGCAGAGCTGTGAGGAGACGCGGCGGCCACGTCCATTCCATGGCGGCTCTGGTTCCGACATCTGGCCAATGTGTGACCAATCATCTTCTGCCCAATCCATTAACTGATCATGGCCAGAATTCCACTGCTCACCGTGTTCACGCCAGAACATGATGGGAGTTGTAGTTGTGTCACGGTTTCTATATTCTATAAGGTACTGGTATATTGGGAAGTCGACCATGGCGGTGTAACAGCGCGCCGAGCCATGGCGGTGTAACAGCGCGCCGAGCCATGGCGGTGTAACAGCGCGTCGAGCAATGTCCTAAATCCCTCGTGGCTTCTGGAGATTTCTGCTTGTAGACATTGAATGGGAACCTTCAGACGTCCACAGAATGACTTTGTCATGTTCTGGTCACACGGTGTCAGAGCTCGGGTCAAGACCAGGGGTCTTAATGTCAGAGGCCACGTAGGTGGGACGGAGGCTGTAAATATTCACTTGGCCTCTGATTCTTATTACCGCAGAACCAGCATCTGCCGCCGTTGCCTCCCCAGCATCTCCGCTATCTCCAGCTATTAACTCAGAAGTGCCTCCTATGTCTGTGGCGCAGCCAAAGAAAGTCATGGGGGTCGGCTTCGGAGACATCTTCAAGGAAGGGTCCGTGAAGCTCAAGACGCGGATGCACAACGCCGAAGTGGAAGTGAAAAAGCCGGAGAAGGTAAGCGAGCTGGAGAATGGTCCCACCGGCTACATGGGGGGAGTGTAGTAACCTATGCTACGGGAGTGCACTGGGGTGTAACATGGTGCCCTGCCCCCACGGGCACACACTGATTAATCTCGGATTTTGTCTTACCTAGTCCTGCAATTTGCTTCTTTTTTTTGCAGCCAGCACCAACCCCTCCAACAAAGGTCGCTCGAACGCCAAGTTCAGACCTTCCCAGGACGGAAACCGACAGTAAACCTAAAGGTTGGTTTTCTCTATGTGTTATAGTACATTTTACTCAGACGTACGCTAGCCACCTATTTTTTCTTAACAGATGGCAAATGATAACATTACAGTCACGTATTTTATTTTTTTTAATGTATCTGTTATTTTGCGGACTAAATGCATATACTGTATTTCAGTGTAGGTGCTCTGGTGCCATCGATGTGCTGCCTGTTCTTTTCCCTTTGTGCCGAGCATGTGTGCGTTACAGGCAGTATACTAGTCATAGTAGACGATGCACATTGCATATGTCTGACGTTAGTACTTACCATTCCTTAGGGGGATCACATAGGGGGCAGTGCATAACCAGTGCTGCTCTGCCAATAGCAGGAACTGATTGTTTTTATTTTTGGTTCCTGCCTTTTGCAATAGGATCACTTTTAGGCTGTGTGCACACGTTGTGGATTTTTCGCGTTTTTTCCCGATAAAAACGCATACATTATGCATCCCATCATTTAGAATGCATTCTGCAATTTTTGTGCACGTCGCATTTTTTTCCGCAAAAAAAACCCCCAAAAAAACAAAAACGCATCGCTGTAAAAAAAGCAGCATGTTCATTAATTTTGCGGATTTTTTTGCATATTTCCCACTATATTATTGCATTGGGAAATCTCCGGAAAAAAACGCAACGGATTGCTTGCAGAAAATGACCGGTTTTGCTCAGGAAATTTCTGCAAGAAATCCTGACGTGTGCACATACCCTTAAAGGGCTTTTTTCCTCAATATAATATGTTATCCTCAAACCCATATTGGATAAAGGATAAGAACTTGGCTGTGGCTTAAAAAAAAAAAAAAAATTAAGCAAACTCAGACTTATTTTATTAAAGGAGTTGTCCAGCCTTGGGGCTCACGTCTGCTGTCCGGATTCTCTTGTCCCGAGCTCGTGACCACAAGTATGCCATTTACATACATACTTGTCACATGCCAACTAGACGTGTGCGGCTTCACTCAATGCAAGTGAATTGAGCACGTCTAGTTAGAATGTGTCCGGAAGTATGCAAATCGTGTACTTTCCGTACATTGACCACCCATTCCTGACACTGTTCTCTGAGGTTTGACATGCCTGCAGTTTAACTTATAACTGTCCCTAATGCCGGGCAAAAGGAGCTTTTTGATTGTTACAATACCTAATGTAATGCGCCAGTCTTGTATACAAGCCGTCCATAGCGCAAAGTGGTGGAAGCCAGTATGAAGGGGGAGTCGTCTGCCATCAGATTACACGTCATGCAGCCGCGTTGTTTCTCGGATTATGGCACTGCTGTAAATTTTGCTCTGCTGATTTATTACCTCAAATATAAGTGTCAGTCAAGTATCTGGCACTGACGGGAAAAGAAAATCTGAAATCATGTATTTCAAGAAAACAGTTGTCCAAAACTACAGCTGGAGGCAAATTCTGTAACACTGAAGAAAATCATAGCCGTAAGGGAAAATAATAATAATCTTTCATTTTTATATAGCGCTAACATATTCCACAGCGCTTTACAGTTTTGCACACATTATCATCGCTGTCCCCGATGGGGCTCACAATCTAAATTCCCTATCAGTATGTCTTTGGAATATGGGAGGAAACCGGAGTACCCGGAGGAAACCCACACAAACACGGGGAGAACATACAAACTCCTCGCAGATGTTGTCCTTGATGGGATTTGTTTTGAACCCAGGACTCCAGCGCTGCAAGGCTCCAGTGCTAACCACTGCGCCACCGTGCTGCCCTAAATGATCTGTAATGCATTATTATAGAAGAAGCTTGGTGTCTGTCTGATGAGTTTTGTTTAACTTAAGATAATTAGTAAAATATGTAAATTGTATATGTACAAGAATATAACTACTATAATACTGCTCCTATGTACAAGAATATAACTACTATAATACTGCTCCTATGTACAAGAATAGAACTACTATAATACTGTCCACTATGTACAAGAATATAACTACTATAATACTGCTCCTATGTACAAGAATATAACTACTATAATACTGCCCCTATGTACAAGAATATAACTACTATAATACTGCTCCTATGTACAAGAATATAACTACTATAATACTGTCCACTATGTACAAGAATATAACTACTATAATACTGCTCCTATATACAAGAATATAACTACTATAATACTGCCCCTATGTACAAGAATATAACTACTATAATACTGCTCCTATGTACAAGAATATAACTACTATAATACTGTCCACTATGTACAAGAATATAACTACTATAATACTGCTCCTATATACAAGAATAGAACTACTATAATACTGTCCACTATGTACAAGAATATAACTACTATAATACTGCTCCTATATACAAGAATATAACTACTATAATACTGCCCCTATGTACAAGAATATAACTACTATAATACTGCTCCTATATACAAGAATATAACTACTATAATACTGCCTCCTATGTACAAGAATATAACTACTATAATACTGCTCCTATGTACAAGAATATAACTACTATAATACAGCTCCTATGTACAAGAATATAACTACTATAATACTGCCCCTATGTACAAGAATATAACTACTATAATACTGCTCGTATGTACAAGAATATAACTACTATAATACTGCCCCCTATATACAAGAATATAACTACTATAATACTGCTCCTATGTACAAGAATATAACTACTATAATACTGCTCCTATGTACAAGAATATAACTACTATAATACTGCTCCTATGTACAAGAATATAACTACTATAATACTGCTCCTATGTACAAGAATATAACTGCTATAATACTGCTCCTATGTACAAGAATATAACTACTATAATACTGCTCCTATGTACAAGAATATAACTACTATAATACCATCTCCTGCAGAAAATAGTACAGACCTGAATGAATAGCATAATATTTATACAGTGTCTTACATACCTCGTTTACTTTTACACATTTTTTTTAACTTTTCATCCACAAAGTTAAATGTGGATCCTCAAAAAGCCTTCTCTTGACCCATCCTCTGTATCTAGCTATCGCCCTATTTCACTTCTCCCCTATGCCTCAAAACTACTGGAACAACACGTCCATCTTGAACTGGCCTCCCATCTATCTTCTTGCTCCCTCTTTGACCGCCTACAATCTGGCTTCCGGTCACACCACTCCACTGAAACTGCCCTAACTAAAGTCACCAATGACCTCTTAACCGCCAAGAGCAAGCGACACTACTCTATCCTCCTCGTCCTGGACCTGTCGGCTGCCTTTGACACAGTGGACCATTCCCTATTACTACAGACCCTCTCATCCCTTGGCATCACAGACTTGGCCCTATCCTGGATCTCATCATACCTAACAGACCGGACATTCAGCGTCTCCCACTCACACACCACCTCCTCACCTCGCCCTCTATCTGTCGGAGTCCCACAAGGTTCAGCCCTTGGGCCCCTGCTCTTCTCCATTTACACCTTTGGCCTGGGACACCTCATAGAATCTCATGGCTTTCAGTATCATCTCTATGCTGATGACACACAGATCTACATCTCTGGACCAGATATCACCTCCCTACTAACCAGAATCCCTCAATGTCTGTCCACTATTTCATCCTTCTTCTCCACTAGATTTCTAAAACTTAACATGGACAAAACAGGATTCATCATCTTTCCCCCATCTCACGTGACCCCCCCCAATGAACCTATCCATTACAGTAAATGGCTGCCCACTCTCCCCAGTCCCACAAGCCCGCTGTCTTGGGGTAATCCTTGACACTGATCTCTCCTTCAAACCACATATCCAAGCCCTTTCCACTTCCTGCCGCCTTCAACTCAAAAATATTTCACGGATCCGTTCATTCCTCAACCAAGAATCTGCAAAAACCCTAGTCCATGCCCTCATCATCTCCCGCCTTGGCCTTGACTACTGCAACCTCCTGCTCTGTGGCCTCCCCTCTAACACGCTCACACCCCTCCAATCTATTCTAAACTCTGCTGCCCGACTAATCCACCTGTCCCCCTGCTATTCCCCGGCCTCTCCCCTCTGTCAATCCCTGCACTGGCTCCTCATTACCCAGAGACTCTAGTACAAAACCCTAACCATGACGTACAAAGCCATCCACAACCTGTCTCCTCCATACATCTGTGACCTCGTCTCCCGGTACTTACCTACACGCAACCTCCGATCCTCTCAAGATCTCCTCTATTCCCCTCTCATCTCCTCTTCCCAAAATCGCAAACAAGATTTCTCTCGCGTATCACCCCTACTCTGGAACCCTCTACCACAACCTATCAGACTCTCGCCTACCATCGAAACCTTCAAAAAGAACCTGAAGACCTACCTCTTCCGACAAGCCTACAACCTGCAGTAACCACCGATTGACCAAACCGCTGCATGACCAGCTCTATCCTCACCTACTGTATCCTCACCCATCCCTTGTAGATTGTGAGCCCTCGCGTGCAGGGTCCTCTCTCCTCCTGTACCAGTTATGACTTGTATTGTTCAAGATTATTGTACTTGTTTTTATTATGTGTACCCCTCCTCACATGTAAAGTGCCATGGAATAAATGGCGCTATAATAATAAATAATAATAATGTATTTTATTGGGTTTTTATCTGATAAACCAACACGAAGTTTCAAGTATTTAAGTGTAAAGGAAATACATGAGATTTTAATTATTTAAAAATATAAATCTGTGAAGATTGTGAGGTGCATTTGTATTCACACACTTGCATAAAATCCGGAGTGACCAGATAACCCGGAAATGACATAATAAGTAAACTGAGTCCACCCGTGTAACTTATTCTCAGTATAACATCTGTTCTGTGAAGGCCTCAGAGGTTTGTGTAAGAACATTAGGGATCAAACCACATCATCAAAACCAAGGAACACACCAGACAAGTCGGGAATAAAGTTGTGGAGAAGAGTAAAGCAGGGTTAGGTTATAAAAGAATAGCCTGAGATCTAGACATCTAACAGAACTGTTCAATTCATCATCAAATATGGAAGGAGTATGGCACAGCTGAAAACGCACAATGACATGGCCGCCCACCTAACCTGACAATCCAAGCAAGGAGAACTCTAATTAAAGAAGAGCCAAGAGGCACATGGTCACTGTGGAGGAGCTGCATAGGTCCGCAGGTCAGGTGCCAGAATCTGTTTACGTGACAACTATTAGTCATGTCCTGCACAAATTTGGCCTTTATAGAAGAGTGGATTAAGCTGCTTTTTTTTTTTTTAAAGCAAGCCATAAGAAGTCCCTTTTGCAGGTTGCAAGAAACGTAGGGGACACAGCGAGCATGTGGAAGAAGGTGCGCTGGTCAGATGAGACCAATCTAGAACTTTTTGGTCTAAATGCAAAACGGTGTGTGTGGCTTAAAACGAACACTGCACATCACCCTGAAAATACCATTCCCACAGTCACGCATGGTGGTGGCAGCATCATGCTGTGGGGAGGCCTTTCTTCAGCAGGAGCCGGGAAACTGATCAGAGCTGATAGGAAGATGGATGGAGCTAAATACAGGGCGATCCTGGAGGATAATCTGTTAGAGGCTGCATAAAACTTTGAGACTGGAGCGTTGGTCCACCTTCCAGCAGGACAACGACCCTAGTGTTGACTCAAGGGGGCTGAATATAAATGCACCTCACAAGTTTCAGGTTTATATTCTTTAAGTATTTAGAAAGCCCATGTTTCATTTCCGGTAGACTTCACAAATGCTTGCTACTTTTGTGTTGCTATCACATAAAATCCCAATTAGACTCATTTAAGTTTGTGCGTGTAACGCAGTTTTTGGTGCAATTTTCTAATTCTCTTCTTATTTTGTATTTTCACAGCCAAAGAATCGTGCCGGGCGCTGTATAACTACGACGGGAACAGCGACGACGAGCTGAGTTTCAAAGAAGGAGACCTCATCCACCTGATCAGTAAGGTCAGTTTCCGACCCTAGGTTATAAGCGTGTCGAGGAGCCGTACTTTGCTCCATTAAACCCCCGAGTCCGGAGCAGATACAATTGGTGTACACCCGGAGTATATAGTGATGAGCGAAGGGCCACCCCTGGTGATGAGTGATGGTGGAGCGCGGATGGTAGCTCTCCAGTAATCTGTATGACCCTGTAAGTGAAGTGCATGCTGACGACCTGATAATGGCATATTGTGTCCTCAGGACGGAGGAGATCCCGGCTGGTGGAGGGGGGAGCTCAACGGAAAGGAAGGAGTTTTTCCTGACAACTTTGCTGCTATAATCCAAGATACTGAAAAGGAAGTAAGTGGAGCCGCGCTACATTAATTACATAGGAAAAATGTGAATTGTGAGACCATGTAATACCCAAGTGCAGGGTAATACCACTTTTGCTTGCCTGCAGTACCCTGGGCTGACACTAGGGGGAGATGTTTGTATTGCCCCCGGGCTCTGTGATATTACCAGTCTTGTATTTACAGTAGTAATAAGCGCACATTCTCGGATAAGGTGTTATCCAAGCATGCTGGGGTGCTAAGAGTATCGAGACCCCGCGGTTGCATGTCTTGGGGCTGTTCGACATTTACAACATATGCAGTGATTTTCTAACAAACAGGCAATCCCGTGTGTTGCTTCTGTCTAACAGCCGCGGGGACTCAAACATATTTTTTGAGCACGCCAAAGATACTCTGTTAGTACCCGAGCATGCTCAGATAACACCTTCTCCAAGCATGTTTGCTCATCGCTAGTTTACAGCCGTCTCGTATACGTGATAATTACAGGTGATTTTTATATTCTTACAGAAGCCAAAGAAGCCACCGCCTCCTCTAAAAAGTCCGGGTATGTAACACCTTTGTACTCGTGTACATTTTTGGATGTGCCTATTGTTCAGTGTTTTAGTATTCCGTGCTGTGTAAGTGAATGGGAGACCGGAGCGGGATCCACTAGACAGGGCGATATAGCACTATCTGTGCTTTCATCAGTACTGTCTGTAATTACATAATGTATAGAGGATGAGTACCGGATGTGCTCCCTGTGAAAGCACTATTATCTGGACCTACGTCATTTACAGGATGTGATGGGGAAAAATACAAAGATAATTTACAAGGAAAGACCCAGAACTAATTTACAAAAGAGATGGAGAACAAATACTGTCTGTGCCTAGAATACGGGAAAAATGGTCTGTCCATATCAACATCATTCATAAGGAGAGACTGGTGAAGAATGCCATCTATGCCCACGTCCTATACATGGAGAGGCAGGAAACAAGTAGTTTCTGTTCCTAAATAATTTACGGGAAGATATTGAGAACATGTACTGTCAGTACCAACAACGTTATGTACAAGGAGAAGCAGAGAAAGAGTACTATCTGTGCCTACTTGGCTAACAAGTAGAGATAGTATTTGTTACCTATCTGTGCCCACTTAATTTACATGGAGAGAAAGGGAAAAAGTACTACCTTCCCCATCTGTAGCTCCAAAATGATAGTTACAAATGGTGCTATTTCCCTGTCTCTTGTTAATGATGAAGGCACAGATAGTACTGCCTCTCAGTTTCTCTCTTTGAATGATGTAGCCACAGATGGCACTGCTTCTTTATTTTCACCTGCAAATTTCATGGCGTTGCCTGAAGGTAGTAATATCTGTAAGAACACAATTTATTTGATAAGTTTAATATGGAGCAGTATTATCTGTACATACATAATTTACAAGGTGAAATGGGAAACAAGTACTGTCTGTACCTATCAATACTTACAAAGAGAGACCGAAAACAAGTACTGTCTGTGCCTAACATAATTTACAAGGAGAGACCGGAAACAATATTTGCAGATGACACTAAACTCTGCAGGGTAATCAATACAGAGGAGGACAATTTTATATTACAGGATGATTTATGTAAACTAGAAGCTTGGGCTGATAAATGGCAAATGGGCTTTAATGTGGATAAATGTAAGGTCATGCACTTGGGTAGAAGTAATAAGATGTATAATTATGTGCTTAATTCTAAAACTCTGGGCAAAAACCGTCAATAAAAAAGACCTGGGTGTATGGGTGGATGACAAACTCACATTCAGTGGCCAGTGTCAGGCAGCTGCTACAAAGGCAAATAAAATAATGGGATGCATTAAAAGAGGCATAGATGCTCATGAGGAGAATATAATTTTACCTCTATACAAGTCACTAGTTCGACCACACTTAGAATACTGTGCACAGTTCTGGTCTCCGGTGTATAAGAAAGACATAGCTGAACTAGAGCGGGTGCAGAGATGAGCGACCAAGGTTATTAGAGGACTGGGGGGTCTGCAATACCAAGATAGGTTATTACACTTGGGGCTATTTAGTTTGGAAAAACGAAGACTAAGGGGTGATCTTATTTTAATGTATAAATATATGAGGGGACAGTACAAAGACCTTTCTGATGATCTTTTTAATCATAGACCTGAGGCAGGGACAAGGGGGCATCCTCTGCATCTGGAGGAATGAAGGTTTAAGCATAATAACAGACGCGGGTTCTTTACTGTAAGAGCAGTGAGACTATGGAACTCTCTGCCGTATGATGTTGTAATGAGTGATTCATTACTTAAATTTAAGAGGGGACTGGATACCTTTCTGGAAAAGTATAATGTTACAGGGTATATACACTAGATTCCTTGATAGGGCGTTGATCCAGAGAACTAGTCTGATTGCCGTATGTGGAGTCGGGAAGGAATTTTTTTCCCCAATGTGGAGCTTACTCTTTGCGACATGGTTTTTTTTGCCTTCCTCTGGATCAATATGTTAGGGCATGTTAGGTTAGGCTATGGGTTGAACTAGATGGACTTAGGCTACTTTCACACATCAGGTTTTTTGCATGAGGCACAATCCGGCAAATGTTGGAAAAACCGGATCCGGCGCAGATTGTGAAAAACTGATGCGACGGATCCGACTAGACTACACTAGATTATTGGATTAAAAAAAAATTGGAGCATGCTCAGTTTTAAAAAAACGGAATCCGGCGCCGGAATCCATCATTTTTCGGATCCGGCTCCCATAGACTTCCATTCTAGCAAACAGCCGGAAGCGCCAGATTCGGCGCTACCGGCTTTTTCGACGGAGACAAAAAACGTTGCTATGGACGGTTTTTCCAGACACCAGAAACGGCAGGTTTGCCGGATCCGGCAATAACTGGATGAAACGCAAGGTCATCAGGCACAATCCGGGAAATAATACAGGTCTATGGGGAAAAAAACGGATCCTGCAGCAACATTCACCTGATCCAGTTTTTTTAAATTTAGCCTGACAGCGAAAACCTGATGTGTGAAAGTAGCCTTAAAGTCTTCCTCAAACCTTAATAACTATGTTACTATGTTACAAGTACTGTCTGTGCCTACCATAATTGACAAGGAGAGACCGGAAACAAGCACGGTCTATGCCTAACATAATTTAAAACGAGAGATGGGAAACAAGTACTGTGTGTGCCTAACATAATTTACAAGGAGAGACCGGAAACAAGTACTGTCTGTAGCTAACATAATTTACAAGGAGAGACCAGAAACAAGTACTTTCTGTGCCTAACATAATTTGCAAGGAGAAATAGGAAACAAGTACTGTCTGTGCCTAACATAATTTACAAGGAGAGACCGGAAACAAGTACTGTCTGTGCCTAACATAATTTACAAGGAGAGAAAGATCACTATCTTCCCTGTCTGTCTCTCCAAATGAGTTACAGATCGTGCTATTTCCCGGTCTCTTGTAAACGATAAAGGCACAGATAGTACTACCTCTCAGTTTCTTCTTTCAAATGATGTAGCTATGGATGGTACTGCCCCTCGATTCCCTCCAGTAAGTGATGTAGTACAATCTGTGTTGTCTGTGAATATTGTATTTTACAAGGATAGACATGCGTTAGTATTTTCTGTTTTTTTTTTTTGTTTGTTTTCTCCATTATCTTCTGGTTTTCGCTTACATAGTTGTAGGCATCCAAGGGATAACATTTCTCCTTGCAGAGGGCGACATGTTAAGCCTGCTGAGATGAGGAGACATAAAGCCACAATGCTCCTCTGGGAAATATGCATGTTCTCTCTTCAGAGAGGTAGGGAACTGGAACTCTAGCGCCACCTATAGGAAGTAGCAATCGTCAGTTTGCAGACACGGTGTTTCACGGTATTGCCCCTCGTCAGTGCAAAGTGTGAGATCTGGATTGGTTGCAGTGTCTGCAGATTGAGATTGTGGTTTTGGCTTTAGTCCTAAATCATGTGACCAGGCTCGTTAAAGCGTCGACCTTGACTTTTAGGATCGCTACTTCCTATAGGTGGCGCTAAGAGTCCTAGTCCTCTTCCTCTCTGTAGAGACAATTTGCATATTTGTAGACAAAATTACTGTCTCGGACCTGTAATAACACATAAGATCTTCTTCTTTTCATTCCATTAGTGCCAAAGCCGGAGCTTCGTCTGTCAGAGAGACGGTTCACTCCACCAAAACCAGAAGAGAAAGGTGAGAGCAGGGTCCTATATTCCCTCGTGTCCTAGTTAATTAGTGACTAATGAACCTGCTCACGATCCAGGAGCGGACTATTCTGGAGAGCACAGGAACGTCGTCCCCTCCGGGGGGCACTCATTTCTGCTGAGCTCTCGCTGCTGCGTCACGTCTCCAGAATTCTAATGTTCAAGGGTTAATTAGGTCAGAACTCCAGAGTAGCTTTCATTTGATGATATAATTAATTATAATTTTGCTTCTTGATTTCAACTTTTATTTATATTTTTCTGTTCCTAAATAAATATTCACACGTGGTCAAATATGTTGGCACCCCTCGTTTAATGACAGAAAAACCCAGAATGGTCAAAGATATAACTGGAATCTGACCAAAGTAATAATAAATAAAAGATCTATGAAAATGAACAAATGAAAGTCAGAAATTGCTTTTCATCCATGCTTCCACAGAATAAAAAAATAAATCTCATGAAATAGGCCTGGACAGAAATGATGGCACCCCTGACAATGTGACAAAAGGGACATGTTAGATCACGGTGTGTCCACTAACCAGCATCACAGGGGTCTACAATCCTGGAATCAGTGAGTGGCCGGTATATAGGGCTACAGATACTCACTGTGCTGTTTGGTGACATGGTGTGTATCACACTCAGCATGGACCAGAGGAAGCGAAGGAAAGAGTTGTCTCAGGAGATTAGAAAGAAAATTATAGACAAACATATTAAAGGTAAAAGCTATAAGACCATCTCCAAGCAGCATGATGTTCCTGTGACTATAGTTGCACATATTATTCAGAAAATTAAGATCCATGGGACTGTAGCCGACCTCCCTGGATGTGGCCGCAGGAGGGAAATTGATGACAAATCAAAGAGACGGATAATACGAATAATAACAAAAGAGACGGATAATACCAATGGTAACAAAAGAGCCCAGAAGAACCTCTAAACAGATTAAAGGTGAACTTGAAGCTCAATGAACATCAGTGTCAGATCGCACCATTTGTCGTTGTATGAGCCAAAGTGGACTTCATGGGAGACGACCAAAAAAAATCATAAAAAAAGCCAGACTGGAATTTGCTAAACTATATGTTGACAAACCACAAAGCTTCTGGGAGAATCTCCTATGGACAGATGAGACTAAAATGGAACTTTTTGGCAAGACACATCAGCTCTTTGTTCACTGGTGGAAAAATGAAGCATATCAAGAAAAGAACACTGTCCCTACTGTGAAACATGGAGGAGGCTCTGTTATGTTCTGGGGCTGCTTTGCTGCATCTGGCACAGGGTGTCTACAATCTGTGCAGAGTACAATGATATCTCAAGACTATCAAGGGATTCTAGAGAGAAATGTGCTGCCAGTGTCAGAAAGCTTGGTCTCAGTCGCAGGGCATGGGTCTTGCAACAGGATAATCAAAAGAAAGAACCTGGCACTCAACTTAATGCTCATGAAATTTTATTTGTAGTAGCCAAAACGTTTCGGTCCTATGTTCGGACCTTCATCAGTTACGTACTAGTAGTAGAACAACTGGAGAGCATGACACCGGAGTCTTGAGACCAGCGGAGGATTCTGCGTCTGGACACACGCACAGCGCGAACCATCGTTACCAGTCCACTCAGTGTGCCTATGTTCTTACTGCGTATTACCAGACGCAGACTATGCTATGCCCTTTATGACTCCGGTGTCATTCTCTCCAGTTGTTCTACTACTAGTACGTAACTGATGAGGGTCTGAACATAGGACCGAAACGTTTTGGCTACTACAAATAAAATTTTGCGAGCATTAAGTTGAGTGCCAGGTTCTTTCTTTTGATTTCATAAGGTGTGGGAACCTACCTGAGCACCATCATTAGTAGTGCACACGCTTCTATCTTTCACATTGCAACAGGATAATGACCCAAAACACACAGCTAAAAATACCCAAGAATGGCTAAGAGGAAAACATTGGACTATTCTGAAGTGGCCTTCTATGAACCCTGACCTACACCCTATTGGGCATCTTTGGAAAGAGCTTACACATGGCGTCTGGAAAAGGCAGCCTTCAGTCACGAGACAACTGGAGCAGTTTGCTCTTGAGGAGCGGCCAAAATACCTGTCAAGAGGTGCAGAAGTCTCATTGACAGTTAAAGGAATTGTTTGATTGCAGCGATTGCCTCAAAAGGTTGTGCAACAAATATTAAGTTAAGGAACCATCATTTCTGTCCAGGCCTATTTCATGAGTTTAATTTTTAAAAATGCCCCAAATATCTGCTGATCTCGAGTGAAAAGATGAAAGCCTCTGGCACACAGACCACCTTCCTCACTGCTGCAGTGACCGGACTGTTGGCGTGCCACACATTTCATGTTACCTCTGAAGCTCGTCTAATCTTTCCATCACCTCATTACAGATGACAAGCCATCTCTGGAATATAAGCCTTCCAAACCAGCCGCTCCTCAGGTACCTCCCAAGAAGCCCATACTAATTAATAAGACGAACAGCCTAGTGAAGGCAGCGAGTATCCCACCCAAACGACCTGAAAAGCCGGCTTTCTCCACTCCTCCATCCAAGTAAGTGTTACAACAGGCTGTATGTCAGCGCTGCAGACGTCACATAGTGCGGTGCTGCTCGTCGTGTACGGGATACACAGCTCCCGACTCCAGGTTAGGCTACTTTCACACTAGCGTTTTTTTTTTTCAATACGTCGCAATGCGTCGTTTATGGGAAAAAACGCATCCAGCAAAGTTGTCTGCAGGATGCGTTTTTGCCCCATAGACTAAAATTAGCAACGCATTGCGACGCATTGACACGTCGCAACCGTCGTGCGACGGATGCGCCGTGTTGTGCCGTACCGCCGGGAGCAAAAAACGTTACATGTAACGTTTTTTGCTGCCGACGGTCCGCCATTTCCGACCGCGCATGCGCGGCCGGAACTCCACCCCCACCTCCCCGCGCCTCACAATGGGGCAGCGGATGCGCTGGAAAAAATGCATCCGCTGCCCCCGTTGTGCGGCGCATTCACTGCTAGCGTCGGTACGTCGGCCCGACGCACTGCGACGGGCCGAGTCCGACGCTAGTGTGAAAGTAGCCTTACAACGACTAGCACCATGTTGTTGCTTCATGCTAATCCCTTGTGGAACTGCCCATTTTTTTAATCAAAATGATGACTTCCTCCCTGTGGATAAAAAATTAAATGTCCAATTATTACGGTTTATGTAGATGTATCACAGGAAAGTATGTGTATAGCAGAACCTGTACTGATCCTGAGTTACATCCTGTATTATACCCAGAGCTGCGCTCACTATTCTGCTGCTGCAGTCACTGTGTACATACATTACTGATCCTGAGTTACATCCTGTATTATACTCCAGAGCTGCACTCATTATTCTGCTGGTGCAGTCACTGTGTACATACATTACATTACTGATCCTGAGTTACCTCCTGTATTATACTCCAGAGCTGCACTCACTATTCTGCTGGTGCAGTCACTGTGTACATACATTACATTACTGATCCTGAGTTACATCCTGTATTATACTCCAGAGCTACACTCATTATTCTGCTGCTGAAGTCACTATGTACATACATTACTGATCCTGAGTTACATCCTGTATTATACCCCAGAGCTGCACTCACTATTCTGCTGGTGCAGTCACTGTGTACATTGTTGTGAATTCTGTGGCAGAGCTCCCTCCTGTGGTCACAAGTGGTACTTCGGCTGATTCTCTCTGTAAGCTTCCGTTGGTGGAGGGAAGTGGTACTGCGGCTTCTGAGTTTCCTCCCTCAGGTGATGTGGTGAGGTCGTTAGGTGCTGCTCTACTTAACTCCACCTAGTGCTTTCATCCTGGCTTTCATCACAGTCATTATATGTTTGGGGCTGCCTTTTCCTTTGGGGTATTTCTCTGAGGCAAGGTAGGCTTATTTTCTATCTTCAGGCTAGCTAGTTTCTCAGGCTGTGCCGAGTTGCATAGGTAGCGTTAGGCGCAATCCACGGCTGCCTCTAGTGTGGTTGGAGAGGATTAGGGGTTGCGGTCAACAGAGTTCCCACGTCTCAGAGCTCGTTCTATGTTTTTGGATTATTGTCAGATCACTGTATGTGCTCTGACCTCTATGTTCACTGTGGTACTGAGTTGCCTAATCATAACAGTACAGGAAGCCAAAGTACTAATGATTCTCAATAGAGGGGAAAAAAGAAGTTCTGAGACCATTTTTTTTTTCTCTGCACTGTGTTTTGCCTTTTTTTTCCCCTAGACATTTGGGTGGTTCAGGACACAGGTGTAGCAATGGACATTAGAAGTCTGTCTTCATGTGTGGATCAGCTCTCGGCAAGAGTACAAAAGATTCAAGACACTATTGATCAGAAATCTATGTTAGAGCCAAGAATTCCTATTCCTGATTTGTTTTTTGGAGATAGAACTAAGTTTCTGAGTTTCAAAAATAATTGTAAACTATTTCTGGCCTTGAAACCTCGCTCCTCTGGTGATCCAGTTCAACAGGTTTTGATCATTATTTCTTTTTTGCGTGGCGACCCTCAGGACTGGGCATTTTCTCTTGCGCCAGGAGATCCTGCATTAAGTAATATTGATGCGTTTTTCCTGGCGCTCGGATTGCTGTACGATGAACCTAATTCAGTGGATCAGGCA